>NC_138770.1:265908328-265925828 GCF_965119305.1 Pelophylax lessonae | reverse complement strand
ACATTCCCAACACACGCATCTCACACTGCCATATGTGTTTCAATGGGGGTGTCCATTGCAATTTAAATACTCCCCCAGATCCCATTGCTTTGTTAATTTACAGATATAACTGGAATCTGATGGCACTGCTGGCCACCACTATGCCATCAAATTCTGCTGGGGACCTTTAAAAAGGATTATGTGTGATTGTGTGGATAATTCTGACACATTAACCTCCCTGGCGGTATGATTATGTCTGGAATTACATACCAAAAGCGGTACAATTCTTTTCATGGAAATTTGGCGTTATGTATTATAGGCCTACAATTCTTAGTAATTACTGACTTAAACCTGACCAAAACAAGACTCTAGTAGACATCCCAGATGTGATAAATTTGAAACACAAACGCATGAATTATAATCAAATCAATAATATTATTTTATTATTTAATATATAATATATATAATAAAATTATATTATTGATTAGATTATAATTCATGCATTATATATTATATACAGATATGTGTGTGTGTATATATATATATATATATTTCCCTCCCTAGTTCCGCTCCCATGCAGCATTGCTGCTGCAGGGAACGGAACTAGGAAGTGATCGTACCGACGGAGGGACGGAGGAGCGGCGGGACTCTCGGCTGGCGGTCGCAGCAATGAGAGATCATCGCTGGATCGCCAGGATAAGGTAAGAGAAGCTCCGCTGCGCTCTCTGCAATCCACCCCGAGCGTGACTCGGGGTTACCGTTCCTGCAATGAAAAATCAACCCCGAGTCACGCTCGGGATTACCGCTAAGGCGGTTAAATTCACATCTCCCACATCCCATGTGCTCCTCTTGCAGGAATTGTGATTCCAGGGTAATTCAGCACAGCATAATGAACAGACACACCCAATCAGACAGCTCATGTTAAAAGGGACCTGATAAGCAATCTGCATGGCTTGCTTTTCCAAGCATTGGCTAGTTTAGTGAGCCTGGATTAATAACAGTCACTGTAATGCTACCCATACTGCTGTCCTTTTAACATGGTGACAAAAGTTGATACCTATGCTACATGTGTGTAAAGTTACTTGCACCCTGCTAAATGGACAGCAATAAGGTTGTAAATACAGTGACTGTAATTAACATGCCAAGGGCTATGAATTGTACATGTATTCTAGCTAAATATAGCAGCTTCATTCTGAAAGATTTAATTTACATCTCTCTTATCTCCATCTCTGCTGCATGTTATTTTGGCAGAGGAATTCTATCCCATCAGCAGAGGAAGCACAAGGCTGTGCAGTGATGGACAGTGCACCCTGTGTACCCATTGGCTAAGG
Source organism: Pelophylax lessonae (assembly GCF_965119305.1). Taxonomy (NCBI): domain Eukaryota; kingdom Metazoa; phylum Chordata; class Amphibia; order Anura; family Ranidae; genus Pelophylax; species Pelophylax lessonae. The sequence goes on along the minus strand of NC_138770.1, from coordinate 265,924,518 downwards.
AGGCAGCAGGAAGTGGATCAGCCTGCCTCCTGTTACCTCCTCAGCCAATGAGTAGCTGAAAGGCTCTTAAGTCCCTTCCTCCTAACATCTCCTGAGTCCCAGGCCTTCCAGCTAGTTTAGTGTGCTTACTATGCATTTATCCTTCGGCGCTTCTCCTGCCTTATGTGTCAACTGGCTACTGTCTCCTGCACACTTCATGGATGGCGGGTCCGGGGCCCCTACAGGCACTCAGGCCCCCTACATGTGTATTGGCTGTCCCCCCCTGATGGTGGCCCTGGGTGTGTAATGAAAGGACAATTGTCAAAATGTCTAGATCATGTAGAGGAAATCACCAGTTGGGGCAACCTATGTCATGGAGGTAGATTTGGACATCGATGTCTATGTATCCCCAGAAATGGGATTCTTTGTTCTACAAAATCTCAAAGACGACCTAGCATGTTTTTGTAAGACTGTACTTTTTTGGACATACTTGGACTCAAACATACATTGCTCTTTCCACAGCTCCTCCTCCTCTGGGGGTATGATCAGGTGAACATGCATCTTCACCAAAAGTACAAGATGATGTGTCGTCTCCGGATGAGGCTGCTGCGGAGATTTAACTTCCTGCCTCTTGTGGTGGATCTTCAGCGGGCCTGGAGTGATGCCAAAAGGCGCTCACCCAGGCTCCTGAAAAAGGCTGTGGAGCAAATCTCCGGTAAGTAAAAATATACATTACATGTGACCAGATAGGTTACAATTTTGTGGGTAGGTGGACATGTGTTTAGGTATGCAACAACACAAATACCAACAACCCCCCCCTCCCCTCCCTCTCGCTCCTACCTTTCCTACCTCCATCAAGTGTCTCTTCACAACCTTTAATACTACTATGTACATGATTTTTTTTAATGTTTATTTTTTCTCTTCTGCTTCTAGCAAAAGCGGACGGGCGACACCCTCTTGTACTTTTGGTGAAGAAGGGGAGGAGGAGGACTGCCACATTGAACTATGCCTTCAGAGGCAGTGAGCCATTTGAGCTGCTACAAATTGTGGATCGTAAGTAGAAAAATGTACATTGTAGAAATGTCTAATCTCTAATCACATTTCACAGAGCCCCCTTTACATTGGAGTCTCCAGACTTACTACACTGTAAGAGGGAAGTGTGAAGACTCTGATGTAAGGAGAGTTCTGGGAACCATTATTTGAGGGGGAAAGCTGGGGACTCTGGTGTAAAAGGGAACTCTGTGGTCACCAAAGCTCCCCCATACATCTGAGCTTACAGAGACCCCCTTACACTTCCCTTCCTCAGTCCACCACAGTCAAGGGCACAACAAGTCCCAACGCAGAAGGCTACCTGCTTGGACTTGTACTGCTCTCTGTAGGGGACTAAGGAACTACTGCCTGCTATGCTAAGACTTGTAGTACCCTCTGTTAGGGACTAAGGATTCCTCAGTCCTCCACATTCTAGGGCACTATAAGTCCCAGCATAGTGGGCTGTCATACCTCAGTCCCTCACAGCTCGGGGCAAAAACAACAGAGTTAAACATCTAAAGGACAACTCCAAACCAAACTAACAATAATGGACAGAGTCCATATGCTCTATAATGTCAAAGACCCACTACCCCTCACCTTCCACCTCGGGTGCTGTCATTGTGTAGGGCAGAGGGCTCCATCTCCACCATGTTTGGCTTTCATGTCAGATATGCAGGACTTGCTCAGCTCCACTCTCTTCCCTGGCAACTGACTCTGGCGTCATTGGGGGTCTTTCCTCCTCTGGAAAACACCCAGGGGCCCTCTCCTTGTCCCCCAGCCACCCAGGGCCTTCTTCTCCTCCTCCTCCACCAACCATTTTCGGACTCTTCCAACTTCCCTGGGGCTACTCACCCCTTTGCATTGTAGACGCCACAAATCTATGAGCAGCCTGCAAAATATCAAGTCTGGGCCTGGTTACCTGTATGTTCTGGATCCAGGGCGGAGCTCTCCTCCCAGAGCAACAACCGATGATAGCAGAGTGAGTTGACCAGGCAGTAACTTCCTACTGGTACACACCTACCGATTCCTCAACATCTTAGGATAACATGATCAGACGGCCAATCCCCAGTCAGAGAAGGAGGAGTAAGTGTCAGCGGACAACAGACACCTGGCAGACGCAGTGAAGGGACTGCAGCACACTGCTGCAAATTTTAGATCCGAGGATTGAAAGCAATCTTTTACTTGGGAGATTTCCCTGACTGCGCCCTTCGAAATGTTGGTGCTCCGCCACTGGCCGCAAGGCCCCTGTAGGTGCGAGGCCTTAGGCGACCGCTTAATTTGCATGGTGCCCTCCTGTTTTAAAACATGCTCAATGCATCTCATTGGTGTAAGTGCACTTCTATGTTCTGAATTGTAGGGGCATTGAGTATGGTGCTAGCATGATGAGAGGTTACTGCCTATTTGTGTCCATAAATAATATATAATGTATTATTTTTGATGTTTATTTTTTTGTTTATTTTTTTAGAAACCAGTGATGAGGATCTTGAGCCTCAGACTTCTCAGGCCCACTGTAAGTAATGTGGATGTGCTGTTGTGTTGTGTATTAGGTCGAACTTGGAGGAATGATTGTTTGTTTTGTTTTCTTTTGTGGTTGATGTAACTTCAGTAAGAGAGGAGCCTCAGGCAGGGCCAAGTCGCCTGGATCCGGGCCAGGAAGACACTGTTGCCCAAGAAGAGGCCAATTGGTCAGACACTGATGAGGACCTGGGCTCTCCTCAAATGGGAAGTAAGTATTCTACATGTGTTTGTGTGTTCAATGTGTCCTGGGAAATATAAGGGCTGTAATATATATATATTGACATTGGGGTTATGTAGCAGCTGACATTGAGGATGTTTGTTGTGGAGGACTGGGGAAGAGGGGCCGCTGCTTACCCAGTCCACTGTAACTACTACCTTCAATGTTTCCCGACTTCTTTCTGTGTGCCTTTATCAAATAGCTTTTGTTCAAGGATTGTATCCGTGTCTTTGTGTTTCTAGGAGATACGACACCATCCCCCCATGAAGGGACACCATCCCCCCATGAAGGGTCTCCCCCATCCTCCCCCACTCCAGGGGTGGAGGCAGATGATGTTAGTGGCGCCCCTGAACTAGTCTGTAAGTACCTAAAATTAGATTATCACATGTATTGTGTGTGCTAGGATGATGTGTATCTAGGATAATCTAAGTTGGAGTCAAAGCAAGTGTAGTTTTGCTATATGTGACAGGAAGGTTGGTCATGAAACACTCTTGCTTAACCTTCATGTTTGAAAGGTGGTTTTGGGGAGCATTACAGGACATGTTATTTTATTTAAGTTTTCTCAAGCCACCCTATTCTAAATTGGTGTTAGTTTCTCTACATTGGAAATGGTGTGCTTTGTACTTGTAAATTTTTTGGGTACGTTGTAATTTACTCATGTCCTGATTTAGTCAAAACTGAAAATGTGTGTTTATCAATCTTTCATAAATACTCTTCCTCGGTAATGTACCACATTCCAGTTCACAATTTGTGTTCTTTTTGTGCAGTTTCTCCTGAGCCAGCAAGCCCATCCTGTTCGGGGGGGCCAAAAAAACCGTGATGATGGTAAGTTGTGTGCTTTTGCAGTAATGTGTCTACTTAGTAAGTGGAGAAATGCTAACTGTGTATGTCCCCGATCAGGCTTCAAGTTGTTCTAAAGGCAGCAGGTTCTTTATGTGAATGCATTCTATGCATTAGTATTCCAAGTGATAGGTGTGCATATTCCCCCTAAGACTTACTGGGACCATTTTCTTACTGTCTAAAATTTTGCACAAATACTTGTCTGGAACAGACTCCCCCTCCTCCTTAACTGAGGTGACAGCATGCCAATATTGCCTCCTGATGCTGTCACTCCTAATCATTGAGACCATCGGAAGGGAGGGGGGCAAGGCTGGCTCACAGCCTAGTGCCTGAACAGGCACAGGGTGCTTGGCTTCATCTCCTGTGCCTCCATAGCAAGCTGCCTGCTGTGGGGTCAACCAACAGGAGGGAGGTGCCTAGAGGTGTGTACAGGGGCCATGTAAAAAGGAGGATTGTGATTTCTCTCGTCCCCAAAAACCTAGAGAGGGTAAGTCTAACCTGATTAGTTTTCCGCAGCCCTCCAAAAATGATATGTTTCCAACACTTAGAACAGGCAGGGCTGAGGCACAAAAAACATCAGAGAAACACAATCAGCACAAAAGCAGGGAGTACGTATCCTTAACGCTACAAGCTTCACCCAGAAGAATGACGCTTGCACTGTACAAATCTGCATCACCACCGTATCAATGTCTAAATAAAACTTTCAGGGAAGTGTGGAGGGGTAAGGAGTGGGTGTTAGAGCGTTTTCATGACTGCGTAACCTACAGTTAGCGTGAGTCCATTTGTTGAGAAACTTTTTCTTCTCTCTTAACACAGCTGGGATGGCGGAAAGGAGATCAGGGGAGCAGACACATCTGCTCCGTCCAGAACTGTCCCTCAAAATTCCAAAGGGTGAGTCTCTACTATGTGTCAGGTTCCATCTATAGACAGTAAGAGGGAGAGAGAACGCTCCACAGATTCCAATGGTGATAGAGATAAATGTGTGCACATGTATCGTGTTGACCAATTGAACACAAAACACCTTACATTCTTCAAAATGATTGCTTGTGTTTACATGCAGAAAAGCCTTTTACTTAGCTTTGGTGGAACTGCTACTAACATTCCAAGCCATCTTATGTAACCTTTTGAACAATTTGAGTTGAAAGTTTGAGTTCAAGGTTTACAACAGCAATTTTGCATATTTGCTTCAGAGTGTTCATAAAAGCCAACCAATAGGCTCCTAAGCATATTTGTTGAGGCACATTAATTACAATCCTTGTTAGGATCATTTTGCATAAAACTAATTGTCATGTTTTTTTCTACCCAGGGCACACCCACCTCACCAGCGAGGTAATGCTGGAGTATTTAAAGTGGTGCGGAGAACGAATTATGTTATTGGAGCAGCTGTGTGGCGTGGATCCAGACCCTAAGGAGCCATTTGTGCGTAATGTCACGCCTTTGAATCGTTCTTACCAAAAAAAAAGGAAAAAAAAAAAAATTTTTAAACAAAAATATAAAAAAATGTTTAGTTAAAAAAATATATATATATTTTTGAAAAAAAAATATAAAAAAATGTTTACTAAAAAAACCCTTTTTTGGGAAAAAAAAATATAAAAAAATGTTTACTAAAAAAACCTTTTTTGGGGGAAAAAAATATAAAAAAATGTTTACTAAAAAAAAACCTTTTTTGGGAAAAAAAATATAAAAAAATGTTTACTATAAAAACCCTTTTTCCTGACAGACTCCATGGCAGCCTACGTGTGGGTTAGTCCTGCCTCCTCCTACCTCATAGGACCCCACTCCCATAAATTTCACTCTGCCCCAGAGACCATGTTCCTTTTTTGTCCTCCTCCTGTTGGATGGATATCAAGTCTTACCTCATGAAGATTTTCGGTCTATTTCCTGGTGATTTACACGATCGATTCCAGGCTGAAATCCTGAAGAGTCCAGTACGCCCTAGCTACTAGCGGGGTAGGACACGGGTGTGCAATCCCATGCATTGGAGAAGCATAAAGCCTGGCCACTGGCAGGCAAGCTGAATACGGCCAATCATACTAGCTACTAGCGGGAGGCCCATTAATACACCCCGAATCGATGCACTGGAGGTTTTCGTGTCCCAGGTCAGACCGTGGTTCGGAGCGTGCTTGGTAACGTATGGCAGCCATTTTTTGTATATGTATTTTGTCTTGCGGTGTTTTGGAACGCAGGTGCGTTCCATCTTGCTCTTCCTGTGTCCCAGCGCAGCTTCCGGGTCACCGCTGGGTGTATGGGGGCGGTGCTGGCGCAGTGGAGTGGCTGTTCGTGCTCGCACATGCGCACGGATGCTGTCTGTCACGGGGGGGCGGTGACGTCATCATCTGGCGGCAGATTTAAAACTGCTGTCACAGTGGATCACATTGGGATTGTACTGCGGGCGGCTTCCCTGTGTTTGATCATTCTCTGCTAGTGGTAAGCTTAATCCTGCTGGATGTCTGTGTGTAGTCTGTGTATGCAGCACTTCCTTATTCCTGTGTTTGTTGCAGTCTTCCTGTTAAGAGCAGTATGGATACTTCACCGCCCCCCAGTGGCCAACCCTTACTCTACAGGTAAGAGTGGTATTATTTTTACCTATCCCTGTATGGTTCGGATTTAGGGCAGTAGGGGTAATTTTTCCCTTTTCTCTTAGCCCTTCTAGTTCTGATAAACAAACTAAAGCACGCGAAGATACGGACCTTACTAGGTCACAACGTCATCACACATCTCCTGGCACTAGTCGCCCCAAGTCTTCTACCAAACATCACAGGGAAGGCTCCACGCTTGCATCAGCACAAAGACACCCTGATAGAAGATCTTGCTGGGGTTGTGCAGCACGTGTTTCTAATGGCAAATCACTATGTGATGCATGTTTTGCGCATGCCTCTAGAGAAAGGGGGAATGATAACCAGCAGGTGGAATCCCTGGTTAGACGGGTGGTCCAAGAATCCCTACAAAACCTAAGGGTTGACCGCACCTGTAGCCCCTCGGCTGGTATGGCAGACATCCCTGTTAGGGATAGCCTCAGTACTCCCGGCCCTTCTCAGCAGAGCATTTCTGGCTTCAACTCCTCGGATAGTGAGGACGAATCGGATACTCCTGGAACAGGCTTTGATTTTGCCTTGGTCCCTACCCTGGTTAAGGCAGTAAAGGGAGCCCTAAAGTGGGAGGAGCCAGTAGAGTCACCATCTAAACAAAGAAGGTACTTCAAGCACCCAAAGAAAGAGCGCCATAACTTTCCCTTTTTAGGTGAACTTGGTGAAATTATCTCGGATAAGTGGGGATGTGCAGAGAGGAAAAATTCTCTGGTATCCAAAGTTTCCAGGATGTACCCATTCAAGAGTGAGGATGTGAAGCACCTGGAGTCAGCGCCCCTAGTGGACGCCGCCCTCATGAGATTAGCGAGGCACGTCACTCTTCCACTCAGACACAGTGTCTTTTAAAGATGGGCTGGAAAGAAGAATCGACACTGACCTTAAGAAGATTTATGTGTCTGCTGGAATGGCTTGTAAGCCAGCCCTAGCCATTGCGGCTTTATCCAAGGCCATGGAGGCCAGGACAATAGAGGTGGATTCGGATCTAAGGCCTGTATCAGAAGAAGTAGCCAGAGCTTCAGCAGTGAATGAGCTCAGACCGGCGGCTTCTTTTCTGGGGGAGGCTTCCCTAGATATTATTCGTCTGGTGGCCCGAGGCAATGCTCTCTTCAGTGACAGCTAAACGGGCTCTATGGCTGCGCCCCTGGCTGGCTGATCCTTCCTCCAAGCAGGCTTGGTGCCGTATTGCATTCGAAGGGTCTTCCTTGTTCGGGAACAAGCTGGAGAGCGCTATTTCACGGGCCACGGGCCGTAAGTCGGGGTTCCTCCCGCAGGATCGTCATCTGCTGGGTCAGAGAAGGACACAGTCCAGACAATCTTCGGATAGAGCGAAGGATGCTCGAAGTTACAGACCTGGTCGTGAATTCCGGAAAACATGGAGGAAAAATCCATCTTCAAACCAAAAGGCTTCCAAAGGAGCCTCTTCTAGTAGCCGGGAAGCGGCTAAGTCCTTTTGATGTTGGGCCTGTCCAGACGGTTCAGGTCAGTGCTCGCCTTCTCCGGTTTCGGCACGTCTGGGCAGCCTCGATAAAAGATTTTTGGGTCATCAGGACAATCTCTACAGGACACACTTGGTCGTTCTGCAGTCCACCTATCCTCAAGTTCGTTCCCACAGCTCTTCCACGGTCGGAAGAAGAAAGGCAAATCCTTTCGGCATACGTAGATGCGCTGCTGCTTCAAGGCGCAGTAGTTCCAGTACCAGCCAAAGAGAGGTTTCAAGGCCTCTATTCTCCACTCTTCTTAGTAATGAAGAAGAACGGCTCCTGGAGACCGGTCATAGACCTCACACATCTAAACTCCTTTATAAAAAAGGGAAAATTTTAAATGGAGACACTATTGACAATCCGCCAGGAGATTGGCTTGTGTCAATAGACTTGAAGGATGCATATTTCCATGTGCCTATAGCAACAGAGTTACAGAAATACCTGCGGTTTGCTGTGGATCAACACCATCTTCAGTTTACATGTCTCCCATTCGGGCTCACAACATCTCCTCAAGTATTTTCAAAACTCTTGTTGGCTGTGGTAGCCCTGATCAGAATCAAGGGAGTGCATCTTCACCATTATTTAGACAACTTACTACTTCTGTTGCAAGATCGAGAGCAACTCCTGGTTCACAGAGATCTAGTCACGGCGACTCTTCTCGAGTTCGGCTGATTGCTAAACCTGGAAAAGAGCCATCTGGAGCCCACACAGGCACTTATCTTTCTCTGGGCTCAATTCAATACAGTCAAGGGCATCATCTCCTTGCCTCTAGAGAAAATCCTGATTATCAGAGACAGAGTACAGCTGGCCATGTCAACATCTCATCTCCGGGTCTCACAGTGCCTCAAAATAATAGGTACTATGGTGGCCACGACACCTATGGTGAAATGGGCTCAATGGAGGATGCGTCCTTTTCAAACAGGATTTCTTCGCCAATGGTGCCCAGGCGACATGGATCATCTGATTTGGATTTCCCCAGTAATGCGGCACAGTCTCCTGTGGTGGTTGCAGAAGAGGAATCTACTCAATTGCCATTCTATCCTTCCCATCTCTTGGGTCACGATAACCACGGACGCAAGCAACACAGGTTGGGGCGCTCACTGCCTATCAGAGATAGCCCAGGGCAAATGGAATCCTCGGTTACACAGGGAAGTTTCGAACATCCTGGAGCTTCGAGCAGCGTTTCAAGCTCTCCAAGCATTTCATCACCTTACAGTAGGAACATCTGTCCTCCTGAGGCTGGACAATACGACGGCAGTGTCGTATATAAAGCGTCAAGGGGGAACTCGCAGTCACTCTTTATTGAGAGAAGTCGAGCCAATAATGGTCTGGGCTCAGAAATACTTATCCAACCTCACTGCGGTTTTTCTGCCAGGGACACAGAACATCCAGGCGGATTTTCTATCACGAGTCTCCATGGACAACGAGTGGAGTCTTCATGCCGATGTGTTTCAGTGGCTAAAATCCCTAGGGTTCCTTCCGGAAGTGGATCTGTTCGCTTCCCCGTGCAACTTCAAGTTGGAGAAGTACTACACGAGATTCAAATGCCCACAAGCTTTCGGGTTGGATGCCCTAACAGAGCAGTGGAGGTTTCACAAGGCTTACGCCTTCCCACCAGTTCCAGTCCTCCTTCGATTCCTGACAAGACTCAGGTCGGAAGAAGTGGAGGCTCTTGTGATAGCCCCATATTGGCCGAACAGGCCCTGGTTTCCGATGCTGCTACAGCTGAGCTTTCGCGAGCCAGTTCCACTACCTTCCAGGCAGGATCTCCTGTCTTAGGGAACGGTGCAACACCCTTGCCCGGCCCATCTGCACCTGATGGCCTGGTTTTTGAAAGGGAAAGGCTGGAGGCATTAGGGTGTCCAAGTGGAGCTATCTCCACACTGTTGAATGCGAGAAGAGCTGGAACAAATAGAGTCTACGAAAGGATATGGAAGAAGTTCATGTCTCATATTTCCGGAAATATGGATGTGCAAGGCACTCCAAAGGTTCAACACATTTTGAGTTTTCTACAATATGGCCTGGATCTGCCTTTATCAGTCAGTTCTCTTCGAGTTCATGTGTCAGCTATCTCTGCTTTCACAGGAACATCCTGGGCAAAGCATCCTCTAGTGAGGCAATTTTTCAGAGGAGCTTCTAGGCTCAGACCACAAAGGAAGCCCAGATTCCCTAAGTGGGGTCTTCCACTTGTTTTGGATTTCTTTGCAGACCTCAGAAAAGATAACCTGGTTCAACTCTCCATCAAAGAATTGTCTCTTATAGTAGCGTTCCTGGTGGCAGTCGCCTCAGCAAAAGGGGTCTCTGAGCTAGGAGCTTTGGGATGCAAAGAACCCTTTTTGTCGTTTTTCCCGGATTGGGTGGTTCTGATTCCCATGTTGGATTCTCATCCAAAAGTATCCTCTATTTTTTCATGAAAATCAGGAAATTGTCTTGCCAACATTCAAATCCTCTGACTCTGCGACTCATTGTAACGCTCCTGCGTTTTATGTATGATGTGGATTTACAGCTGCAGAAATATTCCACTTCAGTAGTCATGTAGAGAAATGCTGAGACACCAATCCCAACTCCCAAAGACTCATCATGTGTGGATGATCTCAATTCAGCAAGTAAATACACACACTCAATAAGAAGTTCCTGGAGTGATCTATGTATATAGTAGTATAGAGGTGATAGGCTGAAGAGACAGGTTGAGTTGAGACGATAGGTGACAGACACTTGAGAGGAATGTTCTTGAGAATGAGATAGTAACAGGTGGGATGCAGATAGGTTAGCAATTATGTATGGTAGTAGATGATAGGATAGCAGATGACATACAGGAGAGACTAACCCAGTGCAAGAGCAGATGATAGTAGGCTCAAGAGCTAGCAATCTAGATAGTGCAGATGTAGTAACAGTCCTTAGTATGCAGAGCTAGACAGTGTAAGCTTTAGTATGAAGGTTATTGAGGTTTCCCCTGTGGGGTACTTATCACTAGTAGCAATGTAGCAGAGGAGAGGTTCGACAAGAGCGGATGATCCGGTAGCGGGATACAGGGATCAGCGCAGCGTGGTTCCGACAGCGAGGTATGCTTGCAAGCATGAGAGCTTCAAGACAGGTTAGCATCAAGGCACATCTAGGCACACAGCAGGTTTAACGAACACATGTGAGTGAGAGCTGGTGATTTAAATAGCTGTTCAGTCCGGCGCTCAGTGATGACAGCATCAGTCTTAAAGGTAAACACACCATATGTGCTTCATCTATCTAGGTAGATGTAAAGCACCCGGAAATGATGTGATAGGAGGCACTGAGAGTGCCAGAACCTTACACTCATCCACTGGATGTAGGGCAAATTCTGAAACTATATCTGGAAGCCACATCTCATTTCCGCCATTCGGATTATTTGTTTGTCCTGTTCTATGGGAAGAATAAAGGCTTGCGTGCTTCGTCTAGAACGATCGCATCTTGGATTGTCCGGTCCATTCAATGGGCCTATAGAGCTAAAGGTTGGCTCCCCCGGAGGCGGTGACAGCGCATTCTACAAGAGGAATGTCGACTTCTTGGACAGCGTTTTGTCATGTAGCTCCTGAAGTTGTATGCAAAGCAGCCTCATGGTCCTCAATCCACACTTTCATGGCTCATTATTGTGTCGAGCCAGCTTCTTTATCATCTGTTGATTTTGGTTTGCGGATACTATCAGTTGATGGTGCAAATTAAATTTCTTTTGAACAGCAGATTGCCCACCCTGGTGTGTTTGGCTAGTTATTTCCCACACGTAGGCTGCCATGGAGTCTGTCAGGAAAACGGAAAATTTATATCAAATACTTACCGTAATTTTCCTTTCCTGATGGACTCCATGGCAGCCGGAGTCCCCACCCATCTGCCGGAGGAGGCTATTTTATGGAACATGGTCTCTGGGGCAGAGTGAAATTTATGGGAGTGGGGTCCTATGAGGTAGGAGGAGGCGGGACTAACCCACACGTAGGCTGCCATGGAGTCCATCAGGAAAGGAAAATTACGGTAAGTATTTGATATAAATTTTCAGTTTTTGGGAAAAAAAATATAAAAAAATGTTTACTAAAAAAAACCTTTTTTGGGAAAAAAAATATAAAAAAATGTTTACTAAAAAACCCTTTTTTCGGAAAAAAATTATAAAAAAATGTTTACTAAAAAAACCCTTTTTTGGGAAAAAAAATATAAAAAAATGTTTACTAAAAAAACCTTTTTGGGAAAAAAAATATAAAAAAATGTTTACTAAAAAAACCCTTTTTTGGGAAAAAAAATATAAAAAAATGTTTACTAAAAAAAACAAAAAAAAAACAAAACATAATTTTGGAAAAAAAAATTTTTTATAAAAAGAAAAATAAAAAAATTGTATGTTGCACGTTGCAACACAAATGTTACATTTGAAATTTTGTTCATTATATTATATATTTTAATAATATATTTTTTTGAAGCTACAGTTGGTAGACACCTACATGTGTTATTAAAAAGAGTTTATCTTTTATTACCAAAGTTTTCTTTTTGGTGTACACATCGAATGTCTTTTGTGTTGTATTTGTTTAGTCGAGTGGTGTGGTCTGTAATTGTTAGCATGTTGGCTTTGGTTTATGTTATCCTTGAGACTTGTTTTGAAGCTACATTTGAAGGGAGACCTTTTCTTGGGTCATTATGTGAACATTGAGTTTTCCAAATTTAAATGAAATCATATGTTTGGAGATAGAGAAGCACGTGTGTATAAATGCCTACATTAACCAGGGCCCTTACTTGGCCACCAACACTCCTAAAAAACCAAAGATCAAACACAAACTAATCATTTTGCATAAAATTTAATTGCATCACCAAAAAAAACACTATAATACATCATATTGTGCCACCCTCAAATTAAACCAAAAAATGGCCCCACAAATTGGCCAATGTAACAATCATTAACAAAACTAACACAAATAAATAAAAAAAATCAAATTAAGTTGGTGGTGGTGGTGACTGATGCAGTGTGGTGAACACTGGAAAGGTTCCTGCCATCAAATGTTGGGCCAATAGTCCCATCTGCTCTGTGCTCAGCCTAAGAATTTGGGGATAGTGTGCCATTACCAGTAAATTTGTTAGCTGCTGCCCCGAGGCTATTTGATGCTGCGGGTGGTGCAAGGGTTGTGAAGATGTGTGGGGAGTGGTGGTTGATTGGTTGTTGTGGTCCACGGTGTGGGGGGAAATGGCATGTGGGGCTGTTGACAAAGGGTGATGGCCTGGGTAGGAGTGAAATTCTAAAGGTGTGTAGGGAGTGTAGTCAAATGGAAGGGGCATTGTGGAACCAGTGCGCAATGAGGTTGTGCAGGAGGATTGCTCATTGAGGGGTGTGGGAGTCCGAACGGAGTGTGAAGTGCTAGGAGTGGCTACAGGAGGAATTGTCCCACCCCCAGCTGCCTGACAAGTGGCCAACACTGGCATTACCCTCCCACTACCACAACCTGCAGTGGCAGGTGAGTGAGATGTTTGGGAGGGCTCTGCCAATGGGGCATCTTCAGATCCAAACAGGCATTGGCGTGTGGCCAGCACCTGAGTGTCAACACTTTGCCGATCCCGTTGATGCTGGTCTGCTAAACTTACCAAGCTGTTACGCATATCCTGTTGAACCTGTACCATTGTTGCTACAGATTCCTGTATGAGCCCGAGCAGACGTACTACCTCAGTAGATTGCTGAGTACGCCCCCTTAACTCATTTTGGATCCGATACTCATCAAGCAGCCTCTCAGCTACATCCAGCATAGATGGACGAGGTTGGGTAGGTGACAATCCCTCTGCATCGAAAGCTACCTGAAAGCAGAAGAAATAGACCAAATCATTATCAAACATCATGACGAAATAGTTCAGATTAGTTTGACAACTTAACACCCCAAGCAGAACGTAGAAAAGTTTGATGTGCTTCTAATAAGTACTTGTTCATTGTAATATTATCCAAGCTAGCAACACTTCTGATAATGAGTACATATTATATTGGTAGGACTAATATGACAAAGGCAAAAAAGTTTCGACATGAAGGTGTTCCCAATTAACCCTGGTGTGGTAGGTTGTTTATGCTTTTGGTAAATCTGTTACTACACCAATGACTTTCTACATCTACGTATGTTGTCTAAAATCTCGCCATCAATCGGCTACAGGACAACCCAACAAAACGATACACATGAATTTGGACCTGGAAAATCAAAGACTGGCCGGACTTTAAAGGTCCTGGATGTTTTTGGAACATTAGTGGCACACCAAATTATAACATAATTCCCTGATGTTCAAGATCGAACTCTTGTTGTGCTGGTGCATCGTCAGAATGTCATAGCACTAATTTAACACACACAATGTAAGCCACATCTAGCCCAAAATCATTACTACCATTGAAATGTTACATGTGCACCTTGTTCCCTTATATCACATACCACAGCACTGGATGCAGAATCGTCGCCAGCTCCTGATCCAACTCCAGCTGCTACGTCAAGAGGGGCCTGATGTTTAGTACACAACCTTAGGCAGTAATGATTATGGCCAGATTGCCCTCCTAGCTTCAGGAATGAAGCATTGAGGCCAAACATTCAAAAGTGCTTTCCTGGGCTCATAGGACACTTGCTAAACCCTCACAAAGGTTAAGAAGGCTTGGTCTGAATACTAATGACGGCACCCATTAATGCTGTCAACGGTGTTTTGCAGGGTAAACATCTAAAAGGCAACACTCTTTCAAAAGCAAAAACATGTGTGTTAACGGGGCTAATAAGATTCCAAAAAAAATATTAATTTGCTAGACATACCAACACCTTCCTCCAGGCCTTGCTGCACTGGGTGTGTTCCATGCTGCGGATCTTCTGTAAAGGACATAGCAATATGAGCTATCTTGGAAAGAATAAAATATACATCTACATTGTTTGGCACAGTATGATATGGGACCTACCAGGAGGAGGGTCAGCACTGATGTCAACACCCGTGAGTCCGTCTGGGTCGCCAAGCTGCATGGGCTGTGGAGGGGCTGAGATCCGTGCTACAGATGAACAAATTGCAGGTTGGGGAAAACAAAAAAAGGACAATTGGAAGGGCAAGTATCAAATTCTATTCATGTCACACATAGGATAGTAGTTCATCTTTTCAAAACAACTCACACAATTGACATCCAAGATAATATCCTACCTCGGTGCAAAGCATCCGAATCTAAGTCCTCTCTGGAAAAGATGGTATCGGGTCCTATGATCTGCAAGAAAGGTAATTGATAATCCCAGAGAGAACTTCGTGCACATTCATCCAGCCGACCTTGTCGGTCATAAAGACCCTCTGCAGCCCATGCAATTAGCTTCTTCCGAACGGACGCACAGATGTCGGTGACCTTCTTCCGCACACTGTCACGGTGGCAAGGTGCTTCACCCAGTGCATTTACAGCATCCCGGATTTCATCCCACAATCTGCGCTTCTCGGTTACAGAGCTAACCGCGGCCCTGGTCCCATGTATCGCCTGATATCTGGCCATATAGGCCTGGACCAGGACACAGCACTGATTGTGGGAGAAAGGGGGAAGCCGGGATAATGTGGACAAGCTGACTCGGGTGGATGGACCCTCTTCAGGACTACTGTCAGAAGAGCCAGCTTGTCCACTTGGTGTGTTACCACCTCCCCCGGCTTCCTCCTCCGGGATGGGGATGGTGGACTCCCTCATGGATACAGCTGGAGCCTCCCTCACACAGAGCCAGACGATCTGCCCACCCTGCCCCCCCTGGCCACCCTGGCCACCCTGCCCCCCATGGCCACCCTGGCCACCCTGCCCCCCATGGCCACCCTGCCCCTTCTCCTCAGCCTTCCAGTGGGTGGGGCCATGGGAGCACGAGGTGGGCAGAGAATCTGGCTGTCCAGCAGCAGCAAATAGCCCCAAATGCCTAAATCTGAAATGACAAAAGAGAAAACAGAAAAAAAACATGATTTGCAGATTGCTCTTCATATACAGTATAATTAGTGAACAGTTACAGAACACAATTACCTAATGGCACAAACAGATTTGGTGGTGGGGGTGGTGGTGTTGGTGGTGGTGGTGAAAGAGCAGAAGAGGCTGCAAAGAAATAGAAAAAAACACATAAGAAAACGCATATGGGCAGAAATCACACGAGGCCCTCCAAACACTTACCTAATGGCACAAACAGACTTGGTGGGGGTGGTGGTGGTAGTGGTGAAAGAGCAGAAGAGGCTGCAAAGAAATAGAAAAAAACACATAAGAAAACGCATATGGGCACAAATCACACGAGGCCCTCCAAACACTTACCTAATGGCACAAACAGACTTGGTGGTGGTGGTGGTAGTGGTGAAAGAGCAGAAGAGGCTGCAAAGAAATAGAAAAAAACACATAAGAAAACGCATATGGGCACAAATCACACGAGGCCCTCCAAACACTTACCTAATGGCACAAACACAGTAGTGGTGGTGGTGGTGGTGGTAGTGGTGAAAGAGCAGAAGAGGCTGCAAAGAAATAGAAAAAAACACATAAGAAAACTCATATGGGCACAAATCACACGAGGCCCTTCAAACACTTACCTAATGGCA
>NC_138770.1:264970949-265293449 GCF_965119305.1 Pelophylax lessonae | reverse complement strand
ACGTTTTACATGTGAGTCTGTCTTCTGAACTACAAAGGTGCTGAAAGGAGGAGTTTCAGAAGGTGGAGTCAGTACAGGAATCTCTGCTGGCAAGCAGCCTTGGTCCATGGGATATGTAATCTTTAGAAATTGCAAGCATTGCAAACAGAAGAGGAGAAGCTGCAATGCAAGGGAACCCAGGATGTTTTTGAAAGAGATGGCAGCAGACAGGCAGAACTAACAACATGAAAGGAGGTTTTTAAAGTAAGCCTATATTGGATTGTCATAAATACCTTGCTTGTTCTGTTACTACAATGCTGATGTTATAAAAATAAAAGCTTATATTGTGATTAATTAATTTTCCAAGAAGCACTAACTGATCTGCAACTGAAGGTGCGCCATGACAGGAAAAGGAGGAACCTTGTACATGGAGTCATTACCATTAATTGAAAAGCTGCCAAATCCACCTAGCGATGGTGGAACTAGAAGCAGGCTTTCCCTACAGGGACCTCCAGAAAAGACAAACAGAGAGTCAGGCTGACAAAAAGGAGCTGTATCTGAGAGATAAACTTAAACAGCTCATACTACAACTAGACAATAGAGGAAAACCTTCATAGGCTGTATGGGAGAAACAGGAAAGAAAAATGGTAGAACAATACTCCTATTAAGGTAAAAAAAGAAACCACTATAGGAAAGAAATGATTATCTGGGTGTCAAAACAACATTGTCCTTGTGCAGCATAAGAAAATGTTCCCTAATTGTTAAGGCTGCCAACTTGGAAAATCGCCTCACAGATTTAATGGCATCAATAAAGCCTACATTGCAAGTAAAGACAGAATGAGGAGCATCTTATGGATTTAAAGAGCAGCCTTGGAAGAGATTCTACAGAGACACAGGGAAAGTACCAAGGGAACAATGTTCATGATACCCTGTACAAAAACCATCGCCAGGGAACGGGAGGCAAGAGGTCTCTGAAATTTTACTGACCCTAGATGGTACTCAAAGATAAATGTTGATCCAGACCACCCTGGAGAAAAGACCAATTAATCCCAAGGAGAACATCCTGAGCTGAAATTTCCATGTCTCACACCAAGTTGAGTTCCTAGCTTTTAGTAGTGTAGGAATGACGGAATCCAACTGGCCCCTGTCCACCAAGACTTGGGCTTCAACAGCCAACCTATTCTGGCCAGGCTGAGACGTAGGGTGGAAAACTTGTCCTCAGGAAAAAGAATATTGATGATCTTGGAGGGCCCACTAAGAATCTGCTAGTACCACATCTCCTGGTGCAATGAAGATCGCCATGATGCCCTTCATCCCAACTTTGCAGTATAGGCAAGGAAAAAGCTTTAGAGGGGGAAAGGCATAGATCAGGTGAAACCAATCCCATGGAGTTACCAGAGTATCCACTGCAAAGAAAAGAGGATCCTTAGATATAGAGAAAAACCTGCTAAGTTTGGTTTTGAACCTGGAACCCAGGAGGTCTAGGTCAGGTGTCCTCCACCTGCGACAGAGGTCGGAAAACACCTAGGGGTGGAGAGACCACTCTATGGATTCCAGACGTTCCGCCTGCAATTTTTTTAACACCTGGAACATACATGGTCGTCAGGGCTGGAATGTGAAGTTTAGCACAAGCCAAAATCAGATTTGCTTCTCTTCAGCCATGAGACTTCATGTTCCTCCTTAATGGTTGAAGTATGCCACTACAGTGGCATTATCCAACTGAATCCTGGTTGGTTTGGCTTCACAAATTAGCTGTTCAACATTGAAGGGATAACAGAAGAATTATCCTGAGTTCAAGAATTTTGATCAGGTGACAAGATCCCATAAATTAATAAGTCCCCTGATCTGAGGAGGTACCAAGAACATCACCAAAGACCAATAGGCTAGCATCTGTTGTGAGCACCTTCCAAATCAGTGAGTGGAAGAATTTTCCCAAGTCATGCACCAAACTTGTGATCCATCACTCCAGAGCAACCCTGGATCTGCTGGTCAGGCCGGTGGGATGATCCAAAGACTGCATCCTCTTGTCCTACATTACCAGAATGTTAAGATGCAACAATCTGGAAAAAAATGGGCATATGGAACTGCTTTCGAGGAAGACACATTAAGCCCTCATGCAAAATGAAGGGTCAGTAGGTCTTGGACTGCAAAGTCAGAATATGGGAGCAGAGAATATGGAAATTGTCCAGGGGAAGGAAAATCTTGGAAAAGCCGTGTTTGATTAGGGCCTTGATGCTCAGAGTGATGAAGGCCCTGAGAGTTTCAACTCTGATTTTTGGAGATTCAAGCAGTGTTTCATTGACGAAAATATTTTCGTCATGGTCTCCATCAGCTGCATGATTTCAGTGACGTAAACTATACGAACATAACATTAAAATTGAGTCAATTGACAAAAACTATGATAAAAATCAATTCCAATTTTCATTTAGTAGACTAAAATCTAATGTGTTTAGTTAAATTGTAATGCATTTGCAATTGTATTATATACTCGTGGAGTAAAAATGTAATAACATGTTATTTATGGTATTAGGCCCCTTTCACACAGGGGAGTCCGTCGGCGGACTCCGTTTTTCTCAGCAGGGGATCGATCCCCCGCAGGCGGATGGCAGCTCTGTGTGGAGACAGAGATGTCAGGTCCCCGCTGTTCTCTATGGGGGAATCGGATGAGAACGTACTGTCTGTCCATTCTCATCCAATCCTATCTGATCTGATCCGCTGGATGGATGGAAAATAGGGTTTCCATCCGTCTAGATTTGACGGATCGGATGTCAGTGGACATGTCTCCGCTGACATCCGATGCCCTATAGAGATGCATGGGGCATCCGTTCAGATCTGCCAAAAAAATGGACAGGCGGATCTGAACAGTTCACCTGTGTGAAAGGAGCCTTCATTTTTAAACATGCAATACAGACACAGATTTAGCCGTTGTGATATATAACGCCTATATAAATAAAACCAAGTTTTATAAACAAACAAAAATATTGGAGCCTGTGTCTCTCAGCCAATACAGCTTGCCGATAGAGTTGGGGCTTTAACAGACAGGCAGAGTTCAGAGGAAAGCAGAGAATCAGGTGGGCACTGGAAATTTTAGTAGACTAAAATAAACTGTAGATTTTAGCTGACTAAAATAAGACTAAAACTAAAACAATTCAGACGACCAGAATACAACTAAAACTAAAATGCCATTTTAGTCAAAAGACTATTATTAAAACCAAATCTAAATTTGACGTCAAAATTTGAATTGGTTTTGAGATCCGCAAGAATCTCTGCAGGGTCTGTATAGTCTTTTAGATTTTGCTTGCACCAAAGCAGTGTGAAGGTCCAAAAAACATTGCAGGGATGTTGGCAAGTTTTCCAGCAGGACAATATGACAGAAGCTGCACGTTAGACCAGCTTCTGTTGAACAAACAATGTTACACACATACCAAAAGTTGACTAGTTCCTGCTGAACTGTCTGAATTTTGTTACATGTGTACCGAGCTTTAGGGCTGAACTAAGTTTCAGAGTACTTTTTCCCCCAGGTGACTTCCTTAATGAAGTTGTCCAGGAATTTGCCAATAGCCAGTTCCCAAGAAAATCCACATGCAAAAGGTGTTTCTTGCACTGATGTTCCGCAGGCCAACAAAAGGGTCCAGCCGATATCTATCAAAAGGAGACTCATTCTGGATATTTGACATGTAATATGTAACAGCTCATCAACACAATACAGCAGGGCAACAGGTGTGAGCTCCAGAAGGACAGAAGGATCCATCATCACAGAACCAGGATCCCTGGACATGACCTTGGCCCAGACAGCTAAGACCTGGCAGATGGGCATAGTTGTAATGCAGTTAACACAGCAGGGCTTGAGAAACAGAATAAAAGGCTTCTAACCTTTTTACGCAATGAGTCTATACATGTGAAAAGCACTATCTGCATCAGGTCCTTTAGGGGGTTATGCTGGTAGTCATAGCCCTCCGAACTTCTAGTTGACAGAAGACTTGTCAAGCCCCGCCCTTGCACTTGTTATCTGCCATTCGTGGAATCCATGTGGGTGAAACGTCAAAGGGAAGAAAGCAATTGGCAAATTAATAGTGGCTCTCTAACCTGAAGGAAGAGGAGGAGTTAGAAATGGTAGTGATACAGGGAAATTTCAACATAATGGGGGACTTCAACTATCCAGATATGGACTGGGCAGAAGGGACAGCTCACTCATTAAAGGCCCTTAATTTCTTAAATGTCTTACAGGACAACCTCATGTCCCAATTGGTGGATACCCCGACCAAAAAGAATGCATTGCTAGACCAATTAATTACAAATAACACATATCTGTTCACAGATGTGGAAATAGGGGAAAACTTGGGAATTAGCGATCACAGAATAATTACATTCAGCATAAATCATAGAAAAAGGAAGCATGAGGGTAGGACAAGAACACTAAATAAGAGCCAACTTTTCTAAACTGCACTCCATACTACAAGATATTAAATAGAACCAAATCCTAGAACCATTAAACACTGAGGAAAAATGGGAGTGCTTTAGGAACATATTAAATAAAGGTATCATCCAGTGCATGCCAATGGGCAATATAAATAAGAACAAAGGTTAAACCTGGGTGGCTAAACCATAATGTTAAAAGTCATATTAAAGAAAAAATTACCTTTAAAAAAAAATAACTACAGAAGCATGTTATAGAAACTTTACAAGAAAACATAAATAAATTAGTGGAGTGGGCAACTAAATGGAAAATGAGGTTTATTGTTGAAAAATGTAAAGTAATGCACTTGAGGGCTAAAAATATAAATGCAAGTTACTCTCTGGGAGAGAACCTCTGGGGTAATCCAGGATGGAGAAAGATTTGGGGATCCTAGTAAAAGACAGACTAAGCAATAGCATGCAATGTCAAGCCGCAGCAAGCAAAGCAAGCTGACTATTAGCATGCATTAAAAAGTGAATTTACTCCAGAGATAAAATGATGATCCTGCCACTTTAAAACTCTGGTTCCATCACATCTGGAATTTTCCATCCAGTTCTGGTCACCAATCCTCAGGAAGGATGTGCTGGAACAGGAGAGAGTCCAGAGGAGAGCAACAAAATGTAAGGACCTGAAAAGGAACAAAATAGAATGTGGCCTGGTGCACCCATTGATGTGCCTACATCCCTTCATGAATATATCCATACAACCAATTTACGGTATTTGTCCTGGGACTTTAAATGAGGCACAACACAAAAACTAATAAAAAACTAGTTTCCAACATTGTTGCTTAAAAATGAATAAATATTGCATACAAAAAGAAGATAAATTGATAACGAGCTGATTTGTAATGAATCCATATTAATGCATTTCATACATAATTAAATATAATGTTGATATACAATCCAACTGGCAATAGATGATTAAAAGAAAAGCTGCATCCAATAACTTGACACGTTTAGTGACTCTTTGTTCACTTCTTCAGAAGTAGATGCATGTATAGTATCTGTAAGGTAAAACATCAGGCATGTAGCTTAGCTGATTTGTAAGTATTATAGCCCCTCTGTCAGCTTTTGAGGTTGGAATTACTCTATGTATTACGAGCTACCATTAGGTATGCTAAATGCCTGATTTTTTACCTTACAGATACTATACATGCATCTACTCCTAAAGAAGTAAAGAGTTTTTGGATTCAAATTTGTTTTAATCATGTATTGCCAGTTAGATTGTATATGGCCAACATTATATTTAAATATGTATGAAATGCATCATTATGAATTCATTGCCCCAGGACAAATAAATTGGTTGTATCAATTACGAGGAACAACTACAATCACTAAACTTATTCTCCCTGGAGAAGAGACGCTTCAGAGGAGATATGATAGCGATATACAAATTTCTCAATGGTTATCCCAACGTAGGTATTAAACTATTCAGTCTCAGGGAGTCTAAGAAGACACAGGGCCACAAAATGATATTGGAGGAGAAGCGGTTAAATCTTAAGCTGCATAGGTTTTTCACTGTCAGGGTGGCAAGTATGTGGAACTCCCTTCCATAATTGGTGGTGTCAGCAGCCTGCTCAGGCAGGAAGGGTTAACTGCCCAATGTGATCCATACTGGAGGCAACAGAAAGCCCAAGTCTGCATGGTGGCAGTGGTGTGCAGTGGCAGCGAGGAGTGAGTGGCAATCTAAATGGAGGCTGCGCAGGTTCAGTGTGGTTCACTTGGGCCAAAAATGGTCCAAATATAGGTTGAAAAGTCAGGATCAGAATGATAGATCTGGAAACAACAGAAGTCAGCAATAGTGGCTTTAAATACTTCTATAATTACAGGTTTACTTGTGATTAAGAAAAAGGTGATTAAAGTAGAAGTATGGCCAAAGCTTTTTTGGCCATACCTATCCTCTGACCCCTTTTCAGCCAAAGCAAACTAAAGCCTGCCATGGACTGACATCACAGAGCCGATCCAGGCTCTGCAGTGATCCCAACAATAATATCGGGATCCACCCATATGCTTGACCAGCAGCTGGCTCAGCTTCTCAGCAGGCTGCTGAGAGCCTGAGTCAGCCACTCCTGCCTCCTGCACATGCCGGCGCTCCAGTGACAGCCACCACGCTGTGCTGAGAGCGGACTCAACAATCAGCAGTCTTTGATCGCTCAGTTCTCGGTGTGGAGCCAGTGGGGGACAGTTGCAGCATCGGATCAATGCTGCATCTACTATGGTGAGTATTTATGTTTGTTTGGTTTTTGTATCCCACGCTTCTCTTTTAAGAAAACAAGTGTTCCCTAGAGCAAACATATACTGTACTGCATTTTGCCTCTTTAATTTAGTTGATGAAAGCTTACCAGCTCTATTTTATTAGGGAAGTCTGGCAAATCTTTTTTCCAGTGCTGCCTTTGAAAAAATTGTAAAACAGCCACATTCATCATACCTTTATTGATATTATGTCTGAAATTATGTTGCCAAAAATGTATTTGCAGCAGTCTATGATTATAATTATACATATTGACAAAGCATCTTAGCTACTATATTTTGACAGTCCTAGTCAGCCTTCATTATATTCTCTCTGCATACAAACAAACAAAAATGATGCCAGGCTCTTGGATCTCCTGTCAGAAATCAACGAAGGCCGATTTATGCAATAGACTTCTATGCTGCTTAGAATAACACATGTTTTATCAGTTATCATTGTATCTGAGAAGTCTTTGTTCAGTGATTTATTTCCCTTTGGATTGATTTTCCCTGGACTATTTACTGGAATAAAATCTTAGCCAAAAAATTCTTAAACTGTTGTTTCTCTCAGAGATGAAGAAAGAACATTTTACATGTCTGAAGGATTTCTGGTAGCTGATAAAAAAAAAATCAGGAAAGTCTGTGCCATCCTATAAGTATTTTAATCCGTTCAGATACATGGTGATCCACTGAGGCACCAAGGGGATATCTACAGCATTATGGAAAGCTAAATTTGCAAAGGAAATGAAGCAAAGCAAAGAAAACTATCATTGTGATGACGTGACCTGTTGAAAAGTAATTTTTGACTACTTTGTAGCACAATGGAATTTCATTTAAAGGAAGTGCTAATCAAAGGGACAGAGTATATCTCAAAGCCATTTTGCCAAAGAGACAATATTTAGAGTTGCTTTAGAGAGGACCTAACTATAAAGCTATCCTCCAAAACAAAAGTAGCTGAGGTACAATGGTTAAAAGACTAGTCACCAATATTGCCACTGGGCTTCCTGCGGCTTCCCACCCATTACTAAATTACAATGCCATGTTCCACAATGTGTCTGTCTGTATGAAGGCCCCATTTTGGTAGAAGCAGGGCTTGTCTTCCTCATGTCAGAGTTGCCCACCTGATGACTGGTCATCTGATGACTAGTTAGCCAATAATCAAGGAGCAGCTGGTGAGATGCAGTATGCACAGATTCACAGAATGGATGAAGCAAAAGCAAGGAAGATTGTAGCACCACTGGTCCTCAGGTTCGGTTCAGCTTTGACTCCAGCAAGGAGAACAGTGAGCAGTACAGTAGTGATGTCACCATATCCCATTCCAAATCTCATGAGACTAGTTCTCATAAGCAGCAGCATCTTAGATGATCTTACACTGCCGGTATACCATTATGAGGTTCATCACACTGGAAAGCCTAGCCCCAGGTAGTGCTATTTTTTTTTTTGTATACAAACTTTTATTGAAAGAAAACAGAAGATGGTGGTACAAAGAGAATTGGTACATTAATATGACAAATAATGGTATCACGTAGAGTAAATAGAAATATAACCATCTTAAGTAATTTCAGGTTGTCTCCATTAAATATGGGAGTTTGATATCAAATAACAACAAGGATATCAAAAATATAGTACTTGGATATAGGTACATAGCAGTATAGTTAGAAAGAGAGTTTCATAACACTAAGCGTTAGGTCAGACCTATCTGACCTAACGCTTGGTAGTGCTATTTTTCAGGGGGCATTCAAGACAAAACAAACATCTCTTGGGGAACTACTTAGGCACAATAAAAATTTCCTGATGTTTCCTATAAGACATAATCTTCCTGTCATCTCTGTGCAGGCCATATAAGTTCCTCCACCCCAAACTCACTCATCCATGTCTTTATGGACCTTGTTTGTTCACTGGTGCGCAGTCATGTTGGAACAGGAAGGGGCCGTCCCCAA
Organism: Pelophylax lessonae; assembly: GCF_965119305.1. Lineage (NCBI taxonomy): Eukaryota > Metazoa > Chordata > Amphibia > Anura > Ranidae > Pelophylax > Pelophylax lessonae. Next base: position 265,284,846 of record NC_138770.1, on the reverse strand, counting down.
ACTGTTTCCGCAAAGTTGGGAGCATGAAATTGTTCAAAATATCTTGGTATGCTGACGCCTTAAAGCGGAGTTCCACCCTAGTTGTACATTTTTTAATAAAAATACCCCCGGGACAGTCAGGGCTAGCACATTCCACAATGGCTAGCCTCTGATCTGTCCCGGGTTGCACTTACCTTTCAGGAGAAATACTTACCTTGAAATTGTCTTCTCCAGCGCTGCCATCTCGGGTGTGGGCAGCTTGAAGCCAGCGCGATCCTCTTCCGCGTCCTCTTCGGTCCTCTTCCTCCTTCTTCGGTCCCACGATGCACTGCACCGGCCCAGACGTCACTTCCGGGTCGCGCGCGTCATCCCTCCACAGCTTCTGGGCATGCCCAGAAGCTGTTTAGAAGGGAATGACGCGCGCGACCCGGAACTGACGTCGGGGCCGGTGCAGGCGCAATGATTCCTGGGAGCGATGACGTTCAGCTCCCAGGAATCATTGCAAAAGCCAGGAAGTGACGAATCGCCGTGGCCGCCGAGGGGAGGAAGAAGGAAGTAAGGTGATTATATTTTCTCTAAAAGGTAAGTGAAAAAAAAAAAAAAATTGCGATTATCCATTTGTTTTTCAGGTGACCGGGAGCGAGAAGATGGAGGTAAGTATAAATTTCGGGTGGAACTCCGCTTTAAGTTCCCTTCACTGAAACTGAGGGGCCAAGCCCAACCCCTGAAAAACAACCCCACATCATAATCCCCCTCCACCAAATGGTTTGGACTATTGCACAAAGCAAAGTCCATAAAGACACGGGTGAGCGAGTTTGAGGTGGAGGAAGTTAACAAGCCTGCACAGGGTGGGTCAACTCAATATTGAACCCTACGAACGAAAGCCTCGTACACACTCGTCGAAAATCGGCAGGGAATTTTCGTCCGATGACCGATCTGCCGATTTTCGGCTTGTTAGTATGTTGCTTCCGACAACCGACTCCGACTTTTCGGCCGAAAAAAAATCTGGTGTGCAGGCTATAAAATTTTTGTCTGCCGTCAAAACACGGCCGATCTCTCCGTGATGTCACCTCCTGTTTGCTCTGTATGGCACGGCTGCACTTCCTCATATGACGCTGCTTCCTGTTTATCCCGGAAGTGATGCTGTGCCTCTGGTTTATCTGAACATGAGGCTTGGAATGTGGTTACTTCCGCATATGATGCACTTCCTGTTTAACCCGGAAGTGATGTTGCGCTCCATAGCCACATTGAAAACGAGGCTTGGAGCACACGCCGACTCCATTTTGGGCTCGGTTTGTCTGCACAATAGGCATCCATAGCCACATTGAAAACGAGGCTTGGAGTGCAAGCCGACGCCATTTTGGGCTTGGTTTGTCTGCACAGTAGGCATTTTCTCATTGGGTGACTTATTACTACTTAGATTATAAATAAGTAACTTTTGTGGGTGTTTGGCTGGCACTACCTTTTGAAAAAAGCATTTATGCTGAAACGCGTCAAGGCCACGCTGCTGACAGCCTACCTTTGCATCTGTATACGCTCTTTACCACGAGATGTTTGTAAGTGCAATTTGGTGTATTTTTATTGAATAAAATTATTTAGCAGTGTTACACTATTTTGTGCTCCCTTGTTTTTTGGTTCATTTCTGGCCATTTGACGGAGTGAGAGCCTCTCTGGTGTGACGGTTCATATCTGCTATCACCTCTTCACCTCAACATCAGTGACCTCAGCCATCCCTTCGGATTATCCATCCATTGTACAACAAGCTGATTTGACTCATATGCTATATGGCATTTTGAGTCCTATCGTTCTGGTGAGCACATTATATCTTTATATCTTGTTGGTGTTGGGATCCAGTGAGCACTTCAATTATCACCATTGTGGACTGTTTTCACTTCACATATGGGACTATTGATTTGATGTTCACTTTTATTTATTTTGCAATTTATTTGTATTTACCTTTCTTGGTTTATATATATATATATACACGTTTATACTGCTAGTATTTATTAGCGCTGCACTTTTTTCCACATTTTGCAGTGGCACCAATCTGAAAACACTTTGCATTTTCTCAATAAATGTAAAGCATTCTCTGATTGGATGAGGTGGAGAGGGAGGGTAGCGACATCAAAATCTCCTTGTCCAATCAGTGAATGCTTTGCATTCATTGGGTTTTGCATTTTTAGATTCATTGGGGGTGCTCTGAATAGCAGATGACCTCCTCTGTTCAGTAGGCAGCAGGGCAGCTGCTTGGCATGGGACCCAGAAGCTAGTGGAGATCACTGGAGTAGTAGTGTCTACTACAGTAATTTTCAGCTTCCACAATGTTCCCATAGGTATGGTATCTACATAGTTATACCCACAGGTATGGTATATACATAGTTATACCCACAGGTATGGTATATACATAGTTATGCCCACAGGTATGGTATATACATAGTTATACCCACAGGTATGGTATATACATAGTTATACCCACAGGTATGGTATATACAGAGTTATACCCACAGGTATGGTATATACAGAGTTCTACCCACAGGTATGGTATATACAGAGTTATACCCACAGGTATGGTATATACAGAGTTATACCCTCAGATATGGTATATAAACAGCTATACCCACAGGTATGGTATATACATAGTTATACCCACAGGTATGGTATATACATAGTTATACCCACAGGTATGGTATATAAGTAGTTATACACACAGGTATGGTATATACATAGTTATACCCACAGGTATGGTATATACATAGCTATATTGATCCAAGCTGGACCGATATAAATAATTAAAAATATCCACACCTGGAATTCTTTTTTATGTTGTACATGTGACCCAAATTATAGCTGTTTTGCATAGATGGATGAATTGGTTAGATTTTTTCTGTTCTGCATGTATGGTATATACATAGTTATACCCACAGTTATGGTATATACATAGTTATACCCACAGGTATGGTATATACATAGTTATACCCATAGGTGTGGTATGGTATAGCTATATTGATCCAAGCTGGACCGATCTAAATAATTAAAAATATCCACCCCTGGAATTCTTTTTTATGTTGTACATGTGACCCAAATTATAGCTGTTTTGCATAGATGGATGAATTGGTTAGATTTCTTTTGTTCTGCATGTATGGTATATACATAGTTATACCCACAGGTATGGTATATACATAGTTATACCCACAGGTATGGTATATACATAGTTATACCCACAGGTATGGTATATACATAGTTATACCCACAGGTATGGTATATACATAGTTATACCCACAGGTATGGTATATACAGAGTTATACCCACAGGTATGGTATATACATAGTTATACCCTCAGATATGGTATATACATAGTTATACCCACAGGTATGGTATATACATAGTTATACCCACAGGTATGGTATATACATAGTTATACCCACAGGTATGGTATATAAGTAGTTATACACACAGGTATGGTATATACATAGTTATACCCACAGGTATGGTATATACATAGCTATATTGATCCAAGCTGGACCGATATAAATAATTAAAAATATCCACACCTGGAATTCTTTTTTATGTTGTACATGTGACCCAAATTATAGCTGTTTTGCATAGATGGATGAATTGGTTAGATTTTTTTTGTTCTGCATGTATGGTATATACATAGTTATACCCACAGTTATGGTATATACATAGTTATACCCACAGGTATGGTATATACATAGTTATACCCATAGGTGTGGTATGGTATAGCTATATTGATCCAAGCTGGACCGATCTAAATAATTAAAAATATCCACCCCTGGAATTCTTTTTAATGTTGTACATGTGACCCAAATTATAGCTGTTTTGCATAGATGGATGAATTGGTTAGATTTCTTTTGTTCTGCATGTATGGTATATACATAGTTATACCCACAGGTATGGTATATACATAGTTATACCCACAGGTATGGTATATACATAGTTATACCCACAGGTAAGGTATATACATAGTTATACTCACAGGTATGTTATAGTAAAGAAAAAAAGGGCAGTACTTTATGAGGAGAACAACCAAAAATGGGTATAATGAAACCTGGAAACATAGGTTCATTATAACAAAAGGAATGATATCAAACCATTTGTTCAAAAATATCCACAAAATATACATGTTAATAAATACATCAAACAAACAATATAGTACATCACATAAACATCACTGGTTACATGCAGGTCCTGATGATAACAGATATATGAATACAGTAGACATCAATTATATTGCAGGCCATAACTGAAACTGAGGGAGTACAAATGATGCACAAGCATGTAGGAGGCCATATAAGTCTCCCTCAGTTTCCGTTATGGACGTTTTCATACAGCCTTCAGTCCCAAGCATTACTTCACAACATCCTGAGCTGGCCTTGAAAGGTAATTTTGAGAAGGGGACTATTTTCTTTAAATGAGGGGATTTCCCCTTCTCTTTTTCCCTCTTTATTATTTTCTCAAATAGATTTTCAATTATATATCTATATTGCTGACTTTTTTACTATTATATTTATAGATACAATGTATTGCTCCTGCCCCTGAAGAAGTGGGTTGTATCCCACGAAACGCATTGTGCGTATTAGGATGCGTATTTTATACATACTGTATATATATACTGGCTTGCAATACAATTGATGTATACTGTATTCATATATCTATTATCATCAGGACCTGCATGTAACCAGTGATGTTTATGTGATGTACTATATTGTTTGTTTGATGTATTTATTAACATGTATATTTTTTGGATATTCTTGAATAAACAAATGGTTTGATATCATTCCTTTTGTTATAACGAACCTATGTTTCCAGGTTTCATTATACCCATTTTTGGTTGTTCTCCTCATATAAAGTCCCGCCCTTTTTTTCTTTACCATTGAATCAGGGATGGAAGTACTTGGGCTATCCATGAACTTCACTCAAAGTCCCAAACCTCTTTTTATTTAGCACAGGTATGTTATATACAGAGTTATACCCACAGGTATGGTATATACATAGTTATATCCACAGGTATGGTATGGTATAGCTATATTGATCCAAGCTGGACTGATATAAATAATTAAAAATATTCACACCTGGAATTCTTTTTTATGTTGTACATGTGACCCAAATTTCAGCTGTTTTGCATAGATGGATGAATTGGTTAGATTTCTTATGTTCTGCATGTATGGCCAACGTCTGGCTGCCATTCCTGTGTCTGCGGAGTTCTTCGTTAGCTCTGTTCTAGCGATTCCAAATTCTAAGGAAAGCCCTTGAATAGCTATAGTTAATAAGATAACCCTGTGCAGATTGGCTGTCTTCAGTAGTATTGATAGTCATAATTGAATATTATTATCTCTCAGGTTTTCTATTGTGCAATGCTATTGTCTGATAAGAGAGCAGCCTCACACTTTCTTCACATTTCCATGAGCCTGATAAAATGTTTGTTCTTTGCTTCGGGGAAGAAATTTTGTTTACTCTAGAGCATTAGATAGAAATGCGATGTTATCGGCATCAATAATGACACAGTAAATGAAGTGCACAAGCTTAGCATTGTGCAGAAATCACTAGGGGTATTGATTTTGTAATCCTTTTTTATTTCAGTACATATACCAGGAGGGTAACACAACGTACAACAGAGATGTTACACTAAAGGGATGAAATCTTGTCTTGCACAGACAGAAGAAAAGCTTCATTTGTACTTGTGGTCTCCTGACAGAAGAGCATTTAATGGTACTGTGCCATGCAGGCTGATAACGTCAGCCCTGACTGCTGCTAATGTAAGCCTTTGTTCTACACATTCTACACAAAATACTGTTCAAAACAGATACAACACTGACAGCCAATGTGTAAAATTAATGACAAACAAAACATGTTATTAGTATGGGAATGGCACTATAGCTGTACTTCAACATCTAACGACCCGTAGTGGCTGTCATAGCATGAGATTTATGAATGTGATTAAAACCCAAAAACATAAATGTAATATATTGCAGCTTATTATTTCATAAATGTGGTGGCTGCATTCGTTATTTTTAGGCTTTTTTCCTTTATTTTCCACTGGGGATCTGGTCAGTAACACACCTCCTGACTTAGGGTCCTTTCAGACGGGCTTTCCGCCCATCGGACTCAGTTTTGCTCAGCGGGGATCGATCCGCCGATCCCCGCTAAGCAGGTGGATGACAGCTCCATCCCCGCTTACTTTGCAGAGACGGAGCTATCACATCCCGACTCTCCTCTATGGCAGATCAGATGAAAACAGACCTGACAGGTTAGCCACTGGGTATCCTCACCTTTCCTCTCACTGTCACTCTCTCTCTGTACACTTACTCTCTTCTGGCCAGCACCTCACTCATCTCCTTCTCACTCCCCCACCCTTCACATTATTTCTTCTACACACTGCCTCTCCATCTTCCCCCATCACCTTTTACTTTTGGGCTCTCCCTTCCCTTTTCCTCCTTCCCATCTCCCCCCCCCCTTTCCCTCCCCCCCCTCTTTCTCCCCCCCCCCTTCTGTCTCCACCTATTCACGTTCTCACACCCCCTTTTGGGAACCCTATACTCTTTTTACACCAGCCCTTCCCACCTGATATTAAATCACACAAGTATACTACTATTGTTAGCACATATGCTACATTTCTACTATTTTGTCATTTATATACACATAACAGGTCTGGAAGGATTTCTTTCTTACACACACACTTGCCTGCCATGGACCCCCCTCTCTGGTTGCTGGCACTCTGGGACCCTTCAGCTCCCGGGTTAGATACGACGCACCGCTGCCACATAGGAGTCCACTCTTGCTATTTGAGCTTTATTGATCTGTGAGTATTAAGCACTCCTTTAGCTCTCATTATTTATTGAACCTTTTTATCTCATTTATATTCCATTCCCACTGCATACTGTAATATATTGTCTTCTTTTAGAGACATCTTGAATATATTGATCTCTGAAGAAGGGAGATGTTCTCCCGAAACGCGTTCACAATATATGTTCACAACATATATTCCAAAATGCTATGTCATCTCATTTTATCATTTGTTACCTTAAAAAGCAAGAGGTTACACCAAGTTGTTTACTATAATGTGATAGTATTATTCATGTTATTTGAACTTGAGCCACTGAGCTATTATGTGCCTTTGAGCATACGTTGTCATTTATATGTATTATGCAATAAAATCAATAATTTTTTAATTCACATACTATGCATGTCATTCATTTCCAGCCACTGAGCACGTACCTCATACAAAGTCCCGCGGGCCAATTCTCTTGTTCCACTATGCCTCCCATTGTCACCCATGATGTGGCACTATTCCTCCCACTAATGCCAATACAGGGATAATATTTCTCCTCCTTATGACCATAGGCACTACGTAAACTTTTTACTCCCACTGACCACTAAGTCTGAGATACTGTCCACCCCCTCTAATGCTGGGGCATTTTCTAATTCCACTGGTCACAGTCCAGCCCCCAATAAAGTCTGAAGGACAGAAAACTGGCCCTTTGCTTAGAACGTTTGGTTTAATATAATGTTAAGATCACTGAAAGAACCATGCAAGCAATGTAATACTTTTGAGGATTACTTTGGGGAAAAGAAGAAATCTTATATAGCACACTCATCCATCAGAAAACTTGGGTGGGCCTCAGAGGCACATACAGTGAGGAAAAAAAGTTTTTGATCCCCTGCTGATGTTGTACATTTGCCCACTGACAAAGAAATAATCAGTCTATAATCTTAATGGTAGAGTTATTTTAACAGTGAGAGACAAAATAGAAACAAAAAGATCCAGAAAAACCCATTTCAAAAAAGTAATAAATTGATTTGCATTTTAATGAGTGAAATAAGTATTTGACCCCTTCGCAAAACATGACTTGGTACTTGGTGGCAAAACCCTTGTTGGCATCACAGAGGTCAGACATTTCTTGTAGTTGGCTACCAGGTTTGCACACATCTCAGCCGGGATTTTGTCCCACTTCTCTTTGCAGATCCTCCCCACGTCATTAAGGTTTCAAGGCTTTTTAAAATGCAAATCAATTTATAACTTTTTTTGAAATGCATTTTTCTGGGTCTTTTTGTTGTTAATCTGTCTCTCTCTGTTAAAATAAACCTACCATTAAAAATTATAGCTTGATAATTTCTTTGTCAGTGAAGACAAAACCGCAGAGCGCCTCTAAGTGCAGGATTTAATGTAACAATAAAATTACAATAAGTAGTAACTCACACATAAGTATAAAGTAGTAGGCATAGATAGCTCCGGTGATCCGAGAAGGGTGGAAAGAGTCCAAAAAAGTCCAGAGGAGTGGATTGTAACCAGCCGATGCGGTGGAACCGGTAGGCGGAAAGAAGCCGGCCGAAGATTCTTCCTCCTTCCGGGTTCGGCTGATGCCCGGGGACCAGATTGGAGCTAGTGGTGACACGACGTGTTTCAGAGCGTGCGCAAAGCTCACTCTGGGCATGTGCGCTCTTTTTTCAAGTGTAAGTAAGTACATTTCTTTGACAGCGGGCAAGCGTACAAAATCAGCAGGGGGTCAAATACTTTTACTCCCTCACTGTAACTCTTTTAACCACTTGCCGACCGCCGCACGACTATTTACTGCGGCGGTCAGCCCCTCACAGGCAGAGTGACGTAGGTCTACGTCGCTAGCCTGTGATGGTCTAGGGAGCGAGCGCGCGCCGCCGGAGGCGCGCTCCCGCTCCCGAGTGGTCACGGACCCCCCCCCCCTCGAGCGTGTGACCGGCGGACCCGATGTCCACCGGTCACTCGGCTATCGTCGGGGGAGAGGGAGAAAGGCAGGCGGCTATGCTGCATGGGAGAGGAACTAGGGAGGGAAATTAAAAAAAAAAAAAGTTGCACAAAACACATAACACATTTTATATTATATATATGCATATATATATATATATATATATATATATATATAAAAAATTATATTATTATTCGATTATAATTCATGCGTTATATATATATATATATATATACACACACACACACACACACACATATATATATATATATATATATATACACACACATATATATAATATATAACGCATGAATTATAATCTAATCAATAATATAATTTTATTATATATATTATATATTATATAATAAAATTATATTATTGATTTGATTATAATTCACGTGTTTGTGTTTCAAATTTATCACATATGGGATGTCTACTAGAGTCTTGTTTTGGTCAGGTTTAAGTCAGTAATTACTAAGAATTGTAGGCCTATAATACATAACGCCAAATTTCCATGAAAAGAATTGTACCGCTTTTGGTACAGAATTCCTGACAGAATCATACCGCCAGGGAGGTTAATGAAGATCATACGGTTCTACTATGTAGAACCGATGATCGCTGTTCATACATCTCAAGCCACAGCCAATCACAGTTAGAATCACGCCCCTAGGGACACACATAGCCCCTCCCTCTCAAAAAAAATTTAACCCCTTCACTGCCAGTGTAATTTTACAGTAACAGTGCATATGTATAGCATTGATTACTGTAGAAATGTCACTGGTAACCCCAAAAGTGTCAAAAATGTCAGTCAAGGGTCCGATCTGTCCGCCGCAATGTCGCAGTACCGCAAAAAAAAACGCAGATCGCCGCCATTACGCGTTAAAAAAAAAACAACAAAAATGACAAAAATCTTTCCCTTTGTTAGTAAACTTTTGCGCAAACCAATCAAAATACGCTTTTTGCGTTTTTTTTTTTTTTACCAAACATATGTAGCGTAAAACAAATTGGCCGAAAATGTTAAAAAATTTTGATTTTTACTTTTTTTTGGGGGGGAATTTCATATAACAAATAATGTGAAAAATATTGTTATTTTTGCAAAATTGACGCTCTTTTTTGTTTATAGCGCATGATCAAAAAATCGCACAGGTGATCAAATACCACCAAAAGAAAGCTCTGTTTGTGGGAAAAAAAGGACGTCAAATTAGTTTAGGTACAGCGTCGCACAACCGCGCAATTGTCCATTAAAGTCACGCAGTGCCGAATCGCAAAATACCCCCTGGTCTTTTAGCAGCCAAATCCTCCGGGGCTTAAGTGGTTAAGGATGGGCAGAGGTCCCAGCACCCATTTTCTGCTAGTTAACATCTATGTATTGATACCCATAGAGAACATGAACTCAGTATGGGCAAAGTGCTATAGGAAGTCACATCAACAACAGGGTGATGGTGTGTGTGGACTATTGTTTAAAGTGCCACTAATAAAATACTATATTCAAGTATGTATTTTTAAGTCAAAAAGTACCTTCCATATCTCTCAGCCTCCTCCAAATCTCCAAATTCCTTTTCACCTGCTGTGATGTGATGTCCTGTTAGAGGGTGGCTATGTTTGTTCTCCATGGTCCTACTGTATGTAGGAACACACCACAGAAAAACCCCTAGACAGTAAAACCTAGTAGGATTTTACAGGTACCACATCAGGAGTAGATTAAAAGTTAGTAAACTTTATTAAACCATTCCATATAAAATATTTAAAATAGCCCCCAAAAGGAGATGCGAAAAAAGAATATTGCATTTTGGCATGTAACAAATTTCAGTCATAGTACAAATTTTGTAGGACACTGACAGATAATATTGCCACAAATATAATGTTTCATAGGAGATTTCAACATCTTCTACATGTTTAGCAGGAGAAAGCCTGCTTCTTCTGTTGTGTGCCCGTTGCACATGCTGAAAGTATATATGCATTTTTAAAAACAAAGGTTGCTTCAGCGAATGCCACTTGTAAACAGATGGAGCGCTCAGTGTCTCTCACGTGGTTGCGGAGAGAGCTATACATACAGAGTCATTTTTGGTCATCACTAGTAAAAAGGAAGATTTCACCAGGTCATAAAATCACCCATGATAATATCCTCAACTTTCCATTGATGTTGCACCATCAATCCGGAGACTTGGCCTCAAAAAGAATGTCCCAGTTTAGAAATATAGAAGTTTTCAGTGACATATTTTAGAGCTGTTTAACTGATCTTTTAGTACTGTGTGAGTCACAGACCTGAAAAGTCAACGGGGACATTTATCAATGTTGCTTCATTCACTGTGTCCATAATTCGATTGTATTGTAGAAATTGATCGCAATTTCTTGACACTTACAATTTGAGAGCTTGTTGCATTACCATTATATACATATGCAACGCCACATGTGACAGTTGTATTTCCTTGCAGATGAGCAAGCTCAGGAAGCCCAGCAAGGGGATAGTGTGGGAGCCTGGGCAGGAGACAGTTTATGAGCCCTGCCAGGAGATAGTTCAGGAGCCTGGCCAGAAGACAGGTAAAGAAGAGACCTGCCAATGGACAGTTCGGGAGCCCAGACAGGAGACAGTTCAAGAGCCTAGCCAGGAGACAGTAAAGGAACCCTGCCAGGGGAAAGTATAGATGTCTGACCAGGAGACAGTTCAAGAGCCTAGCCAGGAGACAGTAAAGGAAACCTGTCAGGGGACAGTATAGATGTCTGACCAGGAGACAGTTCAAGACACCAGACAGGAGACAGTAAAGGAAACCTGTCAGGGGACAGTATAGATGTCTGACCAGGAGACAGTTCAAGACACCAGACAGGAGACAGTAAAGGAAACCTGTCAGGGGACAGTATAGATGTCTGACCAGGAGACAGTTCAAGACACCAGACACGAGACAGTAAAGGAAACCTGTCAGGGGACAGTATAGATGTCTGACCAGGAGACAGTTCAAGAGCCTAGCCAGGAGACAGTAAAGGAACCCTGCCAGGGGACAGTATAGATGTCTGACCAGGAGACAGTTCAAGACACCAGACACGAGACAGTTCAGGAGCCCGGCCGGGAGACATTTTAGGAGCCATGCCAGGGGAGAGTGTAGAAGCCCAAGAAAGAGTTTAGGAATCCTGCCAGGGGAAATTGAAGAAGCCGGGCCAGGAGACAGTTCAGGGGACAGTTTAGGAATCCTACAAGGGGATATCGTAGAAGCCCAGCTAGGAGACAGTTTAGGAATCCTGCCAGGGGACAATGTAGAATCCCAGCCAGGAGATAGTTTAAGAGCTTGGAAAGGAGACAGTTTAGGAGCCCTGCCAGGGGACAATGTAGAAGCCCAGCCAGGAGTTTAGGAATCCTGCCAGGGGACAATATAGAAGCCCAGCCAGGAGTTTAGGAATCCTGCAGGGGACAATATAGAAGCCCAGCCAGGAGACAGTTCAGGAGCTGAGAAAGGAAACAGTTTAGGAGCCTTGCCAGGGGACAGTGTGGAAGCCTGGCCAGGAAACAGTTCAGGAGCTCTGCTAGAGAACAGTGTAGGAGCCTGGCTAGGATAATCATAAAGAGCCTAGCCAGAAGACAGGTCAAGAGCTTGACCATGAGACAGTCCAGGAGCCCATCCAGCAAGCCGACTAGGGGCTTGCTCCGAATCCCATGTGGCAGACAGTAGAGGAGCCTGACCAGAAGCTCTGGCCGTAATCCTGACAGAAATCCCACCAGGAGTACTGTCAGTAGCCCGGAAGGAATCCCTGACAAATAAGAAACTTGTGTTACGGATTTTAAAAAATCTATTCACTGTTGTTTTATAAAAATACAAAAAAAGTTGGAAAAAATTAGTTTTCGGGTCCATGCTGCTTATACACGAGTTTGGGGGTTTTTCTTCAGCCTGTAGAAGCAGCTCCATGGTAACCCATGTGTCCATGCATATTAGGCAGTTTACAGGCATATTTTCAAAGGAGCATTTAGAGACAAAAAAAAGCCTTCAGAATCAAGTTTTAAGAGGAGCTTTCGGGCAGAAAAAAATGGTTAACGTTCATAAACACCCCTAAACGCACATAGACGTGGGAATGTTTTGGAAAAAAAATGCTTATAAAAGCAAATGCCCGTAAACTCTTGTGCAATATAAGCCACTGTGAGCTTTTTTCTGCCCGAGGTTTTGGCATTTTTTTCTGCCCCTAGTGTGCATGGACCCTTAAATATATTAGGATGAGCATAATAACATCTTGAAACATGCAACTTCAGCTTCTATATTTATTATATATATTATTATTACTATATACTATATATATATATATATATATATATATAAAATTACTATATATTTCTATAGTGTTCTGACAGGTTCCTTTAAACCTGTTCATACATCTGCAGATCAGGCCACCTGAAACTTCTGCTTGTCAGCAGACAGATGTAGGGGGTACAGGTACATGCAAACCACTTCTATTATGCAGGAGATGACACCAATGGTTGCCCGAGTACTGTGGACATCTGCTACTATATATACACATCTTCCCTCCTATAGGTAAACATCTTCCCTCCTAACAATAATCTCAGATTTAAAGAGAAAGCTAGGGCTCATTCACACAGAGGGCTGGGGGGGGGGGGGGGGGGGTGGTAAAATCAGTTTGTTAAGCCGCTGTTTTACCGCCCCCCCCCCCCCCCAACTGCCTACCTAAGGAAGTGCATGCAGCCCCTGAGGGCTGTACACATGGCATGACCGTAATGCTCTGCAGCAAAATTTAAACAGTATGTTACATTTACAAAATGATATGTTTGTGCAGCTGATGTCTAAATTTCCTCTCACTCCTAGCTGCTAGCATTACTTCACAAAATTAAAAAGATAAAAATAAATGTATTTATTATTTTAATTTTATTTTTTTAAGCATGTTACTTTTGGCTGGAGGTACAGGGTGTAAACCCATTTAGGTTTATAGCCCTGCCACAACCATCCTGCAATCATGTGTCATTGTTGTAGTGCAGTGAAACAGCATTTACATGGTTAAAACAGGTGGTGAAGAGGTCATATATCACCTCCTCCACGCCTGTCAAACACATCTGAAGAGCAATCCACTGCAGATCACTTTTCAGTGGGACAGCAAGGGCTGCTGCATGTATGAACGAGCCAGGGTTTGGGAGAGAAGACATAACACACAAACTTATTTAAATAAACCTGTTTGTAAATAGCCCAAACACTTAAACTCACTGCGCACGTTACAATCTGACTTCACAATCTTCTTCATGGTGACCATATATGCTTAGATTTCTTTTATCCTATCCATGTGTGATTGGATCTAAGTGATCAAATAGGCATAACTGCCCTTCAGACCGAACTTAGACTCAATTTAGATAGGATTTTATCAAACTGAGTTAATTGCCAAGGGCAATCAAAACGGTTGGGTATTGATTGGCAGCAATGAGATACTTTTTCATGAACTGAATCATGTTTTGATTGATAAGATTATGGGATTGCATAGGGAAAACAGGAATGTGATCGATAACCTTGTATCCTGAAATCATCAATTGAAATCCACTTTCCAGTGTGTGTCATATTGACTGAATGGGTTGTCAACTATACGTGGATTATTCCCATCAGGAGTGATAGGTCAGAGTATCATTCCAGGTTCAAACTTGAGCTGGAGCATTCTCCATATATTTTTCTAAGTGCTTCTCATCACGCCTGTGCATGCGTTTTTCAGGCTTGATTGTTTTTGTTTTAGCCAATGGAAAGCTAGATACTGTGCGTGTTTACAGGCTCTTTTTAGACACTCCCATTGAAGTCTATAGGACCCAAAACACACATCTCTTCCCCAAAGAAGCTCATGTGCTTTTCTGAGCTTTGAGTAACAAGCTTTTGGTATGATACTCAGGTGTGAACAGGAACTCTAGGACCCAATAGGAATCCTCATGTTGAGTGTTGAAGCTCTTCTAGAACAGTGAAAGACAACAACCTTGTGCATTACCACTAATGACATTGTGGACGCCATCACGCCATCACGCCATCCAGAAGTGTTCTGGAGGCGATTGGTTCCTATTTCCTACATGCATGTATACATCTTACATTTGTGAGTATAATGTATGCTACCTATCTGGATTTGAATAAAAATTTTTAGTGGTAATGCACAAGGTTGGTGCTGCCCTTCTCTTGTTGTTGTCTTTCAGTGTTTTTGGATACCCTCGGGCCTGAGGGGGCAGCAAGACCACCTCATCTGTGCTAAAAAGACCATTCAGACCACTCACCTTCCCGCATACCACCTGAGCGCAGGAGAGATACTGTTTTTGGAATCTTCTAGAACAGTGCCTAGGTGTGAACTGAACCTTGGAGCTATCAACAAACTTGTAGTCCAAGCACCTTCCTAAATGGATGCCAATTGGTGGGATACTTTAACCGGTTGCCGACCGCCGCACGACGATATACGTCGGCAGTCAGCCCCAGCCAGGCAAAGTGACGTATATATACGTCACTAGCCTGTCACTTGCTTGGGAGCCAATAGCGGGCGAGCGCGCGCCCGCGGAGGCGCGCTCCCGCCCCGGCTCGTTCCCCAGCAAGTCCGTGCGTGTGACCGGCGGACCCGATATCCGCCGGTCACTCGCCGATCGTCGGTGCAGAGGGAGAAAGTCAGGCGGCTGATGTAAACAAGCCGCCTGTCATTCTCCCCTGTGTAGAAACAGTGATCATACGGTTCTACTATGTAGGACCGTTGATCATTGTTCCTACACTTCAAGCCACAGCCAATCACAGTTAGAATCACGCCCCTAGGGACACACACCACCCCTCCCTCTCAAATAAAGTTAACCCCTTCACTACCAGTGTCATTTTGCAGTAACAGTGCATATGTATAGCACTGATTACTGCAGTAATGTCACTGGTAACCCCAGAAGTGTCAAAAACGTCAGTCAAGGGTCCGATCTGTCCGCCGTAATGTCGCAGTACCGCAAAAAAATCGCAGATCGCCGCCATTACGCGTTAAAAAAAAACCACCAAAAATGACAGAAATCTTTCCCTTAGTTAGTAAATGCAATAACTTTTGCGCAAACCAATCAAAATATGCTTTTTGCGATTTTTTTTTTCTACCAAACATATGTAGCAGAAAACAAATTGGCCAAAAATGTTAAAAAATTTTGATTTTTACATTTTGAAAAATGTTGTTTTTGCAAAATTTACGCTTTTTTTTTTGTTTATAGCGCAAAAAGTAAAAATTGCACAGGTGATCAAATACCACCAAAAGAAAGCTCTGTTTGTGGGAAAAAAAGACATCAAATTCGTTTAGGTACAGCGTCGCACGACCGCGCAATTGTCCATTAAAGTCACGCAGTAAAAATCGCAAACAAAAACCCTGGTCAGGAATGGGGTAAAATCTTCCGGGGCTTAAGTGGTTAAGTAGATCATCATATTACATAGTTTTGGTACTGTAGATCTACAGTTGAGTGTACAGAAATTGACCGAGTTTGAAAAAGGTTCCTGCACTACTTTTCTGTTAAATGAAGTCACATGTCGCAATTAAATCGCACTGGTTGGCAGCTTCTAAATTGCGCTAAAGTAGAGCAATTTTAAAGCCGCACTGTTGTGAACCAAAGCTAAGGGTTATCCTTATTCTCCAAAAATAATCTATACACATCCACTACTTGTTGACTGTAATTTATGAAATAGTGCTGTTTTTCTGCCTCCTGGGAACATCTTCTGTAAGCTTCTGAACCTCTCTTTTTCCCCTCATTTCCATTTGCTGGAAACAAGCTTTACACTTTAGCTGCAGCCATGTGCACTGCTCTGTGAACATTACAAATCCCATAGTCCGCAGTCCATCTCAGGAGTGAGCAAGAGAAGGTGACTACATTCCTACATACAGGGGGACCATGGAGAATGAACACAGCCACCCACTAACAGGACATCAGATCATGGCAGCACAAAAAGGGTTTGGGGATTTGCAGGAGGCTCAGAGCAATAAAAAAGCATTTTTAAGCAAACATACTTGAAGAGAATTTAATTTGTTTTGTTTTTTTAAACCAGAGTTTGGTGTCATTTTAAACACAGATTACTACAACCTAAATCACAGTGAACCCATGTAACTTAAAAAAACTCTCTTGATATTTATCTTAATCACATACAATTAATACTGTTCTTATTACTACTAAATATAAATAGGAGAAATAAAATATAGCAAACTATACTATATAAATAATCTATGGTATTAATAGGAGTAATAATAGTAATAAGTAGTAGAAGTAGGAGCAACAATAATAATAATAATGGTACTTTAAATAAATAGTTTGAGAACATATCATCCAAGTGTTGTGTTAGTTTTCAGCACAATTACATGTGATTATTATTATTATTATTATTATTATTATTATTATTATTATTATTATTATTAATAAATATAAGTAAGATAAATAAACTATAATATAAATATAACATTTAGTACTAATGGGTGTAACAATAATCACAATTAGTAGTAGTGGGAGCAATAATAATAATATTAATAATATTAATAATAATTATTATAATAATGGCACATGAAATAAATAGTTACAAAACATAAGATCCTAGTGCTGTCAGTTTGCAGGTCAATTACATGTGATGATTATTATGATTATTATTATTATTATTATTGCTCCCACTACTACTAATTATGATTATTTTTACTAAATATAAATAAGATAAATAAACTATAATGTAAATATAATATTTAGTACTAATAGGTGTAACAATAATAATAATTAGTAGTAGTGGGAGCAATAATAATAATAATAATAATAATAATAATAATAATGGCACATGAAACAGAACATAAGATCCTAGTGCTGTGTCAGTTTGCAGGTAATTTCCATGTGATTAATATGAATATTACTAAATATTAATAAGATAAATAATAAATAATTTAATTATAATATTTAGTACTAATAGGTGTAACAATAATAATAATAAGTAGTAGTGGGAGCAATAATAATAATAATGGCACATGAAAAAAAAAAGTTACAGAACATAAGATCCTAGTGCTGTGTCAGTTTGCAGGTAATTTCCATGTGATTAATATTATTATTATTAAATATTAAAAAGATAGTACTAAATATTATATTTATATTATAGTTTATTTAATAGGTGTAACAATAATAATAATTAGTAGTAGTGGGAGCAATAATAATAATAATAATAATAATAATAATAATAATAATAATAATGGCACATAAAACAAATAGTTACAGAACATAAGATCCTAGTGCTGTGTCAGTTTGCAGATAATTTCCATGTGATTAATATTATTATTACTAAATATTAATAAGATAAACTATAATATAAATATAATATTTAGTACTAATAGGTGTAACAATAATAATTAGTAGTAGTGGGAGTAATAATAATAATAATAATAATAATAATAATGGCACATGAAAAAAAAAAAAAAGTTAAAGAACATAAGATCCTAGAGCTGTGTCAGTTTGCAGGTAATTTCCATGTGATTAATATTATTATTACTAAATATTAATAAGATAGTACTAAATATTATATTTATATTATAGTTTATTTAATAGGTGTAACAATAATAATAATTAGTAGTAGTGGGAGCAATAATAATAATAATAATAATAATAATAATAATAATAATGGCACATAAAACAAATAGTTACAGAACATAAGATCCTAGTGCTGTGTCAGTTTGCAGATAATTTCCATGTGATTAATATTATTATTACTAAATATTAATGAGATAAATAAACTATAATATAAATATAATATTTAGTACTAATAGGTGTAACAATAATAATTAGTAGTAGTGGGAGTAATAATAATAATAATAATAATAATAATAATGGCACATGAAAAAAAAAAAAGTTAAAGAACATAAGATCCTAGAGCTGTGTCAGTTTGCAGGTAATTTCCATGTGATTAATATTATTATTACTAAATATTAATAAGATAGTACTAAATATTATATTTATATTATAGTTTATTTAATAGGTGTAACAATAATAATAATTAGTAGTAGTGGGAGCAATAATAATAATAATAATAATAATAATAATAATAATAATAATGGCACATAAAACAAATAGTTACAGAACATAAGATCCTAGTGCTGTGTCAGTTTGCAGATAATTTCCATGTGATTAATATTATTATTACTAAATATTAATGAGATAAATAAACTATAATATAAATATAATATTTAGTACTAATAGGTGTAACAATAATAATAATTAGTAGTAGAGGGAGTAATAATAATAATAATAATAATAATAATAATAATAGGAGAAATCAAATATAATAAACTATAATATAAAAATAATAGTAGTATTAATAAAAATGATAATAACAATCAGTAGTAATAGGAACTATTAATAATATAATTAATGGTATATGAAATAAATAGTTTGAGAAGATAACATTCCAGTGCTGTGTCAGTTTGCAGCTCAGTCGCATACAGTTATTAGTAGTAATATTATTTCTAAATAAAAAAAAAAAAAATTAATATAAAAAAAAAAAAAACAGTAGTAGTAATAGGAGTAGCAATAATAATTATAGGTAGTAGTAGGAGCAATAATAATACTAATAATGGTACATAAAATAAATCGTTTAAGAACATAAGATCCTGGTGCTGTCAGTGTGCAGTGGGTGACTGGGGTGGGAAGTACTTACCGGGTAGGGTGAGTATGTCAGCCAGGGGTTTGCAGTGGTACAGACCTATGGCGATGACACAGTCCGCCCAGAGCCCTCTGGAGCCCAGCTCATCCAGCTTCCTGCAGGTATTGATGCTGTAGTCGCATGTCAGCACCCAGTCATTAGTGGCAGTGGCGATCAGCACCCCGATCCAGCCGACAAAACTTGTGATAAAGCCAAAAAACTGCAGACAAGTGCCGGCCATGTCCTGTGCGGTTCCAAGGAGCTCGCAGACCGGAATGGAGAGGAAGCTCGGAGTGATGAAGAACCCCGGTCACTGCTACTGGATGATCCCCACTCTACACTCAGCGCATCCCATTCCTCTGACCCCGCCCACGGTCACCCAAAATACACTCCTAACCAATCACAGGACAGCAGGGGCAGCAACCAAGTGTCAGTGCTTCTGCAGAGCACCCAGTGGAGGGGGGGGAGGGGGGTCATTGAACTTGGATACAAGTGTACAGATGTGTCTGCCCTGTATTCAAGCATTCGTTTTATTCAATTCTATTTCTGTTCATCATAAATAAAAAATCATGTCTAATAATTTAGCCCGTGTGTTCCTTCTCAGAGAAATTCTGAGATTTGGACTTTTTATCTTCCCTCTTTATATAAAGCATTGCTAAACTGACAGAGGTGACAACGTCATGTGTCCTGAAGGGATGTCTATACACAGCCATGGACAAACAACGTGCAAGTGGAGACAACTAGTGGTCATTTTCTGTAATGCATAAAGATGTCAGTAACTTAGATGAGTAAGTTGCATCAGTCGGGGTCAATTTACTAAGATAAATAAAATACTGCATTCATGTTTTAGTTAAAATAACTCGTGCTGTATTTATCTCAGTAAATTGACCCCAATTTATACCCCAATTAACCCCGAAAATACCACATTCATTTTTTAGTTAAAAAAAAAACTCATGCGGTATTTATCTCATAAGTAGTACAATTCACTCAAAAACATCCCTTGTTTACCAAATGCGTTCCATATTTATGTTTTTTAATATTATTTATTCACCTAAATTTAGTGTTAGCTTTGGCATTTTGTTCACTTTTTTATATATATATATATATATATATATATATATATATATATATTCATTTATTTATTTTTATTTTTTTTTCACATGCCACACTGCACCAGAGTAAGATAGATCTGTAGAATGCACAAAGAAATATAATGAAACTGTGAAAACATTCTAACTGCTTTCAGGCTTTTCAGCTCATAAAACGCTCATCTCTGAAGTCTCAAAACGCCCAACAAGCAAAATTCCATTCGCCATTCAATTCATTTTGTCTCCTGAAGCAAAACGCCTGAAACTCAAAAAAGTACACGCGCTTCTTTTTTGTGGCAGATTACATGCGTTTTTGTTGGATGTCAATGCCTGCCTCCAAACACCTGCAAAAAACGACTAAAAAACTCCTAAACAAATGCCTGAAAATGATACGCTCAGGTGTGAACGGAGCCTCAGTCACAGAATGATCTCCCTCTGGTAAATGTTACAATTTATTTCCATTCCTGAGCTCAGAGCAGAACATTTCCACACTGATACATTGTATACATTGTATATTTTCAGCTTGCCGCCCAGTGCAGAGTTCCCCTAATTGTTATTTTGTACTTTGCTAAAATACCGCCTGCCTACTGGCAGGTAATACATATCCAATGTGTGTGTTCTTTAGGCTGCATTCACATGTCAGCGTATGATCGCGGGCAGAACCGCCGCGGTTCCGCCCGCGATTCGGAGATTTATTGCAAATCGCGGGACGCCTAGCGTTGCCCGTTGATTTGCAATAGCCCCCCCAAACGCCGAGCGATGTTGCCGCGATTTACGCCCGCCGAATCGCGGCAACATTGCGCAAACAAAATCGCGGGACGCAATACGCTCCAAAAAAGTACAAGAGCTTCTTTGGAGCGTATTGCGTCCCGCGATTTTGTTTGCGCGATGTTGCCGCGATTCGGCGGGCGTAAATCGCGGCAACATCGCTCGGCGTTTGGGGGGCTATTGCAAATCAACGGGCAACGCTAGGCGTCCCTGCGATTTGCAATAAATCTCCGAATAGCGGGCGGAACCGCGGCGGTTCTGCCCGCGATCATACGCTGACATGTGAATGCAGCCTTAGTGAATTGACTTTACCCATTTACCTACCTTCACCCCCTTCCTTCCCAGGCCAATTTTCAGTTTTCAGCACTTTAAAATGACAATTGCACGGCCATTCTACACTGTACCCATATGAAATTCTTGTCACTTTTTTCATACAAATTGAGATTCTTTTTGTGTTATTCAATCACTATTAGGTTTTTTATTTTTGCTAAACAAACAAAAAAAGACCAAAGATTTTGGAAAAAAAAATTCAGTTGTCATAGTTTGTTATAAAATTGTTATGCAAACAGGTAATTTTTCTCCTTCACTGGTTAGTGCTGATGATGCTGCACTGATGGTCACTGATAGATGGCACTGGTGGGCTCTAATGGGCATTAATATATTGCACTGGTGGACACTGATGAGGCACTGATGATGCTGCACTGATAGGCAGCACTGATGGGCACTGAAGGGCACTGATAGGTAGCATTGATGAGCACTGATATGTGGCACTGAAGGGCACTGATGGGCACTGATTGGCAGCACCGATGAGCACTGTTTGGCAGCACTGAAGGGCACTGAAAGGCACTGGTAGGTAGCACTGATGGGGCACTGATAGGCAGCACTGATGAGCACTGTTTGGCAGCACTGGTGGGCACTGATTGGCAGCACTGTTGGACACTAATTGGCAGCACTGGTGGGCACTGTTGGGACTGCACTGATAATCAGGGCACTAATAATAGGTGCCCTGATTATCAGGGTAGATGTCCCTTTAACAAAAGTCGGTTATCGCCTCTCTTCTCCTCTCCTCATGCTGTCAGCGTGAGGAAAGGAAAGTCGATAACCAGTTTGTGTTTACATCATGATCACCTGTCATTGGACAAAGCTGATCATGTGGTAAAGGGCTGCTGTGATTGGCCCTTTACCTCAATCTGTGATCAGCTGGGTCCAAAGGACTCAGCTATCACAGAGCATGCAGCCTGCACACCGCAGGGGGCACATGGGCAGCGAGATCACAGGAGGACATTAACCTACACCCTCCCAGCAATGTAAGCCGGCGTTGTAGCCGTCTTTTGGCTATAGCCCAGGCGGGAAGTGGTTAATAATTTATCTCCTTATTTTGGGATTTTGTAATTTTTGTTTTATTCAGTTATAGAGAATTTTCTTTTTACAAGCATTGCGATGATTATGCCGTGGGGTCACTATGTTGGATATGATGGGATGTCTGCGGTGGTCTGAGCGCCTCTCCTGGGTCCTTCATTGAAACTCCTACTCTGTTCTATCTACATGCAAGTCCATGACTGACTGTACTATTGTGTCCTGGAACACCAGGGGCCTGAACTCCTCTGTGAAGAGATCCCTGGTTTTCCAGTTTCTGAGTACTCATAGGCCCCAAATTTGCATTTTACAGGAGACCCATTTGGTGGGGAGTAAACTTCCCAGCCTAACAAAGTCCTGGGTGGATCACCAGTATAACTCCACATACACCAATTATTCCCGTGACGTTAGTGTACTAGTCCACAAATCCGTCGCCTTCAAATTGTTGGCACTGGAGTTGGACTCAGATGGCCGCTATGTCATCTTGTATGCCATGTTAGACAGACTGGAATTAGTTCTGGTGGGCCTGTACCTACCTCCTCCCGCCTCCATAAAACTACTTAACCAGTTAATAGCAAAGGTTATGTCTTAATCTGCTGACAATGTGTAATGTGTACTAGATGGTTTAATATGGTCCTGAATGCTGGGATGGACAGATTTTTCCTGGTGGCGGGTGCCCTTTTTGAATTGGCCGCCTGGGCGTAAGCCTCAAATCTTATTGATATATGGAGATGGCATCACCTCAAAGTGCGGGCCTACATGTGTCGTTCAGTCACGTATAAGACCTTCTCCCCCATAGACCTGGTATACGCTGAGGGGTCTGTCCTTTCCAGGGCCCAGGATATCTCAATTTTACCAATTTTAGGTATTTCGGAACATGCGCCACTTGCTCTGAAACTAAATGTGTCTACCGCCCCAGTGGATAGTCTGTGGCATCCGTCTCGGTTCTAGGTGTCCGACTCAAGGGTCCCTGAACCACACAAGTCTGACATGATTCTGTACTGGAATGACCTAGACCAATCTGTTTTTATATCCATCCATTGGGATGCCTTTAAGGCCTTCTCAAGAGGCTGTTTCCAATCCCACATACATCAGGTGCATTGGACCCCTCAGCCTCGGGGAAAAGTTGTAGAGAGCAAAGGGGAGGGTCACTGCGCTTGAATTGGAATACTCTTATACAAGGGGCCCTCCGGGTGTATACCTTATTTCAGGCCGCACTGTGGGATGTCCTTCTACTTCGTACTTCTGCCACCAAGACTCAATTACTGCATCAATCACAGTGCATCTTTGAGCAGAGGGAGAAGAATTGGCGTATGCTGGCGTGGTTGGCTAGGAAAAAAACATCATCCGTGTCTATCTCTTGCAATCGTGACCCCATTAAGGCAATACTGACTGACCCCACTGCTATTAATGCCTGCTTTGCCTCGTTTTATCAAGAGCTTTTTAGCTCCAGGATGGTGAACATGAATGAGGAGTTGTGTGACTATTTAGAGGCAGTTGAACTCCCTTGCTTAACCTTTGCAACCAGAGACAGGTTGGATAGTTTTATTATGTTAGAGGAGCTTCAGAAGGTGGTGGTCTCCTTGCAGGCGGTTAACCACGTCCTGATGGCCTTCGTGCTGAGTTCTTTAAAACATATGGGGAGGAGCTTCTTCCTACATACAGAGCAATGCTCCTATTGTCATTGGAGGTAGGCTACCCCCCCCCCCCTTTTCATGTCTGAGGCAGTTGTGGTGGTCCATCTCAAACCTGGCAAGCCCCCGAGACAATGTTCATCGTACCAGGCTATTTCCCTCCTTAATGTTGACGCCAAGATTCTTGCTAAAGATTTGGCCTGTCAATTGAACTCAGTGATCCCTCCTTTGGTTCATGCAGATCAATCCGGATTCATGCCAGGTAGGGGTACAGACATCAATATCCATCAGCTCCTCACCCATCTTTCTAGGGCTGATGGGAATGGCTCGGGGGTAGGCGCCTCTCTAGATACCTCTGGGCCGTCCGTCGTAAATTTGGGTTTGGTCTCTATTTATTGCTTGCATTCACCTGCTGTATTATAATCCTAGTGCCAGGGTCTGCACTAATAATGCTATGTCAGCTTCTTCCCCTCTGACTTTGGGTACCAGGCAGGGCTGCCCGCTCTCCCCCGGTCTTTTGGCCCTATCTATGAAACCTTTGGCAGAGCGGATTAGCTCCAAAAGAAATTTACGATGCTTGGCACCTTCTCCTGTGCTCAGAGACAAGGCTCTCATACTACTTCTGTCATGGGGAACATACTTGGCATCCCCAATGGCTAGACCTTGTTGCCCTCTACGACTGGGGTGGTCAATATAACACTGCAAACACAAACACAAAAAAGGGCACACCAGCCTTGCGCATTATCCTCAGTAAGGCTCTGAGGAAGAGACGTTGCCTCAAAACGCGTTAGCCAACATTCAAGACTAAGATTGTGGACTCTAATATCATGGACTTTGTTAGTCGGATCTGATGTGCTGGTTTACATCACCTGTTTGTGAGTAGACATCTTTTAATCTTTTATAAATAAAAGCCTTACTGAGGATAATGCGCTAGGCTGGTGCGCCCTTTTTATGTTTGTGTTTGCAGAGCGGATTAGGACTGCTTCATTGGTTAGGGGAATCCAGGTGGGGGTGGTGGAAGACAAGATATCCTTATGAGCTGATGATACCCTCCTGTTTCTGAAGGATACTACCTCCTACTTGCCCGCGGCCTTACAGATTATTTACACCTTTGGGTCCTACTCGGGTATTAGCATTAACTGGATCAAATCCATTCTGTGTCCTTTACACCCCTCTGGCCCTCTTCCTGACACTGGTACCCCACTGGCCTGGGTTACCGAATTCAAATATCGGGGTGTGAGGGTGCGGGCCCTCTTGTCTTTCTACTTTGAGTTAAATGTGCTGCTGCTAGTTAGGACTTTCTCCCAGAAATGTATGGCCTGGTGGTCTCTTCCTCTCACCCTAGTGGGAAGAATAAACTTAGTAAAGATGGTATATTTGCCAAAATTCTTATACTTTTTCTGCAACTCCCCTCTGTTGCTCCCAAATTCCTTCTTTGCTAACTTGAATGGCATCATATTTTCCTTTGTGTGAAGTCGGAGACTGCCTCACTTAGACCTCTCTACGCTTCAATTGCCTCTTTCACAGGGTGGGCTGTCTTTGCCCAACTTTCAGGCCTATTTCTGGGCAGCAGTCTTGGTGAGGGTAAGATGGTGGTTCTCCCAACCCAAGGATAACCCCGCTGTGAAGCTGGAGACAGCGATCATGGGCTCATATTTCACCTTTAGCAACCTGATATTTCAGGGAGCTGGATCTCATCCTGGAGTTACTAGCCTGTTGCACACTACTGTTTCTGTGTGGCATAGAGCTAGAGCCTGTTATCGCTCTCCAGGGACATACTCTCCTCACATTCCTAACTGGGGTAATCAAGCTCTCCCTCATATGTGTATTATCCCTGACCCACAAGTGTGGACTACCGGGGGGATAATAAGGTTAAAACACATAATCTCAGATGGCAAATTGCGTTCGTTCCCCGACTTGAAGGCTGCTTGTGCCCTACCACAGTGGATGCAATTCCCTTCCTTGCTCAATATAGAATCCGACCCAGTTGAGACATTACTCACGGCCAGGGCACTTGACAAACCTTTATCCTCCCTATACTTCCACTTATTCAATGCACCCGCTTCTAGATTGGCAAGGACCCTTGGCAAATGGCAGACAGGCCTTCCTGGCCTGACGAAGAAGGTGTGGGAGGACTGTCTAACCTTGTTTATTACTAATATGTTCTATGCCAGGGACCATTTTCTCCAACTAAAATGTATACATAGGGCCTACTTGACCCAGAAACGATTAACGGCTATAAACCCCTCCACTCCTGTGTCGTGATCTAGATGCGGCATGTTGAATGCCTCATTTCTATACATTGTCTGGTCATGTCCAATGTTGCGCACATATTGTACTACGGTTCTGGGTGATATTAGTTAAGTCACTAATTTGACCTTCGAGTCGGACCCCAGGGTTCTACTATTGAATATTTTTGGTGCTCTGGTTATAGGGAAAAAATACACCAAACTGTTTATAGGTTATGCACTTTTTATGTACAGATGGAGCTATTTCCCCAGTGGAAAGCTGCTACACCACCCTCAGTTTCCACTGGCGCACAGTGTTAAACTCTGTTCTTCCACTGCACAAGATTATTTATCTTAACCAAAATTGTCTGAAAAAAGTCTGGTCGGGCTGGATAAATGCTGTCTTGAATCATACTTTTCCTCATACTGTATGTTAAAAAACATTGGTGATTCCCCCCTTCGCCTACCCTTACCTCTTCCCTTCTACTCTCCTAGACCCCCCTTCATCCCTTGTGATGTTTTACCCCCCACCCACCCTAAAAGCTGAGTGTCCTATATGTGGTATTTATCTATCTGTTTTGCCTCCTTGCTCCTAGAATATTCTGCTGGTCTAAACAACTGGTGATCTCTTTATCAAGAATGTAGCAAACATGATTCATGTTTGTAGCACATTTTTCACACATTCCAGGAACGCACACAGAAACATATGTTTCTGCATGCATTCTCAGAACGCGCAGGTGTGAATGGGACCTTAGGTTGCATTCATGCTTGAGTTGAGCATCTTTGTTCATAGTGCAGGCTATTTTATCATTGTTGTTACCAATGTCTGAGACTTGAGCTTTTTTTCTTTTTTGTATCATACACTATAGGACTGTAAAAGACCTAGGACACCTTTGGGTGCCCCAAGGAGAGTAGTAATGTGGCGTGCGCAGAGAGCTGTGGCAATTTATAGGGTGTGGTCAAATTGTGTTAACAGTGGTAGGGGAATGATTAAATGAAAAAGAGCATTCTTGTATCCATAAAATATGCATATAAAACAAATGTCAAAACTATGAACTTAGCCTATCTTAAAAATGGACAGTGTCAGCCAGTAGAGCAGTAGACGGTGGGTGGATAGGGTAAACAGGGCGGAGGGTGGTGTGTGGACAGTGTCAGTAGGGCAGAGGTTGGTGTCAGTAGAGCAGTGGATGGTATCAGTAGAGCAGTGGACAGTATCAGTAGGGCACTTGACATGTCAGTAGGGCACAGGTTGGTGTCAGTAGGGCAGTGGATGGTGTCAGTCAGGCCCGGATTGGCTAATCGGGAGCACCGGGACTTCTCCCGGTTGGGGCGGTCGGTGCAAGGGCCGTTCTGATTCCTGTTATTAGTAATTCACAGCATATTATTTTAAGGCTGGAGGGGCGGAATTCATATGTCCTGGGGAGGCAGAGCTGTAGAGAAGAAGGCTGGAGGAAGCTGGAGGGGCGGAATTCATATTTGCTGGGGAGGCGGGAGGCGGAGTTCCGATCAGTTGCCTTAGATTTAAAAATTGCGCCGCCTGGCGCCAACATGTCACCGTGCATGCGCCGCCGCCGCTCAGGAAAGGCTGCACACGTTCGGCTATTCCTGGGAAAAGCCGAACGCATACAAGCTTTCCCGAGTGGCGGCGGCGCATGCGCAATGACGTGTTGGCGCCGGGTGGCGCCTTTTTTAAATCTATGGCATCTCTGGAACAGGTAAGTGAGACTTCTCCACAGTCGCACTACCTGCCATTATGCGGGGCTGCAGGCATACTACAAGAGATGCAGTGCTGCGGGCATAGTACACCTGTACCATGCCCACAGCACTGCATCTCCTGTAGTATGCCCGCAGCCCTGCATTCTCCTGTACAATGCCCGCAGCCCTGCATTCTCCTGTACCATGCCCGCAACCCTGCATTCTCCTGTACCATGCCCGCAACCCTGCATTCTCCTGTACCATGTCCGCCACCCTGCATTCTCCTGTACCACGTCCGCCACCCTGCATTCTCCTGTACAATGCCCACCACCCTGCATTCTCCTGTACAATGCCCACAGCCCTGCATTCTCCTGTACCATGCCCGCAGCCCTGCATTCTCCTGTACCATGTCCATCACCCTGCATTCTCCTGTACCATGTTTACAGCCCTTCATTCTCCTGTACCAAGCCCACAGTCCTGCATTCTCCTGTACAATGCCCACAGCCCTGCCTTCTCCTGTACCATGCCCCAGCCCTGCATTCTCCTGTACCATGTCCACAGCCCTGCATTCTCCTGTACCATGTCCGCAGCCCTGCATTCTCCTGTACCATGTCCGCAGCCCTGCATTCTCCTGTACCATGCCCGCAGCCCTGCATTCTCCTGTACCATGCCCGCAGCCCTGCATTCTCCTGTACTATGCCTGCAGCCCTGCATTCTCCTGTACTATGCCTGCAGCCCTGCATTCTCCTGTACCATGCCCGCAGCCCTGCATTCTACTGTACCATGTCCGCAGCCATTGCAAATTTATATTCTGAGGTTTTAATTACATTATTTTAATATAGTCAGTCGTGCACTAAAGTGGGCCGGTCTAAGGCATGAAACTCCAGGGCTGAAAATTAGTCCCTCTCCCACCCTGGTGTCAGTAGAGCAGTGGACAGTTTTAGTAGAGCTGCACACTGTGTCAGTAGGACAGTGAATGGTGTCAGTAAAGAAGCAGATGTGTCAGTAGGGCAGAGGTTGGTGTCAGTAGGGCAGCGAATGGTGTCTGTCAGCACGGTGTCAGAAGGTCAATGAACTTTGTCAGTAGGGGAGAGGTTGGTGTCAGTAGGGCAGAGGTTGATGTCAGTAGGGCAGAGGTTGGTGTTTGTACGGCAGTGGGTGGTGTTGGGTTTTCTTAGGAGTTTCAAGTTTATTTTTTATTATTTTTTTTACAACATTTTTTAAAATTATTTTTTACAATGTTATTAGGAACCCTTTTATTAGGAGCTTTGGTGAAATATCAAGGGCCTGAACAGACCCCTGATGTCTCACTTTTAAGACAGAGAAAGGGACTGAGGACAGAGATTCCCTAGTTCCTTTCTCTGCAGCCTCAGCTGCACTGGACAGTGAATGAATGGAAAGTGCTCTGTGCCAAGCTGCTTCCTGTTCATTCACAAATTAAAACATAGTAAACACAGTTTACTATGCTTTAGTTATAATTGAAAATAGTGAGTGATTGCTACTAATCACTTACTGTGTTCATTCAGAAAAGGAAGGGGTGGTAAATTTCATTTTACCAGCCCCTTTCCCTGCTCTCTATTCTGAGACATCCCCGTGTGGCAGTAGCAGCAGGCAGTGGGAGAAGAGGGAAGTTGGCAGCAATGTGGGGGGTGGGGGGGGTACACAGGGGAGGGGGTCCCAGAATCAGAGAGAATCTGTGCTGCATGTGGTATGTAGAGTGTGTCCAGGCACACCCCATGCGCACGCCTATGCTTCGGGAGCCACAGTCAGGTCTGAATAATGCATCTGGGTTTCAGGCAGTCTGAAACTTGGATACATGATTCAAAACCCAGACTGTCTGGGTGAATCCCAGACAGGTGGCAACTCTAGTCTGGATATTGACTGTAGGACTGACCACTCCTTTTTATACAGGCATATACTAGCAAACAGTAAGCCTGGGTTCACAATATTGCGAACACAGACATTGCATGTGATTTGCACCGCATTGCTTTACAGATCACATGCGATGTCTGTGCGATACATATTTGGCCTTTTCCCTGCACTAGAATCAGATCGCATGGGTGTTCCTGTCCGAATTCACAGTTCGCATGACATATGGGGATGTCATTAACTTTGCATTGATATCCGCAGCGGTTTGCAGAGGGCTGTGTGAACTGCCTGCGAGGGAGATGCGATGCAGGACCCCGTACTGGAATAGCGCTGGTTCCCACATCGCAAAAGTGTGAACCCAGGCTTAGTCCTGTTTCACACAGGCTTCAGGTTATATAAGGCTCCATTCACATATTGGCGTCCCGGATCATCCGAATGAAGGCAAATCGTAGGATGCCTGCGCGATTCCAGTCACTTCCAATGGCACCCCACTGATATAAGGGCTTGTTCACACTTTTGCAGTTCAGCATTTAACAGTGTCATTTTATGAGGGGGATCTGTGATGAGGGGGGTCTTTGATGGGGGGGGGATCTGTGATGGAGAGGGGTCTGTGATAGGGGGATCTGTGATGGGGGATCTGTAATGAGGGGGTCTGTGGTGGGAGAGGATCTGTGATAGAGAGGTGTCTGTGATAGGGGGGGGGGGGGGCTCTATGATGAGATGGTCTGTGATGAGGGGGGTCTGTGGTGGGGGAAGATCTGTGATGGAGAGGGGTCTGTTATATTTTTTTGCTTAACTTCTTTCTTCATCACATAAGGGACCAAAAATCCCCCATTTGATGATTTTTAGGTAACAGGTTAAAATGCTATTTTTTTTGGAAAAAATACACTTCACTGAATTAAAAATAAACTAAACAGTAAAGTTAGCCCAATTTTTTTGCATATTGTTAAAGATAATATCAAGCCGAGTAAATAGATACCAAATATGTTACAGTTTAAAATTGCGCACACTCCTGGAATGGCGACAAACTATGGTACCTGAAAATCTCTATAGGTGACGCTTTAAAAATTTTAATGGTTACCAGTTTAGAGTTACAGAGGAGGTCTTTTGCTAGAATTATTGCTCTCGCTCTGATGATGGCGTCGTAAGCTCACATGTGATTTGAACACCGTTTTCATTTGCAGGCGTACCTTACGTATGTGTTTTATTTTGTGCGCAAGCTCACAGGGACGGGGTGCTTTAAAATGTATTCATTTTTTTCCTATTTATTTTATTTAATTTTTTGTTTTTAACACTGTTTTTAAAAAAAAAAAAATCTGATGACTTTTATTGCTGTCACAAAAAATGTAAACATCCCTTGTGATAGTAAAAGTAAAAGACACCAGACCCTTCCACTGCACTTCAAAGTATTTAAAATGCCAAAATCTGCATTTTTGACTACTGACAGTTTTTTAAATCAGCGCCATTGGCAGCCGAGTAAACCAGAAGTGATTTTGTGACATCGTTTCTGGGTTAAATGATCCCGGCCACTCTAAAATGTGCAGTTCCACTTTATTGGGGGGTCCGAAAACCAGTCAGTATCTGGTGTGACCACCATTTGCCTCACGCAGTGCAACACATCTCCTTTGCATAGAGTTGATCAGGTTGTTGATTGTGGCCTGTGGAATGTTAGTCCACTCCTCTTCAATGGCTGTGCGAAGTTGCTGGATATTGGCAGGGCCTGGAACACGCTGTTGTATACGCTGATCCAGAGCATCCCAAACATGCTCAATGGGTGACATGTCCGAGGAGTATGCTGGCCATGGAAGAACTGGGATGTTTTCAGCTTCCAGGAATTGTGTACAGATCCTTGCAACATGGGGATGTGCATTATCATGCTGCCACATGAGGTATTGGTTGTGGATGTAGGCACAGCAATGTGCCTCAGGACCTCGTCACAGTAACTCTGTGCATTCAAAATGCCATCAATAAACTGGACCTGTGTTCATTGTCCATAACATATGCCTGCCCATACCATAACCCCACCGCCACCATGGGCCACTCGATCCACAACGTTGACATCAGCAAACCGCTCACCAGGGCCGGCCTTTGGGGTGTGCGAGCTGTGCGGCCACACAGGGCGCCATGGGCAACAGGGGCGCCGTGCGGCCATCACAGCTCGCAGATGATCAGGCAGCACAGCGGAAGGTAAGCGGCGACTGTGTGGGGAGTCTCTGGTGTAAGGGGGGCTTTGTGTGGGGGGCTCTGTGTGGGGGGTTCTCTGATGTAAGGAGGGGCTTTGTGTGGGGGGTCTCTGATGTAAGGGGGGGCTCTGTGTGGGTGGTCTCTGATGTAAGGGGGCTCTGTGTGGGGGGGGTCTCTGATGTAAGGGGCGGCTCTGTGTAGGGGGGGCTCTGTTGGGGGTCTCTGATGTAAGGGGAGCTCTGTGTGGGGGTCTCTGATGTAAGGGGAGCTCTGTGTGGGGGTCTCTGATGTAAGGGGGGCTCTGTGTGTGGGGGTCTTTAATGTAAGGGGGTCTTTGATGTAAGGGGGGGCTCTGTGGGGGTCTCTAATGTAAGAGGTCTTTGATGTAAGGGGGGCTCTGTGGGGGTCTCTAATGTAAGGGGTCTTTGATGTAAGGGGGACTCTGTGAGGGTCTCTAATGTAAGGGGGGCTCTGTGAGGGTCTCTGATGTAAGGGGGCCTCTGTGAGGGGTCTCTGATGTAAGGGGGGCTCTGTGTGGGGGAGTCACTGATGTAAGAGGAGGCTCTGTGTGGGGGTCTCTGATGTAAGGGGGGCTCTGTGGGGGGGTTTCTGATGTAAGGGGGGCTCTGATGTAAGGGGGGCTCTGTGAGGGTCTCTGATATAAGGGGGGGCTCTTTGAGGGTCTCTGATGTAAGGGGGCTCTGTGGGGGGTCTCTAATGTAAGGGGGGCTAAGTTATTAGTGATCATAAAAAAGAAAAGTCAAATAAAGTGCAAAAAAGGTGCAAGAAAATGTGCGGGGGGTCACGCGCACGGTGCGTGGGGGGGGGCCCACAGGATTAGCTCGCACAGGGCGCCTGAACACCTAAGGCCAGCCCTGCCGCTCACCCACACGGCGCCATACACGCTGTCTGCCATCTGTCCTGTACAGTAAAAAACCTGGTGTCATTCGTGGAGAGAACACCTTCCTGAAGTGCCAGACGCCATGGAATGTGAGCATTTGCCCACTCAAGTCGGTTACGACGAGGAGCATGCAGATGAGCTTCCCTGAGACAGTTTTTGACAGTTTGTGCAGAAACTCTTTGGTTATGCAAACCGATTGTTGCAGCAGCTGTCCGGGTGCCTGGTCTCAGACAAACCTGGAGGTGAAGATTCTGGATGTGGAGGTCCTGGGCTGAGGGGTGGTTACACGTGATCTGCAGTTGTGAGGCCGATTGGATGTACTGCCAAATTCTCTGAAACCCCTTTTGAGATGGCTTATGGTAGAGAAATGAACATTCAATTTACAGGAAACAGCTCTGGTGGACATTCCTGCAGTCAGCATGCCAATTGCACACTCCCTCAAAACTTGCGACATCTGTGGCATTGTGCTGTGTGATAAAACTGCACATTTTAGAGTGGTCTTTTATTGTGGCCAGCCTAAGCCACACCTGTACAATAATCATGCTGTCTAATCAGCATCTTGATATGCCACACCTGTGAGGTGGATAAATTATCTTGGCAAAGGAGAAGTGCTCACTAACACAGATTTAGACAGATTTGTGAACAATATTTAAAAGAGAAATAGGCTTTTTATGTACATAGAAAAAAAATCTTAGATCTTTGAGTTCAGCTCATGAAAAATGGGGGCAAAAACAAAAGTGTTGCGTTTATAATTTCGATCAGTGTATGTAATAGTTCCCATTTTCCACCGCAGCAGACAGACTTGCAGTTCACAATAGAAAATGAGTGTAGCAATTACCACACTCTTAGGCCTCTTGCACATGATAATCCTGTTTGAGCACTTGTTTAACCACTTAAGCCCCGGAAGATTTTACCCCCTTCCTGACCAGGGGGTATTTTGCGATTTGGCACTGCGTGACTTTAACGGACAATTGCGCGGTCGTGCGACGCTGTACCTAAACAAATTTGGCGTCCTTTTTTTCCCACAAACAGAGCTTTCTTTTGGTGGTATTTGATCACCTGTGCGATTTTTTGATCATGCGCTATAAACAAAAAAAGAGCGTCAATTTTGCAAAAATAGCAATATTTTTCACTTTTTTTTATATGAAATTCCCCCCAAAAAAAATGTAAAAATCAAAATTTTTTAACATTTTCGGCCAATTTGTTTTATGCTACCTATGTTTGGTAAAAAAAATCGCAAAAAGCGTATTTTGATTGGTTTGCGTAAAAGTTATCGCGTTTACTAACAAAGGGAAAGATTTTTGTCATTTTTGTTGTTTTTTTTTTTTAACGCGTAATGGCGGCGATCTGCGATTTTTTTTTTTGCGGTACTGCGACATTGCGGCGGACAGATCGGACCCTTGACTGACATTTTTGACACTTTTGGGGTTACCAGTGACATTACTGCAGTAATCAGTGCTATATATATGCACTGTTACTGCAAAAATACACTGGTAGTGAAGGGGTTAACTTTATTTGAGAGGGAGGGGCTGTGTGTGTCCCTAGGGGCGTGCTTTCTACTGTGATTGGCTGTGGCTTGAGCTGTAAGGACACTGATCAACGGATCTACATAGTAGATCCGTGTGATCAGTGTCTTTACACCGAGGAGAATGACAGGCAGCTTGTTTACACAAGCTGCCTGACATTCTCCCTCTCCCCCGCCGATCGCAGAGTGGCCGGCGGACATCGGGTCCGCCGGTCACACGCGCGGGGGGGTCCATGACCACGCGGGAGCGGGAGCGCGCCTCCGGGGGCGCGCGCTCGCTCCCTGGACCCTCACAAGCAAGCGACGTAGCCCTACGTCACTTTGCCTGTGAGGGGCTGACCGCCGACGTAGATAGTCGTGCGGCGGTCGGCAACTGGTTAAGCGACCTGTGTGCATAGGCAGATTACAATTAATGGGCTGTATTTTAGCTCAACAAAAAAAAAAATTTGTACTGAGCTTTTTCAAACTGCAGTGTGAAAGACGCCTTAATTCTTTGACATTTCCTTCAGCTATCTAACTGAAAGCCCGTATCTCTGACTGGCAAGAGAGCTGAAGAGTCTGCAGGAGCCTGGCATTGCACCTGCCATCCACTGCAAATACATGTACAGTAAAACCTTGGATTGTGAGCATAATTAGTTCCGGAAACATGCTTGTAATCCAAAGCACTCTTATATCAAAGCAAATTTCCCCATAAGAAATAATGGATACTCAGATGATTTATTCCACAACCATTTATTAATAAATCCTTTAGTTTATAGTCCACATAAAGGATTATAGCAACGTTATAGGTTGTGTAACCATATAATGTCCATCCACAAAAAGCAGCCTCCACAAAGGGGATTAGACGCAAAATTCAGGAGGGACTACAGTGATACCTCGGTTCACGAACTTAATTCGTGAACTGACTCTGGTCGCGAACCGAATTGGTCGTGAACCGAGGCACATTTTCCCATAGGGTTCAATGTAAATCCGGTTAATCCGTTATGACCTTTTTTTTTGGTTTTTGAAGCACAAAAATATGAAACAAATTACAATACACATTAGTACAGTATAGTAATGTATAAAGAGAGAACGCTAACCTCGCTTGAGATGACTTCTGGCATGGAGGAAGGCAGGTGGGAGGCTGTGAAATACAATACAGTAAGTACAGTATTGTACAGAAGTACTGTACAGTATTGTACAGTACAGTACTGTATGTGCTAAAAAGCACACCAAAAAGCAAAAAGTGTCTTCACTGTACTCACAGTACTTCTTTCTGCGTCTCTTCTTCTCTCCACAATCTTCCTACAGGAAGTCACGACCATGTGACAGCCTGGAAATAGCATTAAAATGGCCACGGCTCCTGTTCATGAACCGAAGCGGAATTCGTGAACCGGAGCATATTTTTATGAACTTTTCTCTTCATGAACCGAGTTGTTCGTGAACAGAAGCATTCGTGAACCGAGGTATCACTGTACAGTGTATAAAAGAGGCGCCTCTAAGTGTAGCAATATGGTTACATTTAATGGAGGTTCAACATTTAGCAACTCACATGCTTGATGATTAAAAGAGGCACATCTAAGTATGCAGGCAACTGGGGTAAAGCTGTCCACATAGACCGTCCTCCACACCGTCAGCTCTCACCGCCATCAGTCTGCAGTCGTGACCGTGACCGGGAAGTCTACCCTGAAGTAGAGCGATGTGAAAGCGAGCCGTGGAGTGCAGTGTGAAAGGGATGACGCTGACGGCAATGGGGAGGATGGTCTATGTCAAAGATCCTCAAACTACGGCCCTCCAGCTGTTGCAGAACTACACATCCCATGAGGCATTGTAAAACTGATATTCACAGCCATGACTAAACATGATGGGAATTGTAGTTCCTGAACAACCGGCGGGCCATAGTTTGAAGAGCCCTGGTCTATGTGGACAGCTTTACCCCGGATGCCTGCATACTTAGATGTGACTGTTTTAATCATCAACCATGGGAGTTGCTAAATGTTGTACCTTCATTATTGGTAACCATATTGCTACACTTAGAGGCGCCTCTCTTCTCTTTTATACGCAGTTGTGACATGACGCTACTTGTATATTAAGACATCACTCATTTATCAAGTCAAAATTAAAAAAAAAAAAAATAATTAGCTTGTCTTGCAAAACACTCTCACACCAAGTTACTCTCAATCCAAACTTTTACTGTACCTTAAATTTTTTGACCCAGTTCCTGAACAATTTTTATGTATTAACCACTTAAGCCCTGGAAGATTTTACCCTCTTCCTGACCAGGGCCTATTTTGCGATTCGGCACTGCATGACTTTAACAGACAATTGCGCGGTCGTGCGACGCTGTACCCAAACGAATTTGACGTCCTTTTTTTCCCACAAACAGAGCTTTCTTTTGGTGGTATTTGATCACCTGTGCGATTTTTTTTTGATCATGCGCTATAAACAAAAAAAGAGCGCCAATTTTGAAAAAATAACAATATTTTTCACATTTTTTATATGAAATTCCCCCCAAAAAAATGTAAAAATCAAAATGTTTTAACATTTTAGGCCAATTTGTTTTATGCTACCTATGTTTGGTAAAAAAAAAAAAAAAATTGCAAAAAGCGTATTTTGATTGGTTTGCGCAAATGTTATTGCGTTTACTAACTAAGGGAAAGATTTTTGTCATTTTTGTTTATTTTTTTTTAACGAGTAATGGCGGCGATCTGCGATTTTTTTTTTTTTGCGGGACTGCGACATTGCAGCGGACAGATCGGACCCTTGACTGACATTTTTGACACTTTTGGGGTTACCAGTGACATTACTGCAGTAATCAGTGCTATACATATGCACTGTTACTGTAAAAATTACACTGGCAGGGAAGGAGTTAACTTTATTTGAGAAGGAGGGGTTAAGTGTGTCCCTAGGGGCGTGCTTCTAACTGTGATTGGATGTGGCTTGAGGTGTAAGAACAGAGATCAACGGTCCTACATAGCAGAACCGTATGATCTCAATTCTTACACAGGGGAGACTGACAGGAGGCTTTGTTTACATTAGCTGCCTGCCTTTCTTCCGGTGTAACGGACGATCGCGAGTGCCCGGCGGACATCGGGTCCGCCAGGCACACGCACGGGGGGTCCTTGACCGCACGGGGGGTCCTTGACCGCGCGGGAGCGCGCCTCCAGCGGCGCGCGCTCGCTCCCTAGAGCCTCACAGGCTAGCGACGTAGTACTACGTCTCTTTGCCTGTGAGGGGCTGACCGCCGCAGTAAATAGTCGTGCGACAGTCGGCAAGTGGTTAAAATGCATAAGACGATATGCTTGTTTGTACCTACAGACAGGAACCACTTTGCAGACATCCCAAGCACCTGACTGAGGAGAAACTAGAGGCAACAAGCTGGAGAAAATCTGGTTGATTAACTGTGTATGGAAAGCTGTGTATACCCTGCTGCCAGGACACTGTATGAATCAATGCTGCTCATTCTAAAGATACTTATGTTACCTGGTTGTGTTTTCCCAAAGAGCACAGATTGCTGGTTTCAGTAGAGACCTTTACCTCTGTATGGACTATTACCAAAGGTCTTGGATTTCCGTTTTCAGTATCTTGTGCCCTAACCCTCTCTTCTTTAGTTTGTTGTGTCTTAACCACTTGCCGACCGCCGCAAGTACATATACTGCGGCGGTCAGCCCCTCACAGGCAGAGTGACATATCGGTACGTCACTAGCCTGTGAGGCTCTGGGGAGCGAGCGCGCGCCACCGGTGCCCGTGCGTGTGACCGGCGGACCCGATGTCTGCCGGTCACTCAGCGATCGTCGGGGGAGAGGGAGAAAGGCAGGCGGCTAGTGTAAACAAGCCGCCTGTCATTCTCTCCTGTGTAGAAACAATGATCATACGGTTCTACTATGTAGGACTGTTGATCATTGTTCCTACAGCTCAAGCCACAGCCAATCACAGTTAGAATCACGCCCCTAGGGACACACACACAGCCCCTCCCTCTCAAATAAAGTTAACCCCTTCACTGCCAGTGTAATTTTACAGCAACAGTGCATATGTATAGCACTGATTACTGTAGAAATGTCACTGGTAACCCATAAAGTGTCAAAAATGTCAGTCAAGGGTCCGATCTGTCCACCGCAATGTCGCAGTACCGCAAAAAAAAAAAAATCGCAGATTGCCGCCATTAAGCGTTAAAAAAAAACAACAAAAATCTTTCACTTTGTTAGTAAACGCAATAACTTTTGCGCAAACCAATCAAAATACGCTTTTTGCGATTTTTTTTTTACCAAACATATGTAGCATAAAACAAATTGGCCGAAAATGTTAAAAAATTTTGATTTTTACATTTTTTTGGGGGGAATTTCATATAAAAAAATGTGAAAAATATTGTTATTTTTGCAAAATTGATGCTCTTTTGTTTATAGCGCATGATCAAAAAAAAAAAAAAAAAATCGCACAGGTGATCAAATACCACCAAAAGAAAGCTCTGTTTGTGGGGAAAAAAAGGACGTCAAATTCGTTTAGGTACAGCGTCACACGACCGCGCAATTGTCCGTTAAAGTCACGCAGTGCCGAATTGCAAAATACCCCCTCTCACTGGCTCTCTGAAAGGCTGAGCCGGGTGCCGGTCCAGGCATGTGGCTTCAGCCCGCTGTCTGCTGAAAATGGGTCACAGGAATGCAGAACGAACTGCACTCCTGTGGTCCATAGGAGAAGTACAGCCAAACGAGCTTTGGCTGTACTTCTATAATTAGCACTCTTAAAAGTAACTGGCACCCAATATCTTCCTACTAATGAAGAGTCCAGGATTCTGTCCTGCAGTTTGAAATGCTAGCCCATTAAACTACCCAGAGGTCCCACTAAGCACTCATGAGTAAAGAGCGGTTACAAAAGGTACAATTGGTCTAAAGAAGATGTCTCCAAACTCGGGCCCTCCAGCTGTTATACAACTTCATGTCCCATCAGGCATTGTAGAACTGACATTTACAGACATTACTAGGCATGATGGGAATGGAGGTTCCTAAACAACTGGAGGGCCAAACTTTGGAGACCTCTGGTCTAAAGCTTCTTGAATGAATATAGACCCAAGATGCTTTTAGAAATACCCTTGAAATGTTTAGGAGTGAATCAAAGATAAAAGGATTCTAGAG
Organism: Pelophylax lessonae; assembly: GCF_965119305.1. Classification (NCBI taxonomy): domain Eukaryota; kingdom Metazoa; phylum Chordata; class Amphibia; order Anura; family Ranidae; genus Pelophylax; species Pelophylax lessonae. The sequence goes on along the minus strand of NC_138770.1, from coordinate 265,245,160 downwards.
AAAGGAATGTATTTTGAGAACTTGAGTGTTGGGTTTTGTCTGGTAGTTTTTTTGGTCACCGGGCACAGTGATCACTTTGTGACGCCCACCTTAGCACACCTACTGCAGTGTTTCCTGTTCTGTGCCATCATCTTTTTTTACACAGCCATAGAAGCTACTTTCTCATCCTCATCAGAGATCTGGCAATATTTATTCTAGTTTAAATCTTGCCATGGTTTTGGCTACATCAGCATCAACATTTTTCTGACATTTTGTACCCACTGAAAATCGTCTCCTGTCCAGAGTGTTGTAGGTTTCTCAGAATGCTGCAAGTCAGAGTCTCCTAGAAGTAATTTTATTATTTCAGATTTTTTTTCCCAATAATAGATATTCAGCCAGCGACTAATGAGCTAGTAGTTAAGGAAAGATATGTTTCGGTAAAGTCTAGAACCTGGTGGATGTTCAGGGGATCCAATTACAACCTTCATGCTCCCGTAGTAAACTAGAGGAATAGCCCCACTGCTCAAAGCCCTAAGAACAAATAAATATAGAGCGAACTATTCTGACAAGTGTGTCAGTGTATGCTTCTTGTGTGCACACATTATTCTGAAATTAGGCCAGGGGCAGATATAATCTCGGACTGTTCTGGTCCCAATCCAAAACACAATGTCACAGAGGAGGATGCACTTGTTAATATGTGATATGTGATGAGGTGGGCCATTCTAGTATAGACCATGCAGATGTGGTGGTCTCTCTCTGCCCAATTCAACCCTTTTTATGAGAACAGGAAGCTTTGACAAAAGCATTTGCGGAGCTTTCGGCAAACTTTGTTGAAGCTTTAAAGTACCATTCAACTCGAGTTTGTAATGTCGAACACAGATCCTAATGGGAGTGCTAATTGCCACTTTAAACAAGCTGCTAGCAGGCTTCAGCACTTCTTGACACTTGTTGAAAGCCATCTAACAGCTTGTGTAAAGTGGCAATCAGCATTCCCATTAGGATCTGTGTTCAACATTGACAAACTGGAGTTGAACCCTACTTTAAAAGTTTCAACAAAGTTTGCTGAAAGCTCTGCAAATTCTTTATCAAAGCTTGCTGTTCACACTGCTCTTATGCAAGCTGAAGTCCCTGTGAAACAGACTTTATTAAAGTAATTTGAAAGGATGGGGAGACCAAAGCAGCTACCTTGCCTAGAGCCCCACCTGGACCTACCTGTAGCAAATAGTCAGGGTGTTAAAAAAAAAAAAAAAAATATATATATATATATATATATATATATATATATATATATATATATATATATATATAAACACCTAACTCCTCAGTGCACACACAATGGAAAGAGGACTTTCCACAAACTAGAATGGTAAGGCACCTTTGGAAGTGCCATTACGCTTTATAGGAAGCTCACCCTTCATTACTAGGCATATGTCGGATGCAAGGTCCATGAGCAAGAAGTGAAAACTGCAACAGCTGCAGTTGCTAAAAACTTGGCTTTATACAATAACATGTTTAAGGGATCTAAAAAAGGGGGAGCAGTAAGCGCCCACTTTCATGGGATTGTGACCACCCACACTATGGATTTGTGGTTAGCAGCATTAGGCTCAGAGCAGTCAGGCAGAATTAGGTAATTATGAGGTTAAACTGCCTACTAGTGCTGGGGCAAGGAACAGCCAATGGGAAAGCATGTAAGTTTCTGGATCCCAGGGGTAAGTCTATAAAAGCCTGTACTGGTCTGGAGTGCTTCCTTTTGCAGCTGAAGAGCAAAGAAGAAGTTCCCCGCTCCCCCTCCCTTCTTGTCGCGAGCACCTTTGTGTGGTTGGGTCACCCTGGCATTCTAGGGGGGGCATTGTATTTTATTTGTTATATTCAAATTGCTGTTGCTCGAGTTCTAATAACTGAGCAATTAAATTTCATCTAGTTATTTAAAATGAGATTATTTTGAGTCATTTTCAAATGTTGTTTGATGTTTAAGAATGGATAAAACCAATAAAGTGTGCCGCAGCCTTTTTTTCCCAAAAATACTGCAAGTCTTTTGATTTATTTATTTTAATTAGTGTATCAGGCCCATTTAGGGCGGGAGAGTGTGGTCTACAATCCCACTGGGGTGGGGACTATTCAGATTTTGTGGGGTAAACGTCAAGTATACTTTTAGGCATAAGTTCACCCTAAAGGGGAGATTACACTTTATGCCTTCCTCTTCTATTTTTGGCATTTTTTTGGGAGGGGGGACCTAGTTATGGCATGTAACCGATGCCGAGAATCTGAAGACCGGCGAAGAACCAGTTCAGGTGAAGAATGCACTGGACCCCTGGACAGGTAAGTGTCCTTTTATTAAAAGTCAGCAGCTACAGTATTTGCAGCTGCTATCTTTATTTTTTTTTTTTCTATTAACCACTTGCCGACCAGTCACGTTGACTGCACTGCAACAAAGTGGCTCGATTCCGTCCAGCCTACGTCACTGGACTCCTCCCCCTGTAGGAGGCACGCTCCCGCTGTTTTCAGTCACAGCGTGACTCGGGCCAGGGGAGGAGCGGCGGCGATCGCCGCTGCTCTTCTACGATTGTCGGGGAATCGAGTTTGGAGATCCGCCCGCTTGTGTAAACAGAGCGGGCGGATCTCCTAAGTGACAAACAGTGACAGATTGCAGGGTTCAGCATAGCTGAACATGCGATCTGTCCCTGTGTCACTCAGTCACCTCCCCCCACACGTTAGTAAGCACCAGGCATACATTAACCCCTCCCTCTCCAATAAAATTAACCCCTTCCCTGCCAGTGTCATTTTTACAGTAACAGTGCATATTTATAGCACTGATTACTGTAGTAATGTCACTGGTACCCCCAAAAATGTCAGTCAAGGGTCCGATCTGTCCGCCGCAATGTCGCAGTCCCGCAAAAAAAAAAAATCTCAGATCGCCATTACTCATTAAAAAAAAAAAAAAACACCAAAAATTACAGAAATCTTTCCCTTAGTTAGTAAACACAATAACTTTTGCGCAAACCAATCAAAATACGCTTATTGTGATTTTTTTTACCAAACTTAGGTAGCAGAAAACAAATTGGCCAAAAACTTAAAAAAATTTTGATTTTTACATTTTTTGGGGGGGAATTTCATATAAAAAAATGTTAAAAATATTGTTATTTTTTTGTTTATAGCGCAAAAAATAAAAATCGCGCAGGTGATCAAATACCACCAAAAGAAAGCTCTGTTTGTGGGGAACAAAAGGACGTAAATTTTGTTTGGGTACGGCGTCGCACAACCGCGCAATTGTCAGTTAAAGATGCACAGCGCCGAATCGCAAAAAGTGGCCTGGAAGTAAGACAGCAAAATCCTCCGGTGGTAAAGTGGTTAAACATGGTGAAGAACCGCTTTAAGAAATTTCCTCCCACCTTCTCTTCCATAACAAGGGGACAGGAATGTGCCCCCAATAGACAAACAGTTTTGTCTGGGGCAGAGCTGGTGCATTTTCAGTTATTGTGTTGTGCAGGTTGTATTAAAGCTTACAATAAATACAACAGCAGAGTCACCACATCATGTTTTATTAAGATTTTAATCCAACATTGGTCTTCATTATGTACAGGAATGACAATGGAAAACAACACAAAAATACATTTTGAGGTATAAGCAGAAAGCACAGTATGTAATGTTGCAATATATATCTATATATATTTTTTATTTCCCACATTTTGTAAACTGATTGACCAGATAAATGCATTTTGTCATTTCAAACCATATAAAACACCTGTTAGTTTCTTGTGAGGTAGAGGACAGTTCTGAGTCATGTAATTCACAATCACAGTTACTTAAAGCATGATATCTATTTACATCATTGGCAAATATTCTAAACCGCAGAATCCCGCCGCCAGTGAGCAGCATTTTTCGTTTTAGACATTTTGCAGTCATGACAAAGTCTGCATTTTTTTTTTTTTTATACATGCTCTTTATTCAGTAGTTCACATTTTACATTATGTTATCATGCAACATAAATAACTTTGAGGAGTATGCATGAGAACTTAATATAGGTTTATGGAAAAATAACATCTTTCTTTATCTTCACTCTGGAATAGGTCTCTTGCTAAAAGGCATACACATTGAAATCATTTATGATGAGCTACTGAGTAATTCTATGTGTGCATTATTTAATGCAGGAGTGCCAAGTACTTGTGCAAATGTGCGTTAATCTGCGGGTTTAATGGGTTTTTAGGCTGCATACAAGAAAAGGTCTGTTGTTCATGGAACACAAAATATGATGAGTTTTGCTCAGCAAGTAGCTATATAGAGCACATGCTGCAAATGATCTGCGCTCTCCATGGCAGGCAATACAAATACTACCCTTTCTTATTACCAATGCAAAAAGGAAAGTGAGAACTTGAATTTTGCTGCATGGGATACACAGACACTACTGCTATTTTTATTGATTTATCTAATAAACCAACACACCATCTTAATGGTAATCACAGTATGATCTCTATACAGCCAGCTGCTGAACAAAGATCAGGTTGAGCACATTACAAATGCCAACCAGCTATTGTGCGTGCACAATAGAAAAGCAAAGCAGCAAACTGTATCCATATCTTAACTATTTAACAATAGCAAGGAAAAGCGGGGTGTGAACTATGTGGTCATATTGCACATCCATATTTATACACATAATCCTGTAACTACCATATTATCAAATATCTTCAAATCAGAAAAAAATATACATTAATTAAAATAATATGCCTTTGTATTTCCAAAGGTAAAATATCAAATCACATTAAGATAAAATAAATAAACCAAATACACATTCAATATATTCTATAATAAAATAGACAAGAAAAAAAAAAAAAAAAAAACTTACCACCTCCTCTAATATGAATTATGGCTTTAAAATTTAGGTGTGCTACTCCATGTCATGTTTCTTAATTATTCTCTAATTGAGAAGCGTTGTGAATGTGTATGCATGTGTTGTCTTCAGTTCATGTGAATAGCCTAGCCGTCCTAGGTCATAGGTGCAGATTTTCTTTAAAGGCCTAGTGCACACTGGAAGTTATAAAAACGCCAGCAGCGTTAGCTGTAGCGTGAGTTTTTCAGTGTTTTAGCAATAGCGTTTTTCAGCTTTTTTTTTTTTAAGCAATGCTATACTCACATAAAAGCTTATAGCTCAAAAAAGTCATAAGCTTAGACCTTGCACACTGGTCGTTTTTACAGTTGCTGTTTTTGGTGTCAGATGTTTTTTTCTGCGGCCAGTAAACTGCACAGCATGTTATCCTATGTGTCCATGCACATGTAGGCTATTTTGGCAGGGGCATTTTCTGGCTGGAAAAAAAACAAGAACTAGTGGAGTTTTTTAGCTGTAAAAATTCTCTAACTCTGATAAAAGCTGAAAAAAGCTTAAAAATGCCAAAAAACGTAAAAGACTCTGCAATTCGGCATTCATCAGCATTTTTGAGCTGTTATGGGAGTAAAGTTTTGCTAAAAAAAAAAATAAAATAAACGCTACTGCTGAAAAAAAAAAAAAAGCCAAAAACTGCTACAAAGCGCTGAAAAACGCTACTGCAAAAATGCTGAAAAGCTCACGCTACGGCTACAGCTTTCCACAGCCAACGCTACTGGCTTTTTTAGAATGTCCAGTGTGCATGAGGCAGGTTAAATCTGTTGAAGTCAGTGTATCTATATATACATATTTGATAGCCATCTGAGAAGTAGCAGAAGAGGGACAGCCCGATTCAATAAGGCAACGCAAAAAAAAAAATGATGTGCAAGGTACAGTAATCCAAGATAACCAGCTTCCGTTATGCTGCGAGCATATCTGATTCTTTCTGGCTGGCTGCTATGCCGCACACTGCATTGTGCTATATGCTGTTAGGATAGGGTTTGTGAAAACCCACTAGTGGTCCTGGCTGGCACACTGCTAAATGTTTACCAATGGTTTTCATATGGTAGTTGCCAGTTCCAAATAGCACCATGTTATTTACGCAGCCAAAAGCAATTCTATCTATTTGTTTTGTGTCATTTGCTGATGAACAAGAAACAGCACCATGTTTGGGTGGAAAGATTCAGAGGGTTACTCATTAAGGCAGGACAAAAAGCAATGACTGCATGCTAAGTTCAGTTGGCCATAGCAACCAATCAGAAATCATCTTTTATCAGATAGATTAGAGATGGCTTCCTGAACTTTCATCATTCGTCCTAGCACACCTAATGAAATGATGTTATCCAAACACTCAATGCAAATTACATTTTAGTAGCTTGAACTGAATAACGCACTTAAACTGTATTCATTAGGAAATCATGTGATTTTGCTGCTGTTAAATCTAGAACACACGAGCTGGCAATATAGCGTATTTAAGTTGTTTTTTTTATATTAAATCATTCCAAATTTTAGAAATCGTGACCATTTAAGCTCAACAACGTAGTACAAACTACTTGAATAGAATTAAATTGCTACAATAGCATTCCTGTTTCACAGTCCTACCACATGGGCTTCACCAACAAGCCTACCAGGCCACTGTCATTTAGCAAGACTGAATGAGCACTGTATCTTGAATCACAATAACTGAGGTACAAGACAAGTATATGTCTGGGTGTCATTAATTAGGGGAAGAACATTCTAGCAAACAACGTAATGCCTCAACATAGGTAAGCAAATGCACAAAACTAATTTGTGAATACACTGCTTTTAAAAATGGAAGCACAGCATAAAAAGGAGGAAAATGTCAATTAAAAAGAGGTTTCTTTTCTTAGCAGCACATACAGTATCTATATCTTTAATAGCAGAGTATTGGTCTCCAGTATAGTCCTGTATTTCCTATTTTCATTCATATTTGAATAAAAAGACCACTGTGCAAGAACATGTACTCAAGCATCGGCTATTTGTACGATGCCCCACAGTGGCAGTCTATGGTATAACGGTGAAATAACCGAATGAATATAAGATATAGTTTTTTTATATACTGTACAAGTCTTCAGAAAAATGAAAAAATAAAAAATAGTTATAATCTGGCTTTCTTGTGTATAATAACCAACAGGGGGTTAATACATTCTTCACTTTAGGAACCTTTGTCCGTCCACAAAACGACACAAAATATGTATTAAGAATAAAATGCATAGAATTGCATATTGTAGAATCCTAGTATCTTTACTAAAAAAATCGGAATATTGTGAATACTGGAGCAAACATGGTGCTAATACCTATAACAACTAAATTCCTTGTTCAACTTTACAAATGATACCTTGCTGCATGCTGTAAGTAATAGCTCCACTTTCCACATTTGTTCCATGGAATTCAATCATATACACTAATGCTAGTATTTTTTACAGGCTAGAACTATAAGGAGTTCAGAAACAAAAAAAAAAAAAAACAAGTACGGCTTAAAAGCAACATATTAAAATAGAAATAAGAGAGCTACCTTGCTGAAATGTTTTTCAAGGTTAAGGAGACCGTCATTGTGAATCGCATCTCTCACCTAGAACAATGTGTACATATCAGTTGTCCCAATGCTTCACTGGATGCATGCTGGTTTAAAATGAGTGAAATACTATGTAAGAACGATACAAATGACAGCCCTGCAGCTCGAACTTCCAAAACAGCAGCTGTAACACCCCTATTTTAAAAAAGTCACTAAAAAAAGTACAAAATATATATAAAAAAAAGGCTAATAAATCATGTTAACTTATGTCAGATTTTTTTTGTTTTGTCAGTGTTTTTGTCTGCTGAAGACTTGTAATTATCTGTTTTGTCTACACCTTTGTATAACTTGGTTAATTCTGAAAGCTTTAATAAAATATTTGAACAAAAAATAATGTCAAATAAGTAAAAGAATATGTGGCCTGAGCTGCTGCGTAATCTATTTTGTAGTTTAGTGAAACAAAATGTACATACTGTACCAAACTAAGGCCTCATACACATAACGTCTTCTAAGCTTGGCTGTAAATGTAATGTTACAGTTCTATTTAGCACAACATAAATCAGTCTCTCAACCAGAGTAGCATGTGAGTGTTTAAAAAGTGGTCTGTCCTGGGTGTCAAATACTCAAACTTATCATTTTTATTTAAAAATTGGTACCTTCCCAACTAATTGCTAATTTACCATGAGCAGTAATTACATTTTAGCAGGGGTTCCCAGAGACCTCAGAATTACTTTTTTTTTTTTTTGGGGGGGTTCTTACAGGGTAAAAAGGTTGAGAAAGGCCTATCTAAAGCAAGCTTGTGCACTGGTGAGTTGACCACAAGTAGAGGGACTAGTACTAATAGGAGTTCCAAAATCTATGGTAAAATGCAGAAGACACCAATTTTGGTGCCCAAGTGTACGAGGCCTACCAGTTCTTGAAATAATCTGATTATTCTATAAGTCTACGACCACTACAGATAAAATAGGGACGACATATCATAAGACAAACATTGCTTTGTGCACAGACCTCAAATATATCCATTGTCTCCTATAAATATTGTGTCTGCCTAAAGCAGGACCTTTTATTTGAGTTTATGCTACAGATTTTATGCAATAGGGAAAACATACAGTCATACAAAAATAAGTACATTTAAATTGCCCCCATTCTTCTTAGCGTGCATAGTTGTATTTCTAAAATATTGACTTGAAAAATTATAGTGTGGGTAGCAGCCATTTCACTTAATTTGGGAAATCAGCTCAGGCAGTGTCATTTGTAGAACTAGTTAGCACTACATGTGTAATATATGCATTTATATCATACTATTTGGCCAACAAAAACAGCCACGTGTATGTAAAGAGGGCATTGTGAAGCTCCCGAAGCTGAAAGGCTGTCTTATTCAAACCGTGGCTCCCAAGATTTGTAATTTTACTAGTCTCAGTGTGGCCTATGGCAAGAAGAAAAGCTCAGGTGTTCCCTTGTTACAGATGGCACAAAACAAGAGATGATAGGAGTCACAACAGCTCTGCCACTAGTGAGCATGAGGTTGATCAGTGGCTAGGCCCTATTTGTAACACAACCTACAATTGTCCAAAAAGGTGAAGTCACTAAAATCTTTCCTTTAGTGTACAGAACAGTAGGCCTAAGAAGGAGCTAGCCGTAGGCTAGCAGGCCCTGTCTACGCTACAAGAGGGTGCTGCCGAGAGCACAGACCCAATAAAAAAAGTATGCAGCTTTTATCTCAAGTGAAAAAAGGACACTACTTCCACTCATTCTACAAGATTACATAAAATGCTGAATAAAAATTCTGTTTTGGTATTAATGTAAAAACTACTGAAAACTACAAACCACCAAGTATTAGCAGCAAGGGCCTGTTCATACAGCCCCATTATACTAAATCAGCTTCAAACGCTTGCACAACTATCTTTTCTTCAGGTCTCCGAAGAGGCACCTTACAAAAAGGAATCCTTCAAGAAGAATTTCAAAAAGCAGGAAGGTCAAGGGCTGACTGGCCATGGGAAGCTCTGACGTTACATTGGTGCTAACAGCTAATTAGCAAATTGTCAAGTAATTTTAGTGGGCATCAGTCACGGGGCAGTTTTGATGCCTTCGCAGCCCAAGATTCATAAATTTTATTAGAACATTACACCATCCAATATGGTTTCCTTTTAATAGAATATTAATATGGCTAATCTAGATCCAAATAATTTTCACATTAATAAAAATTTTCATATAGAAGTATATTTTGAGGACACAAAACGCCTCACTGAATTATAGAAAAATAACCGACTTTACAACATAGCAGACAACAGATCTGTCCTATATTATTATCTGAAGCCTTCAAAGGCCAGTATTTAGGATGTTGGAACACATGAAAGTGCTTATTTCCTGCTTCCCTGAGTAAATAAGTCAGTCAGTCTGCTCACTGCACAGCCTCTGATTAACCCATATTGCAGTGCTTTATTGCCATTGCCGCCAATAGTGACGTCATTTTTTTTTTTTTTTAAATCTTTTTTTATTTTTTTTATTTGCCTAAGTGAACTCATGTCCATTAGTGCAGTTTAGATTTCCTTTCTAATCTAAATGTCTGGCCAAAAAACGATTAGAATACCCAACTTTTACTGGGCAAAAACACATTTCGCAAACAAGCAAGCTTATTCATACATTTTTTTATAAACTCCTGAAACTAAAATATGTATGTACGCATATTGCCAGAAAAGTATATTAGGTGGTCATTAATACCCAGCAATATTAAATCTCATCACTTATATATGGAGGGGAAAAAAAACAAAAATGGCACATCTGGCTGAAAGTATATGGTGTGTCATTTAGTTTTAAAAAATCAGTGGCTAAATATGAAGTTCTGGGGTGTAACAATAGCCACAGCGAACCCCCACAACACTGTTAAGGGTCCCAACTACACAGAGTACATACAAAGGTCGCAGTGGGGTAACTTATTCAGTGTGGTAAGGGATGTAAAAGGCACAAAAGCCTTATGATCATGTGTCTAAAGAAATACCAGGGTCTCATTTTCACTCTGTTACTTTACTAGAGTAAACAGAGGAAGAATTTGGTTGCTACAGACAACAAAAACAGCAAGGCCACCAAAAAAGGTCCGCTGTCATATGTGGGTAAAAGGATGAGAAGGTTGGGATTTCATTTTTTTTTTTTCAAGCATGAATTTAAAATTTGAAATGGTTGTGTATCCTTCTTCCTACCTAGTCACCTTTAAAGACAACAAAATGATCATGACATTTCAAGCCTCTTCCCAATTCGGGCTCGTCAAACCAAACGGTTTTATAAAACAAAACTAAAGCACTGACAGAACTTTGCATTGGTCTTGAAAATACTGAATAAAACCATTTCCACTTTACACAAATATACAAAAAGAAGCATGCTATAACAAATACACCACATAACGATATAGCCAATATTGTCCTTACAGCTGGCATATAAATGTGCCTGAGGCGAATAAAACACATAAGCAGTCATGGTATGGTCTGACGCTTTAAGAGCAAGGTCATCTCAATCCAGATAAAACTTTATAATATATACAATTTTACAAAGGCAAATAAAATGTTAATCAACAAGGAAATTAAAACAATGGCACCTATATAAGTTCAAAAGGATAATTTGTATATAAAAAAAAAAAAAATAATGACAATAATTCACATTATTATGCTACAATAAATCATTGTGTATATACAGAAATTATTGTAATAAATAGTACAAAAAATAGTATTCATATTTGAAAAGGGAAACAATGCACGGTGTAATATTGTAAATAGACTAATAATATTTAATAAAAGCAGTAATAAAAGAAAAGGAAGTAAAACTGGACTGGGTATAATAAAACGTATGCAAAGAGCAATGGCTAATATTGATTAGTACGTCTTTTTAGCCGCAAACACTGCTTAGCAACATTTTCAGCAGTCAAATCAGGTTTGGTTAATGTAATTCTGGTTTTGAGTAATGAAAGCAAAACTAATGGGTTAGTATTGGCTATCATTTTTTTTTGTTTCACTTATAATATAAGGGGGAATATCAGATAAATTCTTTATGCTAGTCTAAACAATAATCTTAAAAGGGAATAAATATGATGTTTTTCTAATTGTATTTAATGCTAAAAGTAAAATATTAAAAGAAAAACATTTTTTTTAATGGATAAATATATAATATTTTTTTTCTATTAGTTTATTTTTACCATTTTGCAAAAAGCAGGCAGGCAGTTACTTTCTCCAGTTCATTATAAAGCTCTGCTTTGAAATAGCCAGGAGATGAGAAGAGACAAATTTCAAAGTTAGAGGCAGCAGAGACACACTCCCTCTCTGTACTAGCAGAAGCAGGCTGTTTGGCCTGGTCAATTTATGCAAAACATTTCATTTTACACAGCATGCTTTGCTAAGTGTCATTGGATATATTACCGATAACCTGGTCATTTGTGAAATAAGGATTTTATAACCAAACTGACACCAAAGGCAAAACCTGTTTCTTTAGTTTTGCACAAAGTGGAGAGGGATTAGAACCCCTGTCATTTTTTTTCTTGTGGTCTGTGCACCCTTTAGGGAGGTGCACACTCTCAAAAATGAAGTAAAAGAAAATCCCAAATTTTGGTTTGAAACCAAAACCCCTGTTTTTAATGTGAACTGTTAGACAGGACAATTCGGGCTTGTTACAGGCTAGTTGGTAAATTAAGCTGGGAATTTTTCTTTGTTTTTGTTTGAGGTTAAGGCCAGTTATAGGTTGGGGCAGTTGCCATTTGTCTGTACCGTTTGACACCAGAACAGTGGGAAAACGTTCCAATGGAGACACTAGTTCTGGTGACCCTGTTGGCATCCCGGGAATCCCTCACTTTGGAGGAATTTCGTCTCTCTTCCTGCTTTGTTTTGGGACAGAAGAGATGAGAAATCCCCTAAATGTGACACAGATGGTGGAAAAAAAACTGACAGGGGTTATTATCCTCCATCCAAATTAAAAAAAAAAAAAAAGTACCTTTAGTTATACGACTTAAAAACATGTAACATTGGGTTATTGAAAAAAAACAACAAAGAGTAAAATAAATATTTTCCCTTAAAAAACAGCAAAGGCTGTGTTTTATCATATCCTTACTTATTGTGCGAATAGAACAAAAAACATGGCCAGTCCAGTCCTAAGCCTAGAACACACGAGCCGGATGTCAGGTGGCATCGGCTGGTTCAAAAGAAACCATCCGGCATTAGTCCAGTGTGTATGGCAGCCAGTCTGACAGAAGCTGGCCGTGCGGCCGGCCGAAAAAGGTCTCCTGACTGGCTCCCGATGATCGAGAGCGCTGACCGGAGTGTTCTAGTGGGGGAGGGGGGGTGTTCGAACACAATAGCACAGCATGAGAGATTGCTGCACTAACAAACAAATATCGGATTGTTAGTAAAGTGGCTCCGACCTGAACTGTTAGGCCCCTTTCACACGGAGCAGACCGTATTGCGATCCGCTCCGGCACTTTTTTTTTTTTTTCTCACGGACACGGATGACATTTGTGTCATCCGGTCCGTATGTCTGCATATCATCCCATCCGTTTGCGGATGATATACGGACATAATGTATTCCTATGGGGATTGTGGATGTCAGCGGATGACACCGCTGACATCCGATTTTGCGTCCTTTCCGTTTTTTGAACGGAAGAAAAAATAGGGTTCTGTTCCGTTCCAAAAAACTGAACAGAACTGAAAGGACGCAAACAGGATGTCATCCGCTGACGTCTGCAATCCCATTGACATGCATTATGTCCGTATATCACCCGCAAACGGATGGGGTGATATACGGACATACGAAACGCCCGTGTGAAAGGGGCCTTAATTTTTTTTTCTTTCGACTGAAAAAAATAAAAAAAAGTGGTGTGTATGAAGCTTTAGTGGCTGCAGATCGAATCAAGCAAAACCCGACTGTGTGTAGCCAGCCTAATGCCCATCTGATATCACCTTGGAGTTTAAACTTAGTTGTACACAGACCTGTTTGGAAAGAGCTTTCCAGAGACAGTATTCTAATGAGTAGGACAACGGCCAATAACCAGGTACTAAAGAGTTGAGGTTTGGTAAGGTAGAATATTAAAGAGACTTTAAGATTAGCAAAGACTTATACCAGAGTCAGGAAATTTAGCATAGAATTACACTGGAGTCAGGAAATTTAGGTATATTTTATCTAAATCCAACTGTTAATTACACCCAAACATCATCAGAGCACCTGTCTTTTATGGTACCAACAGACAACAATCTTCTGATATGGTTATCTTTTGTCAGACTGGGTGACTATTTGTCTGTGACCAGCTGCTCACTGCTGGAATAAAACAGTTGGTCTAGCAGGTTGGAAAACCCATCCCATTCCATACAGTTCCACTGCTAAGAACCTGGACTCAGCTCTCACTCTCCTCCAACCCACTCTAATGAGGATAATTCATTGAGTTCCAATGAGCTAAACCTGCAAGTTTGGAAGGCAAGTGACAGCTTTATCGAAGTGTGACTGGATCATGCCTGCATGATCAAACATCTGAAGGCTATTAACAGCTTTACAGATAAGAGAAGAGCCATTTTGTGACTTGAAACCTCAAGGTGCATGTATAAGACAGGTGCTCCTTTTGGTGTCACTGGTGCTCCTTATGCTAAGAGACTGGTAATTACTATCTGGTTACAGTGATGGCCAGACACTAAAATGTAATAGCAGCACGACTCGTCCTTTATATATGCCTGTACCTTGTTTTTGTGTTTTTTGGGCTCTGGGAGAGCATTCAATGTCCAACTTAACATCTCTTTAACATGTCTAGCACCAAATACCCTTACAAATGAAGTGTCTTGTGCCACCACATCCATGAATCAGGATGACTGTCAGCAGATCAGTGAAGCACAAAATAAGGTAAGGAAGACTTAATTTTGTGAATTTGGCATGTCCAGCACCATGTTTCCAAAACATGGTTATAATTATCTGATGGAGCTGGGGTTGTCATTTGCAGAATCGCTGTCACTTTGCTTTGCATAGACAAGATGAAAATGTCTCTTTAAGCATAACCTGTAAAGGCCTGCACAAAAGCATAATCAACTTTGATTACTTCAGATAATAAGTAAACAATGTCACTAAAAATTATGTCTATAGCCATTTTGTGTATTGTCAAAAAACGGCAAAGATTGGTCATAAATTATAGATGCATTTTTTAGTGCATTTATTTTGTTCCTATAACGCAATTCAAAGCAGAAAAACTGGGTGGCACACTATTATCAATGCACTTGTATATATTTTGTGTTCTTTTTATTGGGTTACTTGGTAAATTAGGCAGAGCAGCCCCAAAATAGCCATGACATAAATTTCACTCTCTTATTTATTGCGAACTTCAGTGCAGCAGTGACAATAAACTGGTTCTGCAGACAGTCTTCCTATACACAACACTTCAGTGATATTACTTTATGTATGTATTCAGCACAAAGGCAAAAGGCAGTGATTTTTCTTTTTGTAAACCAGAGTAATCCTAGGGCTAGATGGTCAATTTCTATTCTTAGAAACTGAACAAAATCTTCTAGTGCAAAAAAAAATTACTCTTTTGTGCTACTACAGAAGATTGTTGGGTGATAAGTCTCATGAGATTGATCTCGCTGTATACACGTAAGTGGCAAAAATTGCCCAAGAATCTCCTAAATGAATGATTGCTAAGCAACATTGTGCAATTGTGAGAGATTGATTATTCAGTGGGGATACTAAAAATCTCCTATGTAGCAGCCCTCATTAAATTGATTGTGATATAAGCAGAGATCAATCTAATCAGATTTTAGTAGTGTGACTGAACTAATAAAAGATCATCCACGTAGCCCTAGGGTAGGAGGTTCTCTATTTAAGAGTGAATCCTTTCTCCAATGTCCTCTTTATGAAGGGGCCCCCACCTGCCACCTGTTTCTGAAAAAAACGTTTGATCCCAGTTAACTCTCCATTGAAACACAGCTATAGAGTGTCATTCATATAAGAGTAGACACGTTTTAAAACAGGAGATAATGATTGCTACAGGCAGAGGTTTTTTTTTTTTTTGCAGTAGTATATTTTTTTAAAGCTAAACTCCAAACCACTATTAAAAAAAAAAAACCACCAGATTACTGCATTTTTTTTCATTACAGCACATAGATTGAAATATTGAGGGGCAGCTCTAGGAGCCAGCCAGGCCCTGCTGTGGAGCACACATGTCGACAGTAGGAGAAAGCAAATTTGATGAAGTCTTCAATTTGTTTCTGATCTTTCATTGTCCAATTAGCAGGGGCTGTTTTTCGAAACTAAGCCGTATTGTTGCTGCTGGAGTGGGCAAGTATCTGGTTGGGCCGTGTGACACAGGTGCCTGGATTGCAAGACAGGCTGAATGGAATTACAAATCCTTTGGTAGGTAAACAGCTTGCATATAAATGCATTTTAATTGTGTATTTAACCTCTGTCCCTGGAGTTCAGCTTTAAAGTGCAACCTCTGTAAAAAGAAGTCATTGAGCATAAATTTATACATTTGTCTTAAAAAAGTCCAGGACTGCAACAGAAACCATAAAATATAAATACCCAAGTTACTGCATGATAGAAGGAGCCTGTGGCAAACAAGTTGTTGATCACTTCATTATAACATCTGAATGTGAAGGATTACATGGTGTACAGGGTTAGTATGGCCTACTCCTAGCGGTCATTATAAAACATTGGAAGATGTCTATTGTACTTTTATAAATGCATACAAGCCCATTTGGCTTTCTGAGCTGGAGAAGAACATGTCTCAAAGAAAAAAACATTAAAGCACCCCATACATTTGGACATAGTCAATGAAAAATTTTAGGACTTCTTATATCAGGACGAAAAAATTAGATCAGCAAAAAAAAAAAAAAGAAGAGAAATCTAGTAGCAGCAATATGTCATGGCTGGTCTAAAAGAAAGTGGGACTGTCCAGTAGCTGCCACACATTTGGAAAAAGAAAGTGCACACAGGATGCAATGCTGGAGTATATGGATCCTAAGTCTCATCTGGAGAGCACAAACCAGTAGTCGCCCATTTGAACTATGTTGGGTGCTGCAACTCTGACAATATCAGGGATAGGCTTGTGATGCCAGAACTTTACTGCACATTACAAAGAGCAACACGAAGAGAAAAAGTGGACAAGGTTCTTTAGCTAAGAACAGTTGAAAAATACTCATGAAACTGGCAAGTATGCCAGCCTTAGAGTAGTTAAGAACCATGTATATTTCTGATGTCTTATTTCTAAGTGGCAGTAACCCCTCTATTACGGTACACAGCAAAAAAAAAAAAAAACTGCTCACATCCTAGTCCACATCAAAATATAAACCCTGTTTCAAATATGACTGGTCTGTAAGCTGTGCATCTACTCCCCGTTAACAGTCTTAGCTGATTTCAATATCTGAAGCTTCAGATCTTTTATCATGAGCTCGAGCTTCTCCCTGGCTTCCCGTTCTCTACGCAGCTCATCCTGCAGCTCTCTCCGATCAGCTTCAGCTTGGTCCAGTCTCTGTCGCAATTCTAAAAGCTAAAAGGAAGATACACAATGTTATTGTAAGTAACCATAAAAGTTTCTAGCTTGTATATTAGGCAAGGGGCTGTGAAAAAAAAACATTACTTTTTACTATGGTAACAGTAAAGGGTTAAGTACCAGCTTATCAGTAATCTTTTAAATCACAATGAGCCTCATTTACAAACAAAACTGAAAATAGCAGCTCTCCATATTACCCATAGGTACCAGACAGTCTCATTCTTCCAGTCAAGGGGGGAAGAATAGAGAAAGAACTGGCTTGGTTGTTAAGGGCAGACTCTAAAGCCTAGTACACACGCAACGATTTTCCGCCAACCGGTCGTCCGTCTTTTGTCCAGAGTGGTGTTTTGTTGGTTGGAATGTCGACCGACAAAATTCTACTTCAGAAGTGATGTCATGTGTTGGTTTGCTATCTTTGTGTTCTTTCTTCTCTGAGCATGCCTAGTCTTGCTCATAAGATTTTTCCCTGTCTAAATCTGTACTGACAGCACGAAAATCGGCCGGGTTTTGACGGAGGACAAAAATATTATAGCCTGCACACCAGATTTTTTCGGTCGAAAAGTCGGAGTCGGTTGTCGGAAGCATCATACTAAAAGCCGAAAATCGGCAGATCGGTCGTCGGACGAAAATTCCCTGCCGAATTTCGACGTGTGTGTACGAGGCTTTAGTGAAGGCCCACGGTCATACATATTCGCAAGTAAGCTTTTTAATTGTAAATGTGGGAATATAGATAACATTAAAAGCAGAGGACAAAAGAAAACCTAATGACAGTATGCAGCTTGAATATTTGACACTTCCATGCATGCAGCTCCTTATAAAAGGACCCCTCTAGTGGTCAGAAATAGGCACTGCATCTGACCTAATGTAATAACTTAATTCATTACAAATGTTGCTCATTTATTAATCTGACTGTATGGTCATTTTAATTTATTCATCATTTCTCAATAGTAATGACTGTATTATAATGACTAATATTGTATTTATTTTGACATAAAAGAAAAAAAATCATGTTTAGAGAATTTGTTTTCCTAAGTTTTATCACATTGAAACATCTGTGGCCAGTCCACACAATTATATTCAATATTCACACACTAAAAGAACACTTTTCTTTCCTAATCCTACATTACAAGAAACAGGCTCTCTAAATTTTAGACCAATGGGATATCCAAATTAGTGTAACGGAGGGGTGGGCAACACAGCAATCAAACGCCAATAGGCCCAAGTAATAAATGGGTCAAAAAAGGGCTCAAAGGAACTGAGAAAGCGGCTTAAAGCACCTTACGAAAACCAGCATCTGAAAAGCTGGGAAACGTCCACTTCATAAAAAGTGGCTGCTTTGCAAACCTGGGAAACAGAGGCCGGATGCTGAAAAGATGAAAAAGATGTAGTGGAATGTGCACAGACAGCAAAGGGTGAAACCTTACCCTTAAAACTATAGACTTGAATGAGGAGACAGTGAATCTACTAGGAAATAGCAGAGCAGGGTGTCCGCTACGGTGGCTCTTAGAGTGAACCCAACTGTCTAAAATAATCTGTAGCAGAAATATAGACTTGAACAGCACAAACCACCTCAAGACAGTGAAGAGAAATTTCCCTGGGATGTTTGGGAGGACAGGAAGAGGGAAGCACAATGAGCTGGTTAAGGTGGAAGGAGGAACCCACCTTAGGAAGAAAAGAGGACTCATCACAGGATAAAGCACACAGAGGTAATCGCAACCGAAAAGGCAACCTTAAAGCCCCTTTCACACGGGCAGACCAATCAGGTCTGCCTGTCAGCTTTTTAGGCAGACCTGATCGGTTCTTTCAGTCTCCTCTATTGAGTGGCAGGTGTCAATGGACATTTCTTTATTTACTTCCTGGTTTTCATGCCTAGAAAAATAATGTCAAACATCCCAGAAGTGCTCAGGAAAGGAGGAGGGGTTTTCCCAGCTAAGCACACCCTCCTGTCTGTATGCCTTAGCTAAGGGCTGATGGAATCCAGGAAGTAATTGCTACATGAATCATCTACCCTTACTTTAGATGTCCACAGCCAGGAATTCTAGGGGGGTGTTTTTCTAAGTGATATAAAAGCATTGAGACCTAGATGGACGGGGGGTTTGCTTTGAATATTAGAAATTATTTTTTAATATAGCGCTTTGGGCTATATTAAAGTGTAGTGTAGTAAAGTGTAGTAAAGTGTAGTTCTGCTTTAAATATGAGTTCTAAATAAACCCTTGCAATCAGATTCAAAGTACATTTCAGGGAAAATCTTGCTAAAAAATATGGGGCTATCATGACTGACCTTTTGGAAATGATAGTTGGAGGTCACACCAATTCATTGGCATGAATACTTTGAGTGCCTGACCAAGTAGAAGTAGGCAGATCAGGAGTTTTTACTTCAAACTAAGTTTCCAATCTGCATACTTGCTTGGGACAGAAAATACAGAAGTGAGAGACAGCAAGTTTCCTGAAATACATTAGTCCTCAAAACTAAAAAAGCTAATTCAAAAAAGGAGACTACATGTTCAACATTTCCAGTTAGTAAGTAATATAATTCATTCTCTGTAACAGCTTCCAAGTTCTGTAACGTGTATAATTTACATCTGATTCAAATGTACACATCTCCAAGCAGTGCATTAACACTCCAGAGGTTACACTTTCACACACTGTCAGCTGTTCAGAAAGTGTAATAAGCAGACTTTAATTCTAGGATGCAAGCCCAACAAAAAAAAGGCATATATTGTAAAATTGCTTTAAAAGCAAAGCTGTACTCAATTCCCCCATTTCTAGCAGTGGGCATACATCCCAAATCTTTTGCCGAAGCCCAAAAACTGATGCTGTGGTTGGATACAAAAAAAGAAAATTTATACACTTATGGGCCATACACACTATAAGATTTTCTGAAGACTTTTTCCTTTAGACTTATCAAAACTAGGGATGCACCGAAATTTCGGCCACCAAAATTATCGGCCGAAAATGAGCCTATCCCATTTCGGCCGATAATGGGTTAACATCGCCGAAATGAATATGGCCGCCGGGAGAAAGGAGGAGGGCGCAGCGTAGGGCAGGTTTTAAAAGTCCCGCCTCTGGCCGGCCGGCCGCCCGCCTCTCAATGACGTCCCTACTACGATCTGTGCATGAATGAAGGGACATACCAGGCGAGAGGGCGGGGCGAGCGGCCGCTAATAGATACAACTATGTGAGCCTTCACTTCACTTCCCTGTCAGGCATGTATCTCCTCTGACAGGGAAGTGAAGGCTCACATAGTTGTATCTATTAGCGGCCGCTCGCCCCCCCCCCCCCCCCCGCCCAATGTCAGGTCAGTTCTCATTCACACACAGTACCACTGAGCTGACAGGGAAGGATCACATAGTTATATCTATTAGCGGCCGCTCCCCCCGCCCCGAGTGTCCGTTCATTCATATACATCGTGCCGCTGACAGGGAATTGAAGAGAAGTGAAGCTCACATAGTGACAGCTATTAGCGGCCGCTCGCTCGCCCTCCCTCCCGCCCGGTGTGTCACTTGATTCATGGACAGATGGTAGTAGTAGTGACATCACCGGGAAGCGGGCCGCCGGCCAGAGGCGGGCCTTTTGAATAATGGACACCGGAGGAGCTGAGTTAGTAGGAGAGGGACGCTGAGGCTGATGCGGGGGGGGGGGGGGAGGGAGGAGGGGTGATAGCTGAGGCAGCTTACGATTGGTATTAGTATTAATTATGCAGCATGAGGGGGTTAATGTATTGTCACTGCTGGATTAGTGACCGACCAGTGGCAGTTAATTAACCCTTTTGTGCTGCAGTAGTGCAACCAGTATCAGTGTTAATTAACACTGATACTGGTTGCACTAATGCAGCACAAAGGGGTTAATTAACTGCCACTGGTCGGTCACTAATAGATGAGTGACCAGCAGTGACAATACATTAACCCCCTCATGCTGCATAATACAAATACCATTGGTAATTAAATTAACCTATTGCCAACCCATCACAGTACATATACTGCGACAGGGTGGCAGCGACAGGTGTACGTCGCTGCCTGTTTTTGGTGTATACCCCTGTTCCATCTAAAATTATTTGGGGGAAAAAGTCATTTTCGGTTTTCGGCCAAGGGCATCCTGCATTTTCGGTTTCGGTCTAAAATTTTAATTTCAGTGCATCCCTAATCAAAACCATATAATATGAGGTCAAACCTAAACACTTTCAATTTGTATGCAATCTGGCAGGCCCTTGCACTACATAGAAAAGGTAAATCTGAAGGAAATCTAACCACAAACGTTGGATAGTGTGTATCCAGCTTTAGGCTGGCCATAGATGGATCGAAATCGAAATTCAGGCAGTTCAGCAGGACCAGCCAAATTTCAATCCAACTGTGGCCCTTCCCGTTCAAGAGAAGTCGTTGTTATGATCGACTCCTCTTGAATGGGACTGTTGGTAAATTTTCATTTAATCAGCACTTGCAGTCAATCGGCTGCAGCACTGATCTAAGAACATCTAAGAATAACAAAACCATTTTGGGTAGACTAACCTTTTAATTCATTTTCTGCTTAGAACATAAAATGACCTGTGTATAGAGGAGAGGAGATCCCATCCGCTGGACTCACAGACTCTATTTTAACACCGTTTATAAAATGGAGGCTGTGGCATGAAGCATGTGGTGTCT
Organism: Pelophylax lessonae; assembly: GCF_965119305.1. Taxonomy (NCBI): domain Eukaryota; kingdom Metazoa; phylum Chordata; class Amphibia; order Anura; family Ranidae; genus Pelophylax; species Pelophylax lessonae. The sequence goes on along the minus strand of NC_138770.1, from coordinate 265,223,651 downwards.
TTTGAAGTTCTCTCTGCCTAGTACGGCAAAATTAAATTTGTAATTGAAGGGGAGGCCAGTTACATGATTTTGACAGGTTATGTGACCAGGCTTTCCTCCTTTCAGCTTCCCCATCCCCCATGCATTCACTCAAGTGGTGATTCCGTAATAACTGCATTTGAAAAGCACACAATGGTGCCTTATACATGTGCTGTTTTTTTTTGTTTTGTTTTTTAAGCAGCAGTCTGGCTATGGTAAAGCCATATTGCTACTTTATAAACTTAGCCCTAAATGTTCCAGAGAATTCTCTGAACTGTTGTAGTATTCTCCTCTTTTCTCACCTGGTTTGCATATTGGGTTTCCTTATCCCTCTCGAAACTGGAATCACACAAGCACTTCTGCTTCTTTACTTGTTTTAGCTTTTCCTCCAAGTCCCGCTGCTCATTATACAATTCCTCCATCTTTTGCATATGTTCAGTCTGCAAGCACTCAAACTCCTTTTGCAAATTCTGCTGCTCAGTCGTCAGTTCTTTCATAGTTTTTGAGTTACTCAGCATTTCAACCTCCTGCAAAAAAGGTGACAACCAAAACAGTAAAGATGCATGCTCCCACCATTCAAAAGAATTGCTGCTGATAAAGAACTAGTGCGCATACATGCCAGATTTAGCCCAAACACGCAACACACGTAAAAGCAATATATTTTTTTACACCATATAATGTTTTCTATGCATCCTTCATTGAGGTCTCTTCCTGCACAACTCCAACCTGATTTGTCATGTGCACCAACAGGCAAACACTGTACTATTTTTTCCAAAACAGGTAAGCATTGATGAAAAAATTATCAATTCTCCCTAAGCAGCCAATTTAAGCTGACTCTAGATTGTTAAAATTTCAGCAAGTTCACCAGGGACCAGTCGAGATTTGAACCATCTATGGGCAGGCTGATTATACCCAAGTGGATCCATCGATCAAGCATGCAGACCAGCATGACAGATATTTACATGTGATTATTGCCAGCAGTAATAGCCCCCAGCAGTAATCACAGTGTTCTCCCAGCAGAGATGGCTCCCCGTGCCCCCCCCCCCCCCCCACCCAGAGAACATAATAGCTTTGCGGGAGGGATTCTCTCATCACCACTGAGCTCATAAGAGAAATGAGTGATTTTCTATCCCGCACCACATGGCTTTAACCTCTGGCAACAACCGCATGTAAATATCCAGCATGCTGGATGGATCCACTTCGGTACAATCAACCTGCCCATAGATGGTTCTAATCTCGGCAGGTCCCTGCTGAACTTACTTCTTATTCAGTTTTTTGTGTGCCTCTTCTAAATCAGTGTTTCTCAACTCCGGGCCTCAGGGCACACTAACAGGCCAGATTTGCAAGAAAACTGAAATGCATCACAGGTGATATTTGCTGCTCAGTGATTGCAGTACTCTAGTCTGCATCTTCCCAAGGTAATACTCTGGCCTGTTAGAGTGCCCTGAGGACCGGAGTTGAGAAACACTGTTCTAAATAAAAGGAAGCAGGATTTATTTTAGCAGCTCAGCTGTATCTTCTGGTGCCAATACACATTTCCCTTTTTAATAGTTAGGTTCATCCAGACCCATGGTCTCCCTTCCTCAAGTGAATCTGAAGAATTGGAGGCTTTCAGTTTGACAAAAGTATAATCAGACAGCCTCATTCAAGACTGCTAAGGTATTAGCGGCTGAGTCTTTAAGTCTGAAGTCCAACATACCTTTAAAATGAACCTGTGGCCAGGCTATGTAAATTCCATTATGTACACATTCTTAACCAGTTTAAAAATGAACTTTAAAACAAGCCCTCATTGACCTCCTGGTGACAGGTACTGTAGAGCAGTAATTCACAGTGCTAAGGTCCTTCAAGCCCTTCCCCCCCCCCCCCCCCCCCCAAGCAACTCAGCTTACCCTGCTCTCCCTCCCAGTAGTGACTCGGCAGCCTGCTATTCTCTCATTTAAATACAGAGCAGTACTCTTCTCTTCCTAACTGTAACAAGATTGGATCAGCCACCTCACCTTGCCAAGTCACTGTCTGACAAATGGTATGGGCAAAATCAGGTACAATGTTATCAGCAATAAGGCAGCCCATAGAAGTTATTTTTTTCATTCAACCAGTGGGTTGAACAAAAAAAAATGAACCCAGTTTCCCCACCCACACATTCAATCCTCCCTGCTGAGTCACTATATTCTTACAGCGGGGGGACTCAGAATATACAGATCAGCTTTGCAGGCCTGCAGCGTTGATCGAGGGGGGAAAATCCAACAGGGCAGCTGTACAGAAGTCAATCAATGGATTGACTTCTGTACAAAAACAATGCTCATAAATGAATTGAAATTTGGCTGGTCCCTGCTGAACTGGTCACAATTCAATCCATGAATGGAGATCTTAAAGCGGAGTTCCACCCTAAAAATTAACTTTCCACCGTCTGTTAGCTTAAAAAAACCTGAAAAAGAATAGGAAAATTAAAATTTTGTTTTTTGTTTCACTTACCTTGTTTTTAATTAAAATAAACTTATCTTCCTTCCTCCCTCTGCGGCCCCTGACGTTGCTTCCTCCTTTGCATTGACTCCTGGGAGATGAGCGTCATCAATCCCAGGAGTCAATGCGCCTGCACCGGTGTCACTCGTCACTTCCGGGGCAGGCGCATCATTCCCTGCTCAAAAGCTTCTGGGCATGCGCAGAACCAGCTGCGGGATGACGCGTCTACCCCGGAAGTGACGAGCAGGGCATTCTGGGACTCCGACATCACCGAAGAGGACATGAAGAGGGACGCTCTGGCTTCAGCTGCCCACACCTGAGATGGCAGTGCTGGACAAGACATTTTCAAGGCAAGTATTTCTTCTTACAGGTAAGTCAAACAGGGGACAGCTCAGAGGCAATCGTTGCTTAAATGCACTAGCCCCGACTGTCCTAGGGGTATTTTTATCTAAAAAAAAAATGTTTTGCCCGGAACTCCGCTTTAAGTATTTCAATGGAGTTCTGCAGTGAAAGGATAGCAAATTTACAGATAGTCTGCTCTATAATTGTCCCTCCAAGGATGTCTGCCAGACACACAAATTACAGATGATTTGCTCGGCTGTTTTATGACAATAAAGCTCAAACTTTCAGAGAATGATGGGGAAATATAGAGGTATAGCACCTGGTAAATTACTATGCATTTACACAAGCTTTCTTACCATCTGGATTTGTTCTTTCTTCTGTAAAATGTAATTCAATTTTTCTTGTTGCTTGAGAAAGGTTTTCACTACCTCTTCCATGATCTGACCCTTGTCATCCTCGCACAGTTTGTCCTTGCAGGGTGTCCCCTCTTTCTCTCTCTCTCCAGAGTCACGGTCTGTGGCAAATTAAAAAAAAAAATCTTGGTTTTAATATAGTGGAAAGTATGTGACACTACACATTTACATATAAAAGTGGCATAAAGGTACAGGGGGTCTGGCGTTTAAAGTTGTCTGAAAGTGCCTTAATTATGCCGGCCATAGACAGATTCCAACCGTGTATGGGCAAGTTGAATGTACCAAGTTGATCATCCAATCAACTTGGGTACAACCAGCTTGCCAGATTTTATTTGTGATTATCACTAGCGGCTGCAATAGCCACTAGCAAGAATCAGAAGAGGCAGCCTCCCCCACCACCCAGCCCCCACGCTGGCAGGATACAATGTCTCGGCAGGAGAGATTCCCCTGTCAGCACTGTCTGTGTTGATGGAGGAACCTGTGGTTGTAGAAAGGAAATTCGCACGGTCTATGGCCTGCCTAACTCACAGCAACAAATATGATTATTCAGCTGCCATGTGCAATTAAATACTAAAAAGATTATCTGCTATGAAAAGTAAAGCAGAGTTTAATGTTTCAGACCAAATATTTAAATATCTCAGGACAATCTTTTTGCACAGACATACAGTATGCATACACTTACTTTGCATCAACAAAAGTTAAATACAATGTTACAACACTTGACTCTTGCATTGAACATTTTAAAATAGTGTAAATCAGGCTAGGGAATTGGGGTAATCTTGCTAAAAAGTGAAAAGCTCTTTATAGAAGGGTCATCATTAAAATCTTTTACAGATCTGCTCCTCATGGTACAAAGTACATGTAGTACTTTGTGCTATGTTTTAAAGAGGAAGTAAACGCTTCCGTTTTTTTTCCCCCCTGCAAAGTAAATGCATAATGTGCTAGTATGAATCGCATACTAGCACATTATATGACACTTACCTGCAATGAAGCCCGTGTTGTCCTCGCTGGCGGTCCCATCCATCTTCACCTGTCTTCCTTCCTGATCTGCGGACTGCGGCTGTCTGGTCGGAGCCGCGTGACATTACTCCCGCACATGCGTGCGGGAGCCGCCGGTCACGGCACAGGGCTCTGAAGAAACAGCACGGGCAGCCGTTTCTTCAGAACGCATGTGCCGATGATGTCATTGGCTGCATGCAATGTAAATATCTCCTATACGGTGCAAGTTTAGGAGATATTTACAGTACCTATAGGTAAGTCTTATTAAAGGCTTACCAATAGGTAAAAGTTATAAAGGTGGGTTTACAACCACTTTAAATGCTTGCTAACCCTAGTTATGAGTACTGCCCTCCCCATCCACTCTCCTGCAATGGACAAACCGACATTAGCTATAAGTCAATTCATAGCTGCACCTTCTCTTGGCTGTGAACACTTTACTGAGACAAGCAACGGCAAGAGCAATGCAGAGGGAGGGGGAAGTGTCATTCTCTGCTTTCCTTTTGTCCTTGCTTGTCTTGGTATCAACTGTCTTTCATAGCAGTGGTCAGCAGAAAGGGGCAGGGCGGATGCTTAGCTAGGGTTAGAAAGCACTTAGAAACAAGGATACTGCGTGTGCTTTGTTCCATGGGAGAAAGAACGATAAATGAGATAAAGTGCATTTAAATCCAGTCACTAAAATCTAATATAATAAAGTGGAACTTTTTTTTTTTTTTTTAATAGGCAAAATTGGAAAAAAAGTGGAAGTAGAATTTTAGTCAGAAAATTAAGTTCTGCTAGATTATATCAGGGTAGCCCCTTTCGCAGGTATAGCTATGTAAAACATAAAAAATAAGTGCCTATACCAGGGGTCTTCAAACTATGGCCCTCCAGTTGTTAAGGAACTACAATTCCCATCATGCCTAGTCATGTCTGTGAATATCAGAGTTTTACAATGCCTCATGGGATGTGTAGTTCCGCAACAGCTGGAGGGCCGTAGTTTGAGGATCCCTGGCCTATACTGTTTAAAACCCAGTAATACACTGTCTCACCCTGCTCTGCACATGCTCAGTTGCTCTCAATTTTTTGGTGCTGTGCCTAAAATGTAGAGGCTGATCTGCTGACAGCCTAAAGATTTTCTGCTGCTCAGGGACTCTGGGCTTCAGTAAAACGGCAGCCTCCAGCAAGAAGAAACCGGAGCAATGCTGGAGGCAATTTACACCCACACTAATTTTTGTTGCATAATTATTAATGTGGAATGTATGTTCTCTGCTAAAGATCAATATTTTTTTATTAAATTGTGTATGGATAAAGTTCATCTTTACCATATCAAAGTAATTTTGAAAGTCCTTTTTTATATTTTTAAATCTAAAGGTTTCAATAAAATAATATCTGGCATTTCTGCCATGAAAGGGATTTTTAAGACACTTCCTGTTAGAGTGACAACGCTCTGTCCCTGTCTCCCAAGAACATTACTGCATTATCACCCTGACACATACGCTTTCGGTGGAAACTATAAGCAGGTGTGCCAATGATCACTGTATAAGCATTTTTCGCTTTTCTCACAGGAAGCCTGCACTTAGCAATGCCAAGCAGCCTCCATGCCAAGCACATAGCTCAGGAAAGGCTTCCAAAACACTGGAGAAAATTAGTACCAGTGATGAAAAAGGTGAAAGCATTTTCCAAAAAAAATAGAAAATTAATCCAGTGTTTACATCCTACAGGAATGCCTGGCAAATAAATAATACCTTTTAGTTGCCTTACTGGGCAATAAAGAAGTAGCAAAACACAGAAGAGTCATCAACTCTGCTCCCAAAATTCTCTTCTGCTGTCAGAACATGCGCATGCAGCAGGGTATGACTGCCTCCTAGTGCTGCCCGTCCCTTTCCCAGACTGATGCTGAGCAAGGATCAACAGAGGCTGATATTCAGACAGATTCTATATACTGTATATATTACACCACATATATTTAGCCGTTTGGCTGCAGTTAAACCTAAAATGTTTTATAGGGTTCAGATTTTGAAAGGATTACTATGAACATAAAGGGCAACTCAAAGCAGCACATTTGAAACAAATACTTCTAAATAACCAAAGTAATTTGATAATCCTGTATTGGTTGAGAAGCAAGGCTGAGCAGCAGCTGTGCTTGAGAAGGGGATATCGGGAAGGCAATAAAGGAGAGATGTTGGGAGCAATACATTCTCTTCATCTTTTATAGCCTGTGATTGTTTAATAAATCTCTTTCAGACACATGCCTGAGATCATAAAATGACCACAGACTAGGAAACCTGTATTTTATCGTTTACGATTGCCAAGGGTACAAGAGGACAGTAATAATGCAGGCAAGGCTGTGAGGCCAGAACGAGGCACTAGAATCAGCAGGCAGCTTATACTTAATCTCTGCTAACTACCCAGACAAACAGCATTTGTGTTTTATCATTTGTGAGCCTAGGATGTTCCAATCGTCATTTCTGCTGCCAGAGAACTCACAATACCTCTCCTATGACATAACACTGCTAAACCATGTCATTGTTCCCAGATCAGGACTAACCCTGGCCCATAAGCAAGCACATCACTTGCCAGATACAACAAAAGATCATATTAACCCGTACAACATACAGGAGGTAGCGAAACATCTTCCCCATCTTTAAGTTTCCCCAAGTTACTACTGACTAGTATACAGTTATCTTCTGAACTGGAAGATTTTCCCCCTTAATGACCAGGCCATATTTTGTGATTCGGCACTGCGTTACTGTAACGGACAATTGCGCGGTCGTGCGACGCTGTACCCAAATAAAATTGACGTCCTTTTTTCCCACAAATAGAGCTTTCTTATGGTGGTATTTGATCAGCTCTACGGTTTTTATTTTTTGCGCTATAAACAAAAAAAAAAAGTGACAATTCTGAAAAAAAAAAATTTTCACTTTCTGCTATATAATATTCACCAAAAAAAATTGAAAAATCAAAACTTTTTAATATTTTAGGCCAATTTGTTTTCTGCTACATATTTCTGGTAAAAAGAAAAAAAAAACGCAATAGGCGTATTTTGATTGCTTTGCGCAAAAGTTATCACATCTACTAACTACAGGAAAGATTTATGTCATTTTTATTGTTTTTTGGGGGTTTTTTTTACTAGTAATGGCGGCGATCTGCGATTTTTAGCAGGACTGTGACATTACGGTGGACAGATTGGACCCCTAACTGACAATTTTTACACTTTTGGGGGGACCAGTGACATTACTACAGTAATCAGTGCTAAAAATATGTACTGTTACAGCCCATTCACACTGATCCAACTTGGACCGCGACTTGGTCAGCCTGACAAGTCGCGGTCTGTCGCGTCCCATAGTGTAGTACAGGAACGGTTCTAATAGGAGCGACACAAGTCGCTCCGAGTTAGAAAAAGGGTCCTGTACTACTGCGGGGTGACCTAGAGCGACTTGCATAGACATTCATTTTATGAAGTCCGTGCAAGTTGCGCCGAAGTCACGCTGCACGCGACTTCACAGGTCCCCCCGAAGTCGGATCCGACATAGTGTGAACGGAGTCTTACTGTAATAATAACACTGGCAGGGAAGAGGCTAACACTGGGTGGTCATGGGGTTAAATGTGTACCTAGGGGCGTGTTTCTAACTGTATGGGGGTTGGGCTTGTGAAATTATCACAGAGACCTGTGATCCTATATAGAATCCTCGCTGCCGTGTGGGGGTGGGAGCGTGTCGCAGCGCTTACCCCCTAGCTGCAGGCGCGCGACCGACATAGACCTACATCGTTTCGCGCAGGAGAGCCACCATGCCGCAGTAAATTGGCGATGGGCGGTCCGGAAGTGGTTAAAGGCTCATTTAAAGGCAACATACAGTGGTTTGAAATAGTGATTGACCGATATTGGTTTTTTGTTGCCGATACCGATATTTTGGCAAATTCATATCGGCCGATATTGGCCGATATTTTTGAACATTTAAAAGACTTTTTTTTTGATAGGTACTTTTGTGGAGGGATCTGGGGGTCTAAAAGACCCCAAACCCCTCCTCTGCACTTAAAAGCATTCAAAACGCCAAGTTTGGCTGTTTTGAATGCGGTCATTTTATTTTAACCTGGAGCCAGACAGTACCCGGAAGTGATGTCACTCATGACATCACTTCCGGGTTTTTGCATGGAGACCCGATCAGAGCCGAATGTGGCTTTGATCGGGTCTTCGTCGGCCATGCAGGCTGGTTGCCCAGGTCTCCCGGTGGGACAGGAGACCCGGGCGAGCCGCGGTAGGGGGAACGTCCCCTCCCACTCCTTGTAATGACAACCGAGCGGCTTTTCAGCCGCATCAGTTGTCATTACAAGACAGCTGATGTTGGCTATGGACGCCGGTACCGGAGTGATGCCTCTAGCTGCAGGCATCACTCCGGTACAAGCACTTTCCCAAAATATTGGCAATATCGGTCACCTTGGTGGCCGATTCCGATATATCGGGGAAAGTGCATATCGGTCCTCGATATATCGGCTTTGCCGATAATCGGTCGATCCCTAGTTTGAAATGTATTTTATTTATTATAGACAAAGTTAACAACACATCAATTTTTTTGTTTTGTCTAGTATACAGTGCATCTGGAAAGTATTTACAGCGCTTCACTTTTTCACATTTTGTTATGTTACAGCCCTATTTCAAAATGGATTAAATTCATTATTTTCCTCACAATTCTACAAACAATATTCCATAATGACAACGTGAAAGAAGTTTGTTTGAAATATTTGCAAATTTAATAAAACAAATGAGCACACAGCCAAGTTAACAAAGGAATGGCTACGGCACAACTCTGTGAATGTCCAAAATAGGTGTGCCAAGCTTATAGCATCATACTCAAAAAGACTTGAGGCTGTAATTGGTGCCAGAGGTGCTTTAACAAAGTATTAGGAAAAAACGGTGAATACTTCTCTACATGGGATTTTTTTTGTTTTTTTTATTTTTAATAAATTTGCAAAGATTTCAAGCAAACTTCTTTTATGTTGCCACTATGGGATATTTTTTGTAGAATTTTGAGGAAAATAATGAATGTAATCCATTTTAGAAAAAGGCTGTAACATAACAAAATGTGGAAAAAATTAAGCACTGTGAATACTTTCCAGATGCACTGTATATGAACTATTGCAAAATGATTATGTTGTCTTCCATAGAGCCAGAGTTTTACAGACCTGTTTACTTAATGGGACATTACAGAAGTGACTCATCTCTTATCAGGTGGTTTATGCTGCATTCATGTCACATTATTAATTTACAGGATTTATATATCGCCAACAGTTTGTGCAGCGATTACAATGAAATCATCATCTTGGTACTTCTGCATGTAATATGCCATTCCATTTATGAGCACATCCTGTGAGAATCTGTCTAACTAATCACTGTGCTTTGTGGAGAAGAAACAGAATGCTTGTTAATGCTAGGGGACCGAGGAATAAGGTATAAGACCCCGTTCACACTGGGGCGAGCTGACTTTGCCGGGCGACCTGTGAAGTTGCGGTGCGCAGCTCGCACCGCGACCTCGGAGCGGCCGGCACGGACTTCATATCATTGAAGTCAATGCAGGTCGCTCTGGGTCGCCCCAAAGAAGCTCCGGACCCTTTTTCTAAGTCGGAGCGACTTTTGTCGCTCCTATTAGAACGGGTCCACAGCTTCACTATGGCAGGCGACCTACGGCGACCTGTCAGGCGACGACCTGTCAGGCGACCAGGTCGCCTCAGTGTGAACTGGTTCTCTAATACTCACCTTATTCCTCGCTCTGGTAGCCTCCAGGAACTCTCCCTTTCTCCCATATGCTCCAAGTTGTAGGCAGTCCCTCACCATCCCTATGCACAATACAGGGCTATTCGTCAGTGTGCAACCACTGGCCAGAGCGTCTAAAGCTGGCTACATATTATAAAACGTTCTGCTTCAATTTTTCTTAAGGCTACGTTCACATCTAGGCGTTGCTATTTTATAGGCGTTTTTCAGGCGTTTTGATAGGCGTTTTTACAAGCATTTTACAGGTAAAACGCCTGTAAAATGCTATATATCGCCTTTCCAGCGTTTGCATTAAGTCTATGGGGCATAAACGAAGAAAAGAAGCGTTTTGCTCAAGGCGTCGGAACGCTCAGATGTGAACAGGGGCCGTTGAAATGAATAGGATTTGTCTTGTTGGGCGTTTTTTTTTGAGCTGATCCTTAGAGTTGAAAAATGCCCCAAAACGCCTACATGTGAACTTAGCCTTAGATATACCAAAACCATATAATAGGTCAAACCTAAATACTTACAAATTGTATGCAATCAGGCAGGACCTTGAACTACATAGTTGAAGGTAAATCTAAAGGAAATTGAACAATAAAAATGGTATAGTGTGTAGACAGCTTAAGAGTATAAATATACACCTTGTTCCTCTGCCCCTTAACAAGAATTTAACCCTCGCAATGCATAAGGGCCCGACTAAAAGGGTAATTTCCGGAGTTTTGATAACGATGGAAGGTTGTATTTTTCGTATTTGCGATACCATATGAGTGCAGCAAAATTTACAAAAAATTGTAACCAGACAAAAGGAGAGAGAAAGCAATCTTTATCTGCTGTGCTGGCTCCTTAGCCAACTCATAGTGCTTTAGAAAACCTTTGTCATAAATGTAATACATTTTATTTTGTAAAAAAAAATGGATATGATGAAACAAAAGATACAAAACAACAGGGAAACCAAACTAGAAAGAACAGGGAGGAGTGATAACACTATTTTGGAAAGAAGTTAAATAGGAATAGTTTGTGCATGAGGGTCCAGAAAAGAACATCTTTTTTACTTGTCTAGATGCTTTGATGTAATGTCCAGATCAAAGAGGCACTACTGATCTGCTCATAAATAAAATACAATAACACTGTTGCTGGGCTCCTGCACACCGCAGCTTTAAAAAGCTCAGTACCAGGGATTTTTTACTGATCTAAAATGCAGCTCATTGTTTATAATGTGTCTGTACGCACAGGTGCGTAAAAAAGCACTGCGTATGCTCCAGTAAAAAATAGAATAATCTGCGTTCCCAGTCAGTATTTTGCGCTGGTACGCGTGAATGAGCATAATTATTAATACATTTTCCCCAGGAACATACTGTGCACGCAAATACGCGCACAAATATGCACAAATATGCTCAAAACAATATGCCTGAAATTATATCCAAAAAAGCAGATGCTCAAACATCAGTACCATGGACAAGAGGCCTTACAGGGTTCATTTACACAAGAAGTGCTGACTACACTCCTTTGAGGTATGCCAAAGGTAGTTAGAAGAGATGGTTTGGCCATACATTAATAAGTAAAGGAAACAAACACTCCGTTTGCAATCACATTGTCTCGCTTCTGTAAAACCCAAATTAAGTTTTGCAACTTTAGTCCTTCACCAGTATATTTTGTGATTTTTAACAGACTTTTACTTGGAAATGCCTTGAAAACCTTTTCCTATTCATGGAAAAGGTCTTACTGCCAGTTCTATATGCTAGCATAGCTGAGGAGCAGCCACACCCTTAGCACACGTGTCCTTACACAGACCTGCAGGGCCCATTCACACCAGCCCAGTCAGCTACAATGTATTAAATGCATGCATGTCAACGCGTTTCATTAGGCCCCTTTCACACAGGCGCACCGCCCGACGGAGTCCGTTCTGCTAAGCGGGGGATCGATCCACCGATCCCCACTGAGCAGGAGGATGACAGCTCCGTCTCCGCTCTGTGTGCAGAGACGGAGCTGTCAGATCCCCGCTGTCCTCTATGGGGATCTGACAGCCCTCTTTAGGGTTTTCCATCCATCTGGCTTTCACGGACAGAATCGGAAAGCAACGGTGTCAGCGGGGATTTCTCCGCTGACACCCACTGCCCCATAGGGGATGCATGGAGCATCCGATCTGGTCCGCCTGAAAAACTGACAGGCGGATCGGATCGCCGTGTGAAAGGGGCCTAAGGGTAGCCCATTCATTTTGAAGGCTTGCCCAATGTACCACGATTAACTAAAAGTAGGGTTCTCGACATTTTCAGCAGCACACCACATTCTAGTGCGCTTCCACGCATTGCGCAGAAACGCATGTGCGGTAATGTGTGTTTGGGTGTAATTCAGAAAAAAATGCCATGTGTTCCCACCCTGCGATGGTGTGAACTTACCAGCCATGTAGAGAAAAAAGGGGCCCTGTCTGACAAGTTATGTTAGATTAGGGAATGCAGAGAGCAATGCATCCATTTTGGTGCCTACTGGACTGTACAGTAATTTTCGACACACAAAGCAAATGTTAGAACAGGGACATGGAGGTAAGACTATGAAAATTAAGGCCACTGCTAAAATGTAGTTCTGTGACTTAAAAGAATTAGAATCAAGGCCATCTTACCGAATGGGCATGCTGGGCAGTTGCCCGGGGGGCCCCACCTGCCCAGCCCCCCTGCCAAGCATTAGTCCCGATTCCCGTGTGCATCCCGCCTCCAAACTTAGCAGGTGGCAAGCGCCTGTCAGGCCTGCGCTGCTGTCAGGCCACTTGGGCCATGGAGGGGGAGCCCACAACTGCAGGAATGCCTGTCCACTGCCAGAGGAACAGGTGCACACAGGACAGTGGAGTCTGAGTCCCATCCGTGTGTGTTCACCGGACCAAACCGCCGAACTTGGAAGCCGTCATTAGCCTGGCACTGCCGTACCAATAAATATTGCCTTATCGATAATTTGCATTTTTATTCTCATGGGTGATTGTGTAGGCAGGGCCCCAGTGCACTGCATTGCCTGGGGCCCTTTAATGCTCTTGAGATGGCACTGATTATAATTGCAACTAACACTGATGGAAAAGATTACTAACATTTGATCTCTCATTCATGCATATAAAAAAAAAAAAACACTTTTGCACCGTTCATTATAGACAATTTACACAGTCTGCTGACAAAAACACCATAGATATTTTATGGGAAGCTCACTTATAGGGGGTCCTTTACAAGTCTAGATCACATGAAATACACTTTCACCTGAAGATGGTCGCCAGGTATTATCTTAGTTGCATTCTTACATTGGTACCGCTTGGACCAATGCAAACAGTCATGTTTTTCTACCTATGCGGTCACATTTGGGAAAATCCCCCTATATGTTTGTTGTGTGTTCCCATTCATGCACACATTTTTTTTTTTTTTCATTTCTAACCTTTTAGATGTTTCTCAAGGGAAAGTGTCATGGGTTACTACAAAGTTTTTTAAACAATGTTAGAGTGAGTCTGTCCCAAGTCTGTCTTCATTAACATACAATGCAAAAAGACTAGCCCTTAAGCTTTCAAACCTTTGTTAGGACAGACTCTGTTGCAAATAAGATCTGTCTGCACAGTACAGACAGGGGTAATTCTAATGAACACAGCTGCCTAGTCCCCTCTTAAACAAAGAAAACTACCTAGGATTTTTCCTCGTGAGAGGGTCAAGGAAAGAACATTTAAAAAAAAAAAGGTAAGTTGCAATTTTTAAATATTTTTTAGTTATGCTATGTAAATATATAAAGTAGGTGGTATCCTAATATGGCTTCAAAAGTGAGAATACACTTTAAAACACTCATTTAGACATGGCATCTAGGGGAACTATATCTGCAGACATTTTCTATGATAACCAGGGTCAGGTTCTTTTTTTTACATTCAGAATTTATTGCAAAATAAAGAAATACACTGTAAGGAATATAAAAGAAAAAATCCATTTGGAAAAGGTCTGCAGAAATCCTTTAGTTGTTGTTACAGTGTTCACTGGGACTGCTGTACAGCAGGTTTAATGTCTTATCATAGCGTTTTATCACATCCCCAGGGACAACAACGCAATTAGGGAGATAATTCCACATATCAACAGAAAACTAAGCAGTTTATCAGGACATCTTGCCTTAGTCCTGGCAGGAGGAAAGGTTCACATGCTTTACTTACGCTGTCTATTACTGCTTTCTGTATCGTATTTGTGATCTACTCTCTCCTGTTCCTCTATGGAGAGGTCAGGGTGTGAGGTAACAGATTTATGTTTGGTGCTTCGGGCCTGAATCTCCGACTCTGCCACAGATTGCTTACTTGTCTCAGTCTCTCTTCTCACAGGCTTGGAGTCCTTGTTTTGTGATAATGCAGCAGAAAGAGACACATTTGGCGCCACCACTTTGTCATACATGTAGAGATAGTAACTGCATAAACAGAGAAATAAAAATAATTTGTTACAATATGAGAAATCAATAATAAATACGGAATCAAAAGCCAACTTAACCACTTTAAAACCGGGATTTTTGACACTTGGTGTTTACAAGCTAAAATCATTTTTTTTTTTTTTTTTTTTGCTAGAAAACTACTTGGAACCCCCAAACATTATATATATTTTTTAGCAGAGACCCTAGAGCAGGGGTGGGGAACCTACGGCCCGGGGGCGGCATACGGCCCTCGAAGTCATTTGGTCCGGCCCCCCGTGCAGCTCAGTCTGTCTCTCGGCTGATCTGTCAGAACGGAGCCGATGCTTCCTGTATAGTTACGGCTCTGTTCTGACAGTCTGAGTGAGGCACAGGCAGAGTGATATCAAGTGCACTCCGCCTGTGACCAATACAGGAAACATCGCCTCTTCCTCCAGCCAGCATTTCTCACCAGCAGCACACACAGCAGTACCAGCCAGAGCCAGCTGTACCAGCCAGAGCCAGCAGTACTCACAGCAGTACCAGCTAGAACCAGCAGTACTCAAAGCAGTACCAGCCAGAGTCGGCAGTACCACCCAGAGCTGGCAGTACCAGCCAGAGCCAGCGGTACTCACAGCTGTACCAGCCAGAACCAGCAGTACCAGCAATACTCACAGCAGTACCAGCCAGAGCCAACAGTACCCACAGCAGTACCAGCCAGAGTCAGCAGAAGCCACAACAGTACCAGCCAGCAGTACCTACAGCACAGTACCAGCCAGCAGTACCAGCCTGAGCCAGCAGTACCCACAGCAATTCCAGCCAACAGTACTCACAGCAGTACCAGCCTGAGCCAGCAGTACCCACAGCAGTACTAGCCAGTAGTACCAGCCTGAGCCAGCAGTACCCACAGCACAGTACCAGCCTGAGCCAGCAGTACCCACAGCAGTACCAGCCAGCAGTACCTACAGCACAGTACAAGCCTGAGCCAGCAGTACCCACAGCAGTACCAGCCTGAGCCAGCAGTACCCACAGCAGTACCAGCCAGCTATACTCACCAGCAGTACCCGCCAGCAGTTCTTTTCAAAACTTACCACCACAAAGTCGACTGCGCTCCAGACTGACCGACGCAAACCATGAAAACGAGTTGCAAGTAGCAACATCATCAATACCAGCTAACATCACACACCTCACCAAAGAGAAGCAGTTGCAGCCATCACATTAGGGGTGAGTTAATTACATTTTTGACCAAATATAACAGGCACATTTTTAAGTTAATAATTTTGTACGGCCCCCAAATGATTTTAAAAATACCCAAATGGCCCTTGGAAAAAAAAAGGTTCCCCACCCCTGCCCTAGAGAATAAAATGGAGATCGTTGCAATATTTTTTATCACACCGTATTTGCGCAGCGGTCTTCGAAGCGCAATATTTTTTGGGAAAAATTCATTTTTTTTAATTAAAAAATAAGAAAACAGTAAAGTTAGCCTATTTTTTTTCCATAATGTGAAAGATATTGTTACGCAGAGTAAATAGATACCCAACATATCATGCTTCAAAATTGCACACGCTCGTGGAATGGCGACAAACTTTGGTACTTAAAAAAAAAAGGGCTCAAATTATTGCTCTCGCTCTAACGATGGCAGCGATACCTCACATGTGTGGTTTGAACACTGTTTACATATGACTTCCGTATGCGTTCACTTCTGCGCACGAGCTAACTGGACAGGGCGCTTCAATTTTTTTTTTCCTATTTATTTTATTAATTATTTTTACACAGTTTTTAAAAAAAAAAAAAATGTTGATAATTTTCTATTCCTATTACAAGGAATATAAACATCCCTTGTAATAGAAATAGGCCTGACAGGACCTCTTTATTGTGAGATCTGGGGTCAAAAAGACCTCAGACCTCACATCTACACTAAAAAAGAAAAAAAAAAAAAACAAACGGCCTTTTAAACCGGTTTGGTTTAAACCGGTTTAAACGTTTGGTCCTCCAAGACCATAGAGTCAAGTGAGGGCCATCTTGCCCTCACTCGACTTCCTGTCTCTGAGGATCCGGGACCGGATCGTTTTCCCCGCTGCCGGCGGGTCCGGTAAGCGGGGAAAACGGCCGGGATGAGGCGGGGTGGCACCTCTTCCACCACACTGTAAGGGTGGTCCGGCGAATCTGCCACTGAGACCACCCTTATCTGAAAGCCGATCGTTTGTCGTTTTCAAAAATATTGGGGTTATGGCAACTATTTGCTGCCATAAAACCGGTATTTAGCGTCAAAGGTCCGATGTAAAACTGTGGCGGGTGGTCGGTAAGTGGTTAAGAGGCCACACATACAAGTACTGTAACATCTTGAATTGAGAGCGTTTTGCAAAACAAGCAAATTTTTTCTTTATAAATTTTGACTTGATAAACAAGCAATGTCTTGATATACAAGCGTCATGTCACAACTGACTATAAAAGAGAAGAGAGGTGCCTTTAAGTGTAGCAATATGGTTACATTTAATGAAGGTAAAATGTTTAGCAACTCACATGGTTGATCAATAAAATAGGCACATCTAAGTATGCAGGCATCCGGGGTAAAGCTGTCCACATAGACCATCCCCCATACTACCATCGACATCATCCCGTCCACGCTGCATTCCACGAGCGATTGAAGCCTTGCTTTCAGATTGCTCTACTGCAGGGTAGTCTTCCCAGTCATGACTGCAGACTGGCAGCGGTGAGAGCCAGCGGTGGAGGATGGTGTATTTTAGCGGTTCTCATCCTGGGGATCGAATGACCCTTTCACAGGGGTCACATAAGACCATCAGAAAACACGTTTCCAATGGTCTTAGGCAGGGAACGCACCGCAGCACCTGAAAAAAAAAATGGCTGCGGCCAGCCCGACAGATACAGTGCACATGCGCCGGCGCTGCTCGGGAAAGTCCGTACACGCTCGGCTATTCTCGGGCAGATGGCACATGCACGGTGACGTGTTGGCGCCGCCATTTTTAAGTGCAAAGCCAAGGCGCCTCACCAAACGGTAAAGTGAGACCCCTCCGCAGCCCCTGCATCTCCAGTGCTGCGGGGAGAATCTCCTGTACCATGCCCGCAGCACTGCCTCTCCTGTACCATGTCTGCAGCTCTGCATGTACCATGCCCACAGCCCTGCATCTCCTGCACCATGCCCGCGGCCCCTGCATCTCCTGCATCACGCCCGCGGCCCCTGCATCTCCTGCACCATCCCCGCGGCCCCTGCATCTCCTGCACCATGCCCGTAGCCCCCGCACCATGCCCCTGCACCCCTGCACCATGTCCGCAGCCCCTGCATCTCCTGCACCCATGCCCACAGCCCCTGCATCTCCTGCACCATCCCCGCAGCCCCTGCACCATGCCCCTGCACCATGCCCGCAGCCCCTGCATCTCCTGCACCATGCCCGCGGCCCCCTGCATCTCTAAGCACCATGCCCGCAGCCCCTGCATCTCTAAGCACCATGCCCGCAGCCCCTGCATCTCTAAGCACCATGCCCGCAGCCCCTGCATCAATTTGTAAAAATGAAAATACATCCTGCATATCATATATTTACATTACAATTCACAACAGTAGCAAAATTACAGTTATGGAGAAAAATAATTTTTTGGTTGGGGGGGGGGGGGGGTCACCACAACATGAGGAACTGTTTTAAAGGGCCGCGGCATTAGGAAGGTTGAGAACCACTGGTCTATGTGGACAGCTTTACCCCAGTTACCTGCATTCTTAGATGTGCCTGCTTAGACCCGTTTCACCCTACTCCAACTTGTCAGGCGACTGGGTTTTCCAGGTTTTCCACTAGAGCAGAGGAAGACTCCGCTTGCAGAAGGAGATCGTACAAGTAGCCCATCTACTTCTTATGAGCGGAGAAGGAAGGCCCACATCTGCAACGAGGTTCCTTGCCCTTAGTAGCCTGCTGAAGAAAAGTACTCTTCTCCCCTGTGAGATCTTTTTTTTTTTTTTGAAAAAGATTTTTATTGAAGTCCAACTTAGGCACACAGTGCAACAGAAACATTACATAACCAGCATAGCACAACAGCCTCCAAGGGGTAAACATCCAGAAACAAAAAATGTTCCATAACACATATGGTATACAGTAAAAAAGGCAAAAACCCCTCAGACAGCCGCCGATCAGCTCGCACTAACCATGCGCCCAGTAGGACCCCAAGTTTTGCATTTTTAAAGAAAAACAACATCCCGGAACCCCCCACCCCTCAGCCCAGAACCAAGAACCAGGCCTCCCCACCCACACTCCCTTAGGAGGAGCAGGCGAGCTGGCCATCTGAACAAACCCCCCACAGGTGACAACCCAGAGAAACCCCCCATACCAATCCACCAGGTCCGTGGCAGAGCACACCAATCACTCAACAGTCACACATCAGGGGAATGATCTAAGCCTCAATCCGCCCCCCATATCGCTCCAGACCCATCCTAACCATTAACCTGCGGTTCCACTAAAGTAGCCTCCGAGTCCACCCATCGGTACCACACCTTCCTAAACTTCTTAGGTGACCCCCTAGCCTCATAAGTCATCCTGTACAGTACAATGTCGGCATTCACCACCCGTATCCACATCCCAAGAGTCAACTCCGCAGTATAGATCCAACTCCTGGCGATCAATTTCCTAACGCAGAAAAAAAGAATGCGGAGAAACAGCTTGGTGGCCATATCTAGACCCTCCACCTCCACGACCCCCAGTAAACACACCAGGGGAGAACAAATATTCGGGAGACCAAAGCTATCCGCAATAAATTTCGTAACCTGAGACCACAGTGGTCGCACCTTAGGGCAGTCCCAGACCATATGCAGAAAGGAGCCTCGATCTCCCGAACACTTGTGGCACAAATCAGTATCCCTCTTACGCATAGAGAACAGACGAACCGGAGTATAGTAGGTCTGGTGTAGATATCTCAGCTGTATCATCTTGTCGGTCGAAGAAATAACCGTGCCCAAATAATTCTCCAATACCTCCTCCCACTGCTCCTCGGTCAAGTCAGGAATAAAGGTCACCCACCTAGCCCTGGCCCTATCCACTGCCCCAGAACCCCCAGGACACAGCGCCCCGTAGTATCTGGAAATCCGTTTCATCGGCTCCGGATCCATTAACAGAGCTTCGAGCGAGGGGTTAGTCAAAACCACAACCCCCCCCCCAAACTGCACCCGCACCGCGTGCTGAAGTTGTAAGTACCTGAAGCGCCACGTCCCGGGGATCCCAAAGGTCTCCCTCAGCTGTGTGAAGGACACCAACCTACCCTGATAGAAGAGCTGATGTAGGTACTTCAGACCATATCTAGCCCAACTACCCCCATCTTGCATACGGACAAACTCCTTCAGCGCCGGATTAAACCACAAAGGGCTATTCGGCGAAGTCACCAAAGAATCGTCCCCGATCCGCGCGGCACAAAGCCGAAAGATTTTCCCCGGCAAACGCATCACCGACCCCAGGTCCCGCCCAGGAGCCCCCCCCCCGATATAGGACATTAATCAGCGATTCAAAGGAGGAGGCCAGGGCCGCCTCCACCTCAACCGCTGCGTTAGGCACCTGCGGAAAATATCTCCAATGTAGGAAAACCAACTGCGAAGCAAAATAATAAGAACGCAGATCCGGCACCGCCAGTCCCCCTCTCGCCACCGGGCATTTGAGCACCGACAAGGCCACTCTAGAAGGTTTATTACCCCAAAGCAGAGTAGTAAGAATAGCATCTATCCTCCGGAACACCCCTCTAGGAACATAGACCGGGGCATTAGAGAGTACATACAAAAATTTGGGCAAAAATATCATTTTAAAAATGTTAACTCTGCCCAGCAGCGAGAGGGGGAGCGACCGCCACCGCTCCACTCTATCCCTAAAAGCATTCACTATCGGAACAAGATTATTCTCCAGAAACCTGGAGATCGGGAGCTGAAACACAATCCCCAAGTACTTAAACGAATCGGTCAAAGGGATGGGGCACCCAGCCGGAGCCACAACCCCTTCGTCCAAGGGAAACAAGGAAGATTTGGTCCAATTGATACAAAAGCCCGAGAACTCCCCGAACTCCTGAATCACTCGGATGGCATAATTCAAAGAAGGCCCCGGATCCTGCAAATACAAGAGCATGTCGTCCGCATATAGAGAAACGCGCTCTTCCATGTGACCCACCCGCAAGCCACGAAAGACCATACTCTCCCTCAACCTCATAGCCAAAGGTTCCATAGCCAGGGCGAACAGCAGGGGCGACAAAGGGCACCCCTGCCTGGTCCCCCTATGCATCCGGAAAGATTCAGAGATCTGCCCATTCACCCTAACCCTCACCGTAGGCTCTGTGTACAATAACCGCACCCACGACCGAAAGATAGGGCCAAAACCGTACGCCTCCAACACCCTAAAAAGATATTGCCAGTCGACGGAGTCGAAGGCCTTTTGTGTATCCAGAGAAGCCACAACCCTCTCCCCAACCACGTCGTGTTTTGCCTGAAGGTTAACAAAAAGTCTCCGCACATTCATTTGCGCACACCGCCCCGGCATAAACCCCGTCTGATCCGCCTTAACCAATTTCAGGATAACCGTCTGTAACCTTAAAGCCAGGACCTTCGCCAAAATTTTGGTGTCTACATTAATCAGCGAGATTGGTCTGTACGCCCCACATTCCCGGAGATCCTTCCCGGGTTTCGGAATAAGGACCACCAGCGCTTCCCTCATAGAAGGGGGAAGAACCCCACCCTCCCTCGCAGAGTTATACAGAGACAGCAAACGGGGAGACAAGACATCCCGGAAGGTGTGATACCATTCCGACGGCAGACCGTCCAAGCCGGGGGATTTCCTGGGGGAGAAGGACGCAACTGCCTTCTCAATCTCCCCCACCGAAAACCCCCTATCCAAAAAGCCCCTGTCCTCCTCCGACAACTGCGGGAACTCAACACCCTGCAGATAATCATCCAGCTCCGACTGCTCCCTAATCGAGCAGGACTTGTACAAGTCCTCATAATAGTTGGCAAACTCCCGGAGGATACCAGCAGGATCCGTCACCTCCCGTCCCTGTTCCCCCAGAACACACCCCACATGCACCGGAACCCGATCCGAGCGGGCCAGGAAAGCCAACAATCGCCCATTTTTGTCCCCAAACTCAAATACCCTCCTCCTCTGGGCCAACATCGTCCTAGTCGTCTGGTCAGTCAGGAACAGTTGTAAGTCCCTAGTCGCCTGTCTCCACCTAAGCAACCCAGCTGGGTCTGGAGCATCCACATAGTGCTCTTCCGCCCCGGAAACTTCCAACTCCTTCTCCACCCTCGTAGAGGCCAGCTGACGTTTAAAACTTTTTAATTCAGTCATGTAAACCCCCCGCAAAGTAGCCTTAAACGCCTCCCATTGAAGCGGGACCTCCCCATACCCCCCATTCTCCCCCCAATAGGCAGCTATGGCTTTGGAACAGGCTATTTTTATGTATTCCTCCTGCAACCAACTGGCCTCCATCCTCCACTGACGAACCCCATCCCGAAAACCCACCCGAAGAGAGAGGGCCAGGGGGGAATGATCCGAGTGAACTCTAGGTAAATATTCCACCGAGTCCACCAGGCCCAACCCCGCCTCTTCAGCAAGTACCGTGTCCACCCGAGACAACGATTTATGCGTCTCCGAGTAGCACGAGTACTCTCTAGCCAACGGGTGCGCATATCTCCACACATCCCGAAAGCCATAAGTGGTCAACCACCCCGCAAGGGGGGCCGGAGAACCAGCCACAGCTCTCAGCCTGTCTAGTTCAGGATTCGAGACAGCATTGAAATCCCCCATAAAAAACACCAGACCCTCCGCCACCTCCATAGCTGCTTGAAATATCTCGTCAAGGAGAGCCAGGGAGAATGGAGGAGGCAGATACACATTCACAATAGTTAGCACCCTCAGGCAAACCTTAAAAACCAGAACGACATATCTCCCAAACACATCCGTTTTAACAGTGCGCACCGTTATGGGCAACGCTTTTGTAACTAAAATGGAGACCCCCCTAGCATAGGAAGAATAAGTAGAGTGATACCCCTGAGCAATATGTGCCCTTTTTAGGGAGAGGATCCTGGAGCCCTGCAAATGAGTCTCCTGCAACAGAATCAAATGAGGCTTATGCGTTTTCAAATAATCAAAAATCAACGAACGTTTGAACTTAGAGTTCAAGCCCCGGACATTCCAGGACACCAATTTCAGCCGCTCAGCCATCATCTGAATGTACCGCAAGCAGAAGGCTCCCGCCCCTGACCCCATCCAGGGCCCTACCGCCAAGCAAAAGCTCCAGGAACCTCACCCCCGAGCCCCAGAGAACCCCCCAACACAGCATCACAGTAATCATATGCCCCCCCACAAGTCCTGGCCACAGTAAAGCCTCCCTGGTCACCTGAAATGAAAAAAACAAAAACAAAACAAAAACCCGTCCCAACTCCCTTCCCACCCCCCCCCCCTGCACCCAGCCCCAACCCGCCAAGTGCCTCATCCCGTAACACCCAACAGTACAAACAGGCAGAGTCCCTCTCCTAAAAGAGGACCATACACCCCAACTCCAGTCCCAAAGACCTAGTAACCCAACATAGGCAGTCTCTCAGTCTCCGAAAAAAAAACAAAAAACACAGCCGGTCCCCTCCCCCCCTGCAAAAAAAACTACAGGGAGACCAGGGGCGGCAAAGGGAATGGCCAGGAAAAGGAAAAAAAAACCCTTCTCTTTTTCCCCGACCAAAAAATCCAACAATACAAACCCCCCCAAAAAAAAAGGGGAAGGGGAGCAGCAAAAATCGAACCAACCAAAAAGAGTCCGTCTGTCCGCCTGCAAAAAAAAACAGTTCCACATGTAGGTGCACAAACTCCAGTTGACAAGCTTCAGTCCCAATCAGCCTCCAGACCAAAAAAACAAAAAACTCCTTCAGGATCCCCTCGCATCCAGCCACTCAGTCGCCTCCATAGGGTTGTTGAAGAAATGGGTCTTGCCCCCATCCAGCACCCGCAGCTTAGCCGGGTACAGCACGCTGTACCCCAAGTTGAGCTCCCTAAGGCGCCTCTTCACCGGCTGATAGCTAGCACGCTGCTTCTGCGTAGTCGCCGAAAAGTCAGGATAAATGGAAATGCGGTAGCCATTATACTCCAACGGAGGGCCATTGCGTGCCACCCTCAGAATGTTCTCTCTGTCCCGGAAGTGTAGCAGCTTCGCAATCAAAGAGCGAGGGATAGCCCCCCTCGGGGGAGCCCTGGCAGGTATCCTATGGGCCCTCTCAATGGCAAACAGTCTGGTAAAAGTAGCGGAATCCATGTTCGCCTTTAACCATCCCTCCAAAAAGTCCTCCGGCTTCCCAGCTTCCGCACCCTCAGGAAAACCCACAAATCTGAGATTATTGCGGCGCATGCGATCCTCCATGTCAGCCAGCTTCAATGTATGATCAGATATATGTTGTTTAGAGACCTGCACCGTTGTCTCCATAGGTCTCAGTACAGCTTCCACATCAGTAATCCTCCTCTCTGCAGCATGAGTCCTGTCCCTCACCTTTGCCACATCTTGTTTGAGAAAGGAGAATTCAACCTTAAGGCTATCAATTTGTTCAGTAAGGGAGGACCTGCAGAACTGTATGGCCTCCATGATCTGGGACAAGGATGGTTCCCCGGGGGCCGAGGGGGGGGAACCCGGCAGCCCTGCACTCACCGACTCCACATGTCTGTCCAGCGATCGCCCCCTCTGCTTCCCTCCCTTCCTAGGAGGCATAGGAGCGGGTATAGGAGCCACTGGATCATCCCAGACATCCCTGCCAGGGTGCGCATCGTCCCGCGCCATCGGCGCCTCCCCCGCCCGATGGCCGGCGCCATCTTGAGCTCCCCATGCGAACCGAGCCAGCCTGTCCCCCGGGGCCGCTGGAGGCACCTTCCCGTACTTCACCATCACAGGAGTCACCCCGTCGATTCCAGGGAACCCTCCCGAGCAGCCAGCAGCAACTGAAGCCAAGTTTGTGCACAGGATAACAGCAGGATCACAGGCACACAGACGGAGCTCTCCCCCTGTACGTCCTCACATGCCGGCCGTTGGCTCCGCCCCCCCCCCTGTGAGATCTTTAAGGATGTAGCTCCAAACAGGCAATCTCCTTGGAAAGAAAGAGCAGTCAAGGCCTTTTTTGATGTCTGATCCGCAGACCAGCACTTGAGCCAAAAGACACGCCAAAAGGACCACCACCAAAACAGAGGCGAGCCATCAGGGGAGCCTCATCCAAAGAGGCGTCACAGATAAACTGCAGTCCCTGGACCAGCTGGTCCACCAGCTCGGCAAAGGCAGGGGGGAGCGGTTCTCCCTCCAGGTGTAAGAGCTTAGCCCACTTGGTCAGAGTTTGCGACACTAGAGCAACGGTGAATACCGGCCTCCGCCTTCTGGTCAGCCGAATCCTTCAACCAGAATCATAGTTGCCTTGTTTAATCTGAAAACTGGAGGGTCCACCACCGGTAGAACAGTTCACTTCTTAAGAAGGGGCTCCTGGTAGGGGTAGTAAAGCGCTTAGGAACCCCACAGGGACGCTTTGGTTGTCCCCACTCTTTAGCGACAATTCTGCCAAAATAGGCAGGGAAAGGAAACACCTTTGCCGCTTTGGATGGCTTGCGAGTGCCAAAGGGTACCTGCACCTCCATCGCAGCTTCAGCTGCGTCCTCCATCTTTAGGACTTACGCACAGATACAATCAGGGCACCCACCAGCGCCTTATCATGCGTGGTCGCAGATGTGGAGGAATGATCCTTACTATCAGAGGATTCCAGGTGCATGGTTGCAGACCCATCAAGGTGACCCACGTCCATGATGGCCAAATCAGATTCAGGATTTGATGAGACAGGGGAAGGCAGGGGGCTTTTTGCTAGCCCGATGCCCGAAAGCCACCTCAACCTGTGACACAAGGGACTCCCAGACCGCCATCAGTGCATAGATAGATGGTTGGTACCCGGAGGGACCCACAGCCTCAGAGAGGGGATCAGGTGGGGGAAATGTGCTCCAAAGACTCTGAGTTACCAGGGGGATCCCTCAAAAAGGTATTTCCCTCTCAGCATCTCTCATTTCCCTCTCAATCCCTCCCAATGCAGGAGGGATTTTCCTCTCAGCACTGTATGTGTTGATGGGGGACTCGTGAAAATTTCTATCCAGGAAAGAAATTAGCTCTATCGCCAGCATTAGGCCCCTTTCACACATACGGACCGTCCGTCAAATTTTCATCCATCCGTTGATGGATGACAAACAGATGACAACGGATGAAAAACTGATGACAAAGGAAAAAAAACTGATGTGAAACTGATGGTGACTGAAAAAAAAACTGATAACAGAAAAACGTGACTGAACTGATGAAATGAATGGTCTGTATGTGTGAAAGAGGCCTTAGGAAGAAAAAAGCCTTGTAAAAGGAAACTAAGGGCTCTTTCACACAGGCGGACCGTTCAGATTCGCCTGTCAGTTTTTTAGGCGAATCTGATCGGATGCCCCATTCAGCCCTATGGAGCAGCGGATGTCAGCGGTGACATGTCCGCTGACACCCGCTACCATCCGCATCCGATCCTGTCCCTGAAATCCGGACAGATGGAAACCCTATTTTCCATCCGTCCTGGGGATCGGATGAGAGCGGACAGGCGGTACGCTCTCATCCGATTCCCCATAGAGAGCAGCGGGGGCTGTGACACCTCCCTCTCCGCACTGCAAGCGTAGACGGAGCTGTTGTCTGCCAGCTCAGCGGGGATCGCGGATCGATCCCCGCTGAGCAGCACGGATCCGCCTACGGAGGCGGATCGTGTGAAAGAGCCCTAATGCAGCCAACACATTCAAGGACTGGTAAGCTGCAGTACATTACATTTATATTTAAGTTAGGGCTAGACAAAATAACAGGCAGTCAACACTTATATTTTTGCAAGTGCAGTACTATTTCCCTTAAAAATCATTGCGTGTAAATAGCGTAAAATTTGCACGGTCTATGACCAGCCTAGGAGTCTGTAGATTGTCACTATGAAACTGCTCCCTTTGTAGCTGAGGCAGCAAGATGTCACTCCTGTCACTAGCGATCAAGATTCAGCAGTGTTCAGGCCAGCGACACAGCAACATCCCCCTGCATCTGGCTATAGGAGGTAGCAATTCCTCTGTGTCACACAGTCAGCCTCTTTAGTACTCCAGATTCTGGTGAATTGTCTCTAGTGGCAGAATCGCCCTTCTGACATCAGCCTTACTAATTAGAGTTTGTCATCTTCTGTATCTTTATTGTATGCCCTGGTGCACAGTTACCTATAATATAATATAGCATATATTGAGAGCATCAAAAAAAAAAAAAAATCGATTTTAAAATATTGGCAAAACCATTTGCGTCCACTTTCACAGACACACAGCAGACAGGTGAATATAGAATATCAATCGTAGCTGTCTGAAATCTGACAGCCCTGTTTCCGAAACAACCATCCCTAAAATATACAATACCACTTCAAACATGCAGCCACATGTTGGTTAAATACAGGTAAATAGTAATTTTCTTCCCCAGACATCTCCAAAAAGACATGATTCATAATTGGGTTATGTTCGAATGGAGAGGAAAGTATTCATACGCCTTTTAAACATGTAATCAGATTTAAATATTCATTCAAGCCATTATAGGTACAAGAAGACATTTCTTCCAAAGCGTTTGTATCACTTCAGGTGGTCAGATGTAGAAGCTTTCGCATCATTTACCAAGGGAAACACAAAGGGAGGGGAGAGAGGGAGAGAAAGCAGACGTGAACTGAAGAAAGAACAAGGTTTAGGATAGAGGAAGATACGGAATATGGACGACAAGAAAAGGGGGGGGGGGGGAAATCAATCGCTACCACCAGCCGTTTTATCACCAACATCAAAATGGATATTCAATGTAGACTGTTCATGGTGGGGTTTTATTATATTTTTTTCAGCTTTCATAATTCATAAATCTATTTGGGGGGGGAGGGGGGGGATATAAAATTAATTACCTACTATTCAAAGGGGATAGATAAGAGGTCATCAACACACCAAAAAGCTTGTTTCAAAGTGCAAAGCTCCTTTAGAGACGCAAGATTTAAGGACTAAGCAGGGACCCTATGGCCTCTTTCACACGGGCGTTGTGCATTTCCGTAAATCATCCCATTTTTTTTTTGCGGATGAAATATGGACATAATGCATGTCAATGCGATTGCGGATGTCAGCGGATGACCATCCGCTGACATCCTATTTGCGTCCTTTCAGCTCTGTTCCGTTTTTTGGAACGGAACAAAACCCAATTTTTTCTTCCGTTTAATAAACGGAAAGGACGCAAAATCGGATGTCAGCGGTGTCATCCGCTGACATCCGCAATCGCATTGACATGCATTATGTCCGTATATCATCTGCAAAAAATGGGATGATATGTGGACATACGGACCGGATGACATCCCTGTCCGTAAAAAAAAAAGTGCTGGAGCGGATCGCAATACGGTCCGCTCCGTATGAAAGAGGCCTAAATCAGGAACGGGATCACATTTATTTTATTAATTTATGTATTACAGGTATTATATAGTGCTGCCAACTTACACAGTGTTTATATTTGTCCCTGCCCTCAAGGAACTTACAATCTAAGGTCTCCAACTCACATTCATATATACACACACTAGGGCTTACTTAGACACGAGTCAATTAACCTACAAGAATGTCTTTGGAGTGTGGGAGGAAACCAATGCAAACTCCAGGCAGGTAATGCCAAGGTTGGGATTGCAACCAAAGACCGTAGTTCTGCTAGGCCTAAGTGCTAACCACTTAGCCACTGTGCTGGGTCCCAGCACAGTTCTTCTCTATGTGATCATGTGATAAAAAGAGATTTTCAGTTTGAAACAAGCTTGCTCATCATAGTTCTGCAGTCAAAAGTCGTAGCACCCTTTTAACTACACGGTCAATTCCAGTATGGTGTGCAATAGGAAAAGAATACATCTTCTATTCAATGGACACCCTAAGGTCAGCCATAATCACAGTGCTCTGGTAAAGACGAATTGCAGGCAATCAGATGAAATACATACACGAAAGCGGTTTTACTTGCCAAAGAATTTCTATTTCCAGCCATCCATTCCTGAGATGTACACAGATCTTGCCCACCCCGACCTTGTGATTAAAATGTGAAGGAGATTCACAATCAAGCAGACTGATATGTAAATCTCTGTGTCACTTTGCGGTCACCTAATGTCAGCATGCTCCTTGCGCTATAGCAGATCCAAAAAGCTCCTTGAGCTGCTTCTCCCTTGTCCTATACACTGTACAATACGCTGCAAGAGGCTGATACTTAAAAAGGACAAGTACAGCCAAAGCTCATTTGGCTGTACTTCTCCTGTACATCACAGGAGTGCCATTCATTAAGCCAACAGCGGGCTGAAGTCACAGAGCCCGTCCAGGCTGGGGGGGGGGGGAACAATCCTGACCAGGGGATCCCCCCAGGAGCCTGGACTGACACCTGGCTCAGCCTGTTAGCTAGCACCCGAGAGCCTGAGCCAGCCGTCACAGTTGCAGGAATGGAAATCCCTTGATGCCCCCCCATCAAAACAGTGTTAATGTGAGAATCCCGATCATGGAGCTACTGTCTTTTCTAAGGGGGGGAGGGGGGTGCAATACCATTTTAAAGCACAGTTATGTTTAAAATGTGCCTTTAGAAATGCTTTAGGTCATGGGTGTCCAACCTTTAGGTCTCGGGCCGCATATAAAATATATACTATAGTTAAGGTATATAAGTAATAAAATGCTGCTGCGCCCTTCCCGCGCCGCCGCGCCCCCCACACTAATTTAACACAACTAGAGGATGATCAAATGAAATGGAATCAGTATACAGAGGTTTACTTATTCTGAGCGATAATAAAGGAACACTCTAACCACCATGACCACTTCAGTTATTTAAAGTGGTCATGGTGGTAGGAGTCAGAAACACTGCACATGCTCGCCTCCCCCCTCTGAGGCAGCCTCTGCCTACCGTTAGTTGGCAGCTGCTGTGGCCGTGCCCCCGACCTGACTTCCTCCCCAGCAAAAAAAAAAATTGTCAGGGGGCAGTGGGCCGCATTGCCTGAGGTTCCGGGCCGCATGTGGCCCCCGGGCCGTAGGTTGGACATGCCTGCTTTAGGTCATTGCTACAAGATGGATCAGGAGTGTCAAACTCAATTTCACTGCAGGACGCATCAGCATTATGGTTGTTCTCAAAGGGCCAGTTGTATCTGTAAAGCTAGATGTCCAGAGCACTTCACTCCGCCTTACATCGGATGTCAAGATCCCCCCCCCCCCATCCCTTAAATCAGAGTGCACCCCCTGATGGAAAGATGCTGGGGCAGAGCTGGGAAGAGGAGAGTGTAGGGTCTGGAGGACGACCAGAAGAGGGCTGGAGTCAGCTACCGAAGCCTCCTAAATGTTGAGACAAGGGGGTGCTGCGGAGAACTGCAGGATCTGCTTGAGGAGTTATGTCCTCTTCTCTGCTGCCAACTTCTGTGACAAGGTGGAGGTGAAGATGAGGGTGGTGGTGCAGCTGCAGGAGAGATGCAAGGGCCACATGAAATGGTCTGGCAGGCCGAATTCGACCCGCAGCAGGCCTTGTTTTTACACATGTGAGATAGATGATAGAAATTCACCAAGAAGTCTAAACACTGGTATATCTTGGCACTGCCTGCCTGTAAACTCAGTGCCGAGATGCATGCAGCAAGCAGAAGAAAACAGGCATTAGGTTAACTCGTGCAATACTCAGCAGCCACATCTTATTAACCCCATCCACTTGACAGGACTGCAGTGATCACAGGAGGTGCAGCTGTATCTGGGCCCCTGAGGCTGGAGTTGGACCAAGGTAATGTCTCCACTGTGACACAAGGACAGTCTGGGAGTACAATAATAGTACGGCAGCTATACTGGAGCCCATCAGGCAGACTGAACACTACGGATTTTCACACATCAGTAAGCTATACTAATCCTGACAACTAGAAATGTGTCAATGCAATTATTTACATATATAAATGACTCTTACTATGTTCAAATTGAAGGGCTTGTATAATGTAACAGAATTAGAAGTATGCCACTTAAAAAAAAAAAAAAGTCACATGTGAAGTCTCTGAGACATGCCATGCTCCCAATTCAGTACAGGTTTAATAAGGCATTCCACGCAGAAGACCAAGATGGAGACATTGATGGACTAGCAAGTTCTCTATCAGTTTTGACAGGTATTGCTCATTTTCCCTAATGCATTTTAATGCATGATCTAAATATATGACAATGTGTGCGTAGAGGAGAGATTAAATTATAGCAAGCACAGCAGTTATAAAATGAGAGGTGTTATCCCACATATTAATGTATTACCAGAGCTCAGACATTTGACACATACCTTACAATTGTAAAAATGCGTGCAATGTAACTACCGAGTTCAACATTTTGCAGGCTTGCTGACCCCCCTCCCCCCCCCCCCCCAAAATGAAACAAAGAGCATAGGAACAAACATTATTAAGCTACTCCCCAGGCACATTATGCAAATATGTCAGTCCTGATCTAGAAAACGGGCTTCTGGGTAATACCATTTACCTACAGCTTCCCACAAGCACAAAAAACATTTAGTGCAAAGATGTCGCTGTTCCCTGTCAATGCTGTGGGTAGCCTGCAGAGTGCAATGATACAGTAAAAGATAGGGGTGTCAGGGGACATGGGCTGTACTGATGAAAATAAAAAAAGGACTCAAAAATGTAAATGCATTTGTTCCTTGTTTTTGGACTGTAAGCTGCCTTGGACTCAATAAAACCTGATAAAACCATACTATAGTTAAATGGAAAAAAATAACTTATCAGGACTTCCCTACACAGGAGCTTATGGAAGCAGAATATGAATGTCTACAAACAGCATGCTAGTAAATAATAAATTGTCTATGGAAAAGGGATTTTTCAGTTTTTAGCAGATAACGGTCAACCAAATTACCCACAAATGTTACTGTATTTCCCCAAAAGTAAGACATCCCCCAAAAATAAGACCTACTTGCAGTTTTGCCTCTCGCTGAAATATAAGGCACCCCCCTGAAAATAAGACCTCCCCCAAACATAAGGTCTCCCCAATAATAAAACCCACCGAAGCTACCGTAAGTCTGGACTCTGGACCGTAGTGGCGGACGCCACCGCGCAGCTCACTGTTGGCTGCAGCACAGCCGGAGCAGACGGGAAGTGCGAGATCTCTTTTAATCAGAGTGCCGCCTGTTGCTCGCTCTGCTCTGACGGAGTCTGGCTGACTCACAATTAGACAGTGAGTCGCACGGGGCAGGAGTCGGGCACATTGTGTGGACACACAGGGGGGACTGAGGTAGGGGGGAAATGTCTGATAAAGGGGTGGAGGGGGGGGGATGTCTGGTCGAGGTGTCCACTGGCACAGGGGTGGGGGGAGTGGGATCACTTAAAATGACACAGGAGGATCAGAGGGGGCAATCAAAATGACACAGGAGGATCAGAGGGGGCAATCAAAATGACACAGGAGGATCAGAGGGGGGCAATCAAAATGACACAGGAGGATCAGAGGGGAGCAATCAAAATGACACAGGAGGATCAGAGGGGGCAATCAAAATGACACAGGAGGATCAGAGGAGGGCAATCAAAATGACACAGGAGGATCAGAGGGGGGCAATCAAAATGACACAGGAGGATCAGAGGGGGCAATCAAAATGACACAGGAGGATCAGAGGGGAGCAATCAAAATGACACAGGAGGATCAGAGGGGGCAATCAAAATGACACAGGAGGATCAGAGGGGGCAATCAAAATGACACAGGAGGATCAGAGGGGAGCAATCAAAATGACACAGGAGGATCAGAGGGGGCAATCAAAATGACACAGGAGGATCAGAGGGGGCAATCAAAATGACACAGGAGGATCAGAGGGGGCAATCAAAATGACACAGGAGGATCAGAGGGGGGCAATCAAAATGACACAGGAGGATCAGAGGGGAGCAATCAAAATGACACAGGAGGATCAGAGGGGGCAATCAAAATGACACAGGAGGATCAGAGGAGGGCAATCAAAATGACACAGGAGGATCAGAGGGGAGCAATCAAAATGACACAGGAGGATCAGAGGGGGGCAATCAAAATGACACAGGAGGATCAGAGGGGAGCAATCAAAACGACACAAGAGGATCAGAGTGGGCAATCAAAATGACACAAGAGGATCAGAAGGGGGGGGGGGAATCCAAATGAGACAGGAGGATGTCATTTGCTGGTTTGTGATGACAACTACTACCGTGCCGTATACAGATAATAAATTTCCTTTTTGTTCAACAAAAAATGTGTACCGTATTCTTCTTCATGAAAAAATAAGACATCCCCTGAAAATAAGACCTAGCGCATCTTTGGGAGCAAAAATGAATATAGACACTGTCTTATTTTCGGGGAAGACGGTATCTACCTTGTTTTTCCTAATAAGAACTCCTCCACACCATGTCCGCCTGCGTTCACATCATACATGTCTGCAATTTTACACACCACCACTCTCCACACTATGCTGCACAAAGTGTCATTGGATTAAACAGAAAAGTAAAGTGTGATGCATTATAACAAATGTACACCAGAACAGATGCGTTTTGGAATGCAGGCTGGTGTGGACAAGCTCTTAGAACTAGGAGGTGTGATGCATCCAAAACAGAACATAATGGGCTGGTTCAAACTAGATTCAGTCCAGTACGATTTATTCTGCTTAAAAAAAAACGCATGCACAGTGTTTAACACTCATTCCAATGGCTCTGTCCAGTCCGTTCCAGTGCAGTCAACAACATGCTTCTTTTTTTACTGTTATGGAACACATCTGGAACATGGCTAAAAGCATCAAAAATGCACTGGAACACACGTGTCCTCAACTGTCCTTAAAGTGGAAGTAAAGCCTTTTTTGGCCTGTAGATACAGTGAATATTTCCTAAACCTGCACGGTTTAGGAGATATTTACACTGCATGCAGCCGAGGACATCTCATGCTCCCTGAAGGGACCGCATACCCTTGCCGTCCTTTCAGAGCTCTGTGCCGCAGTCAGTGACTCCTGCACGCATGCACGGGAGTGACGTCATCATGGCCAATCAAACGTGCAGATAACGCAGACGCATAAGGAAAACCTTGGGTAGACAGGCGCTGGAGGGCTTCATTTGTAGTATTTTATAAAAAAAAGAAAAAGAAAAAAAACATTTTGGTGCAGTTTACTACCGCTTTAATTGTGTTAAAAAAAAAAGAGGAAAAAATGCATTCTGGTGTTTTTTTTTGTTTTATGCAGTCCACTGCATTAAAAACACACATGCAGAAACACATCCAGAACGCAGAAATTGTGATGTGAACTGGCCTATAATGTGGAACCTAAATCTTTAACACAATACAGAAAAACCTTGGTTTGAGAGCGTTTTGCAAGACAAGCAACATTTTTAAAAAAAATCTGACTTGATATACAAGTAGTGTAATGTCACAACTGAGTATAAAAGAGAAGAGAGGCGCCTCCAAGTGTAGCGATATGGTTACATTTAATGAAGGTTCAACATTTAGCAACTCACATGGTTGATGATTAAAACAGTCACATCTAAGTATGCAGGCAACTGGGGTAAAGCTGTCCACATAGACCATCCTCTGCACCGTCATTGACGTCATCCCGTTCACGCTGCGCTCCACGAGCGCTTCAAGCTTCGCTTTCAGATTGCTCTACTGCAGAGTAGTCTTCCTGGTCATGACTGCAGACTGACAGCGGTGAGAGCCGGTAGTGAGGAGGATGGTCTATTGTGGACAGCTTTACCCCAGTCGCCTGCATACTTAGATGTGCCTCTTTGAATCATCAGCCATGTGAGTTACTAAATGTTGAACCTTCAATAAATTTATTCATATTGCTACACTTAGAGGCGCCTCTCTATTCTTTTATACTCTGTAGCTCCTGCTGGATTTTGCTCCCAATCCCCTTGTGGAGGCTGCCATTTGTGGATGGACATTTTATGGTTACACAACACATTGCTATAATCTTTTATATGGACTATAAACTGAAGGACTTCTGAATAAATGGTTGTGGAACAAATCATCTGAGTTTCCATTATTTCTTATGGGGAAATTCACTTTGATATAAGAGTGCTTTGGATTACAAGCATGTTTCCCGGAAAAAATTATGCTCACAATCCAAGGTTTTACTGTATAATCGGGGAGAGTAGAAAGGGTTACATTAAAGCTGCAGCTCATATTTACAAGAAATCTGTAATGAGATAACATAATATACCACCGATGATCTTATGCTTGATGGCCATAATGATAGGCTGCCATATGGAACCTCTGCCTCCAACAGTTCAGAAATGGCAGTTTGACATATTTCTGTTGAGCCAGGTTTTCCTTTACAGCAACCTTTCTTTGTTCACAGAAGAGACAAAGCTCAAAAGGTAGCATCTCCTATGACATGGTGCCTAGAGCTGTGCAAGGCTTCCTAGCAGCCGATCTGAGACTCCCTAGAGTAAAGTCACCACAGCCCGTCTAGCCAATGGGCTATTCTTAGCTTGACAAAAGGAATGAGTTAGGGGAACATGGGAGGCAAGCAGAGACAAAAAATCTTCCATAAGCTACAACTTGATGAATGAAATACACTCAAACAAAAACACAGGGACCAAACATTTTGCATTTACTATATTAAGCTTTATTATTTCTTTTTTACCTGGGATGCAGCACATGTGGTCGACTGGTGCCATCATCTTCCTGTTTGATTAATGGGTACCAAGCAGGCAACTCCAGGGCCTGTATATGTTCTGTCTGAAAATAAACACATGAAACAACTGAATGATCTCTACAGAAATGAAAGAAAGAAAGAAATCAAAGAGTTGCCATACACTACCCAGGGCCTGAATCTGCGGCATCGGCAGCAAGTTATGTGTGGACTGAGACACAAAACATAATTCAGGGGTTTTACTTTGAGTCACAAAGAAATACATTTATGGAATTCAGCAGCTGAAGATTATTTAAAAATGGGCAAGCTTAAAGGTTGAGTAAAAAAATATGTTTACCCAGATACAAATGCGTCAAATTAAAAAGGAGGTGGCAAAAACAAACCGATAAAGGGAACGTATAGTCTTTTAAAATGTGTATTTACATTTATATATATATATATATATATATACACACACACACACACATATACATACATCTATACACACACACGGTCATGGGCAAAAATATTGGCACCGCTGTATTTTTTGACAGATAAAGCACCACTTCGCACAGAAAATTGTTGCAATTACAAATATTTAGGCATTCTCATGTTTATTTCTTTGTTTGTATTGGTAGGACCCAAAAAAGTGGAGAAACAAAAAGCCATATCTGACACATTCCATGCAAAACTCTAAAAATGGACTTAAACTTTTTGGCACCCTCAATTTAATATTTGGAAGCACACCCCTTGGAAAAAATAACTGAAATCAATCGCTTCCTGTAACCATCAATGAGTTTCTTACACCTCTTACAACTCTCTACTGGAATTTTGGATCATTCTTCTTTTGCCAACTGCTCCAGGTCTCTCAAATAGGAAGGGTTCCTTTTCCCAACTGCTGTTTTAAAATCTCTCCACAGGTGCTCTATGGGACTTAGATCTGAACTCATTGCTGGCCAGTTCAGTACTCTCCAGCACTTTGTTTTAAACCCTTTCTGGGTGCTTTTTGACATGTGCTTTGGGTCATTGTCCTGCTGTAAGACCAATAACCTCTGACAGAGACCCAACTTCCTGACACTGGGCCATACATTTCACCCCAGAATCCTTGGGTTGTCTTTAGATTTCATAATGCCATGCACATGGTCAAGACATCCAGTGCCTGAAGCAGCAAAGCCACCCCAAAAAACATCAGTAAACCTCCACAATGTTTGTCTTTATCCTTTTCTGTAAGGGCCTCATTTCATTACAAAATAATGGGCTTTACCAAAAAGCTGTAATTTTTTTTTTTTCGTCTGTCCACAGCACATTCTCCCAAAAGGATTTTGGCTTCCTCGGGCAAGTTTTGGCAAACTCCAATCTGGCTTTTTTATGTTTCTGTGTCAGCAGTGAGGTTCTCTTGCATCTCCTACCATAGTGTCCCTTTTCATTCAGATGGCGATGTATAGTGCAAGCTGAGACAGTTGTACCCTGTGCCTAAAGGGCAGCTTGAATTTGTCAGGAAGTTGATTAAGGTTTCGTTATCCACTATTCGAGCAATACTTCGTTTGCACTCTTTGATCAATTTTTTTCTTTCGTCCATGTCCAGGGAGATTAGTTACTGTGCCATGGGCTGTAACCTGCTTGACAGTGTTGCACACACATTAAGAACATTAAGATCTCTGGAGATGGACTTGTAACCTTGAAATTGTCTGTGCTTTTCCACAATTTTTGTTCTCAAATTCTCAGACAATTTTTTGCTGCTCTTTCTCTTCTCCATGCGGCACATAGAGACATACAACAGAAAGGTTGAGTCAATATTTTACCATTTTAACTGATTGCTGGTGTGATTTCTATATTGTCCGCACCTGTTAATTTGATACAGGTGAGTTTAATTACAAATTACAGGAGCATCACAAACTTAGAAAAAATTGCTTTCCTGCAATTTTGAGAAGAATGTGAATAATTTTGTCCAGTCCTTTTTTGAGTTTTGCGTGGAATGGGTCAGATTTGGCTTTTTGTTTCTCTACTTTTTTTGTGGTGTCACACCAATACAAACAAAAGAAATATGAGAATGCCTAAACATTTGTAATTGCAACAATTTTCTGGGGTGAAGTGGTGCACTATCTGACAGAAATGCAGGGGGGGCCATGACTAATTTTATATATATATATATATATATATTATATCCCATCTTATGTAAGCACCCTTACCAAAATTTAGAAATAAAAAAAAACACTGTTTCTATGTATAGTTTGCAGTTTATATGTTCATGGTTGCAATCACATTTAATTATTATAAAGGCTCTGCTCCCTGCTTGTCAATGCATTGATTGTGCTTACTTCTGATTGTGGCAGTCTGCTAACTTTCGGAAAACAATGCACACTCCATGTGGCTGAATCCCAAAGTCCAAGAGAAACAATAAGGCTACATTTACAGAGGCGGCTAGAGCCACATGTGTATGCAACACTATGGGCTGCATACAAACTGAATGAGTAGCTGTGTCCAGTTTGGGTGCAGCCAGAAATGCTGAACCTGGGCGCAAAAAGTCTCAAGTGCATGCAAAAAGTACATGCAAAAAGCTGCGAGGGCGGCTTTTGATCTGTGCCAAGTACAAATCTCTCTGTGCGGCTGCTGGCTGCAAAATGACCACACCGCTTGTGCATGTGGCGGAGCTTCTCTGCCTCTGTCTGCCAGCAAATGTGTCTGGCATCTAAGGTGTGAATGTAGCCTAATCAAATATTTGTTTTACAAATAAACATTCAATACATACTGAATTCAAAAAGTATGGGTTCATAAACAGAAATTTATAAAAAAAAAAAAAAGCATGGGTTCAAGAGAGCAGCAAAAAAGTGAGGGTAATTATTCACTGCCATAGTATCCAGTTTTATGTGTAAGTTTTATATTGAGCTACTGATCTTTGTAAACCATCTGTTTTTTTTTTTTTTACCTAGCGGGTGAGGGTATCCTTGAGAACATTAGTGTGCCACATGCTGCAGTGAAATGAAAATACTTAATATCTATATTAGAGCTGCACGATTAATCGTAACAGAATCGAGATCGCGATTCACTCCCCCTGACGAT
The DNA here is from genome assembly GCF_965119305.1 of Pelophylax lessonae. Lineage (NCBI taxonomy): Eukaryota > Metazoa > Chordata > Amphibia > Anura > Ranidae > Pelophylax > Pelophylax lessonae. The sequence continues at coordinate 265,185,623 of NC_138770.1, read as the reverse complement.
CTTAACATGACACTTGCTCGATTCTTTACATAGCTGTGAGGGAGCAGCTGTCAAAAAAGAAAAAGCCTCCCACAAAAGCCTATCAGCATTAGTCTCCCACTGAACTGTAAACACAAATGATTACATTGTATCTTTTGTTTCCCTCTGCCGAGGAAGGAAGTTTATCCGCTTAAAGACTAAACCTTTTTCCTACACTTGTTGCTTGCAAGTTAAATCAGTTTATTTTTCCTAGTAGTTAGAACCCCCAAACATTTATATATTTTTTTTTTTTTTTTAGCAGAGACCCTGCAGAATAAAATGGTGATTGTTGTAAATTTTTATGTCACACTATATTTGCGCAGCAGTCTTTCAAACGCAATTAATACACTTTAATGAATAAAAAAAAATAAAACAAAACCGTAAAGTTATCCCAATTTTTTTTATAATGTAAAAGATGTTACACAGAGAATCGTGATCTTTATTCCAAGCAAAAAAAATCGTGATTCTCATTTTGGCCAGAATTGTGCAGCTCTAATCTATATGCAATATTTCATATTTGCCTAGCACAAAACAGCACTACACCAGTATTAAAAATAAGAAAGCAAGTTTGGTTTCCAGGATACTGTTTGCAAGACAAAGAGAACCCTTAGTCTTTTTCCTGATTTTCAATCCTACTTTAAATCTCCCTTCAAAGTCATTATTTAGTTATCTACAAATCAACACTATGCCAATTCCATTCTGAAAATCCTATTGACCCCATTAAGAGAGCTTTGTCTAAGAGGCCCTAAACACAAACATTTCATATGAGACACCTACAGACATTTAAACACTATTCTTACGGACCCCCTTCATTAACATAAATACAGTGGGTATAGGAAAGAATCACCCCCCTTTAAAATAATCACATTTTGTTGCTTTGCAAATAAAGACTGTATATGCTCAAATGGGAAAACTCTCTAGATCAGCGTTTCTCAACCTTTTTACAGCCAGGGCACCCTTTCAAATTATGCACCCTCTTGGGGCACCCCATTCTAAAATGTAAAAAAACTAAACTAAAAAGTTTACATAACCCAGCAACATTCACACACTCAACAATAGAGGTAATTTATTCTTCCAAACCACACTGGCACTGACTAGTATAACAAGGTTTCTCTTCTCCCTCATTCAGCTAATATGACTCCAGTGCTGATGGAGAGGGGCGAGGAAGAATGCTGTACAGGTGCCCAACAGCTGGAAAGGTTGTAATGGTGCACAATTAAAACCTGTCACTTTATGTAATTAAAACGGCAAGCTTGAGCCACCCACTGGCTTGTATACAATTTTGGGGCAAATTTTAGGTGTTTTGCCAAGGCACCCCTGAAGAAACCTGTAAGCACCTCAGGGTGCATGGGCACCCTGGTTGAAAAAGGCAGATTTAGATCATACTCTAGATTTAGAGGAATGGCAGGAGAAATTAAATGTCAACAAAATATCTATGTACTCTATAAAAAAAAAAATCAATATAAAATATTCAATCATTGGCATCATGCTCCAGAGCTTTTTCATACAATTAACCCTACAACCCTATCTATGTGTTGGAGATGCAACATCCCATATACAATTTTTGGGAATGCTGTAAAACAGAAACCTTTTGCAAAATCGCTGTTTGACATACTAGCCAGCCAATTGCTCTGGACCCCATTTCTTTCAGGCTTACCCATACTGGCTATGACCAAATTAATTATCCAACCATTCTTGGACTGCAGCCAGGTGCCTAATTGCATTAAATATGCAGCAATCAACAGCACCCTCTAAAATAGAAAATAGGACCAGGCCTATTTCTGACACTTGTTTACAAGTTAAAATCAATATTTTTTGCTAGAAAATTACTTAGAACACCCAAACACTATATATATATATTTTTAACAGAGACCCTAGAGAAGGGGTCTTCAAACTATGGCCCTCCAGTTGTTCAGGAACTACAATTCCCATCATGCCTAGCCATGTCTGTGAATATCAGAGTTTTAGAATGCCTCATGGAATGTGTAGTTCCGCAACAGCTGGAGGGCCGTAGTTTGAGGATCCCTGCCCTAGAGAATAAAATGGAGATTGTTGCAATACTTTATGTCACACCATATTTGCGCAGCAGTCTTACAAACACAATTTTTTTTGGAAAAAATACACTTTAAAAAAAAAAAAAAAAAAAGGTAAAGTTAAAGTTAGCCCAATTTTTTTCTATAATGTGAAAGAGAACGTTGTTACGCAGAGTAAATTGATACCGAACATATCATGCCTCAAAATTGCGCACACTCGTGAACGGTGACAAACACTGGTACTTAAAAATCTCCATAGGGGACGCATTAAAATTTTTTACAAGTTACAAGTTTAAAGTTACAGAGGAGGTCTAGAGCTAGAATTATTGCTCTCGCTCTAACGATCGCGGCGATAGCTCACATGTGTGGTTTGAACACCGTTTACATATGTGGGCACGATTTGCGTATGCGTTCGATTTTGCACGCGATCTCAGAGGAACGGGGTGCTTTAATTTTTTTTTTCTTATTTATTTTACCTTTTATTTTTAAACTGTCCCTTTAAAAAAAAATTTGAGCATTTTTTTCCTATTACAAGGAATGTAAACAACCCGTGTAATAGAGATACGCATGACAGGACCTCTTTAATGTGAGATCTGCAAGAAAAAAAAAATGGGCCCTTTAACGCCAGTGGGCGTGTGACGTCGCTCCAGTCCTCCAAGGCCACAGAGTCGAGTGGAGGCCATCTTGCCCTCACTCGACTTTCTGCCTGGGGCTGGAACGGACCGATTCCTTTTCCCCGCTACTGACGGCTCCGTTAAGACAGGAAAACGACCGATAGTGGTGGGAGGGGGGTGGGCACCTCTCCCGCTGCCCATAAAAGTGATCCCGCAGCAAATCTGCCGCTGGGACCACTATTTTGTGAAAGAGGACCGCTGGCCGTGTAGATAAATACCAGGTTATGGCAGCTATCTGCTGCCATTACAGCGGTATTTAAGGTCAAAGTAGCAACGTAAATTAACGGTGGGCAGTCCAGAAGTGGTTAACAAAAAAAAAAAATCTGACAGTAGTTATCAAGTATAAATAACGCCAGAAATATAATAGGCACATGTATAAAAACAGAAGAAAAGCACAGATGATACAGTAATCAGGTTCTAAGTGCTACTTTCCTGGAGCAGACTGGAAAATAAAAGCAATATGGTTGACTGGTTCCTAAGGGCAACATCACTTCTCTCTACATAAGCCCTGCACAGCGGATGAATTGCAGTGATATATGTGCAATCTGAAAGGAGAATTCAAGCCTAAAGAGACTCTGTCACCAGCATAAAACACTGCACAGACAAATGGAAGCAATTTAAATGCTTACGTACATCTTCTTTCCTCTTCATTAACAATTTTTTATTCACTTCACCATTGAACTAGCAAATCTAACTACTTCAGAAAAGAGCTGCAAAGATTGTTGCTAAATGCTTGCCTATCAATACTACTTGGAGCGTTAAGAAGGTATTGCCCTGAAAGTTGTCCTGAAAATGTAACCGGTTCTTTAGACTTGTGGCTGGGGGTGGAAAAAAAAGAGGCAGTTGTGTTGCAGTTTTATCAGCCCCTAATCCCCCAACCTCATTTATTATTACACTCTAAATATGGCTGTAACATAAAACATTAAAAAAAAAAAAGTGGACGTAGCCATTAATGCATGTGAGTTACATGATCCTGGCCCGACCAATCAAGATTGTCAAATACTCCAAACGCGAAGTTGGAAGCACCAGTGATGCAGCAATGAGGTAGACTGTGGGTGACACATTGCCAGAGAACAACACTTTGCAAGGTAAGCCTGCCAAAATAAAAAGCTCATTATTGCAAAAGCTCTTGGGGGCCCGAATTTTCTAAGCAATTTAGTTCCACTTCAACAGCTGGGAAAGTGAGCCTTGCAACATTCCCAAGCAAAAAACGAATCCTTTGACATGTAGCTGCAGATGATTCATTTTGCAGTGGATGCTGGTTGGGGGTGAGGGCATCAGCGTGATGACAACCCCAGGACACAGAGGGTGAGCTCATGAATAACTAGCCACATATTCAAACCAGGGGGGGGTTCCCAGTACACCACCTTACCTCAAATGTGGAATTTTTTGTCAGCCGTTGGGCCCAATACATAGCAGCAAAGCTGTAAGCCCTGGACTCCCACAGAATGCATTACAAGTCGTGGAATGTAAAAGTTCCAAAATGTAAGTGGCTTCCCACGAATTACTAGCCACATATTCAAACCGGGGGGGGGGGGAGGGTTCCCAGTACACCACCTTACCTAAAATGTGGAATTTTTGTCAGCCGTTGGGCCCAATACATAGCAGTAAAGCTGAAAGCCCTGGACTTCCACAGAATGCATTACAAGTCGTGGAATGTAAAAGTCCCAAAATTTAAGTGGCTTCCCACTAATAACTAGCCACATATTCAAACCGGGGGGGGGGGGGGGGTTCCCAGTACACCACCTTACCTCAAATGTGGAATTTTTGTCAGCCGTTGGGCCCAATACATAGCAGCAAAGCTGAAAGCCCTGGACTTCCACAGAATGCATTACACGTCGTGGAATGTAAAAGTTCCAAAATGTAAGTGGCTTCCCACGAATAACTAGCCACATATTCAAACCGGGGGGGGGGGGTTCCCAGTACACCACCTTACCTCAAATGTGGAATTTTTGTCAGCCGTTGGGCCCAATACATAGCAGTAAAGCTGAAAGCCCTGGACTTCCACAGAATGCATTACAAGTCGTGGAATGCAGAAGTCACAAAATATACCGTAAGTGGCTTCCCACCCCTGATGGCCACAATGAACTCACCTGGAGGTCACTTTTCCCATATTCACCAAGCCTGGTCGTCTACAAGCTGTGTAAACAAGCTGTGTCTACAAGTTTTATGTAAACCAGTATTACATTCTAGGTCAATATGACCTAATTATGGAAATCGCCTGCATCAGACATCATCTACACAGTGTGACTTTGTGCCGCCGATGAAGGTAAAAGCTGAGGAACCATATGGAGGTTTATTGTGCCCATTTTCCTCATCAATGCTTAGAATGTGCAGCTCTTAACAGAAGAAAGATATGCTTATATAAAAAGGAGAAAGTCACTAAAGTAACACAATGTGACACTAGTTAAATTGCTTCAAAGTCAAAATGACCTTTTCATGCGCCTCTAGATCTTTCGCAGCCCTCAGTGAGCACAGCAGTCCTATGGGAGGAGAGAAAGGGGGCTGCAGCTCTATGACTCTGAATCACACGCTTTCAGCTACTGACAGGGAACATATGCTCACAAAACCAATTCTCTCCCTATACTGTGTAACTGCCATAGCATGGTCACAATATCCTTGCCTAATGATTCAGGACAATAGCACAAACAGGGTTTACCAGAACCATTCCTGTATTTAGGAAACTCTTCTTTCTCTTCTTCAAATATTCAAATAAAATGGATATACTGTATACATGCACACGACTAGATACTTGGCGTGTGTGTGTGTGTGTGTGTGTGTGTGTGTGTGTGTGTATATATATATATATATATATATATATACACATACACATACACACACACACACATATATACATACATACACACATATACATATATATATATATATATATACATATATATATATATATATATATATACACATACACACACATATACATACACACAGTGGTAAATTAGCACAAGTGTAGTACTTCTAAACACGCAGACCACTCACTAAGGCTGGGTTCACATATGTGCGGCCGCAGGTTCGTGCCTTGGATCCGATGCGTATCTGTTCACAGGTCCAGGTGTAAATCAGGTCCAAATTTTTGCCTAAATTCGCACCTGAACTGGACCCAAACACGCACATGACCCTTTAGCAACCCACTCTGCGGCCGACCCCAATCCTGTGTGAACCAGCTCCATTGAGAGCCGGTCACACTCACGTCATGCAAATTGGATGCGGGGAAACACACATCTAATTCGCATATATATTTAAACCCAGCCTAAATCTTCATTTTCACGATGTTTTGCGCACTTTTAATAAAGGAACAATTCACTGAAACACAATGGGTTACCCACACAGGGGTTGTTCAAGTGGATCTTCACTACGTCTGAGCAGCACAAACCAAAAACACTATTTAATTAATTTTTAACATTGAAAGCAAACTGCCCCCCATCCATGTCTCTATGATTTATTTTGCTGAGAAATAACTTTGAAAAATACCGAACTAGCATTTCTAGCCGGGGCCATCTTGAGGAAGGGCAAATGATTTCTGTAGCATTTACTTCCTGGAATCCATCTGCCCTTAGTTCAAGCATGCATACATGAGTGTGTGCTTAGTTGAGACAACCCCTCCTCCTCTCCTGAAAACTTCTGGGATGTATGACATCATCTGCCTAGGCAAGAAACTAGGAAGTAACTGGACAGATGTTTAAAAAAAGTTTAAAACAATACAATATACTTTCCTATCTATTTACTAATGTTAGCAGCAGGATGATTAAAAATCAATGTTGATTGGGAGAGGGAAGTTCCAATAAGCATCTCTCTGCCATAAGCAATTACTTCAGGCTTCTGACTTTCACTTTGCAGGAGTGTTTCCCTAGCCGTCAGCCTTAGGCCCCTGTCTTTATCCTCCAGAGGAAACCCCTAGCCATCAGCCTTAGACCCCTGTCTCTATCCTCCAGAGGAAACCCCTAGCCATCAGCCTTAGGCCCCTGTCTCTATCCTCCAGAGGAAACCCCTAGCCATCAGCCTTAGACCCCTGTCTCTATCCTCCAGAGGAAACCCCTAGCCATCAGCCTTAGGCCCCTGTCTCTATCCTCCAGAGGAAACCCCTAGCCATCAGCCTTAGGCCTCTGTCTCTATCCTCCAGAGGAAACCCCTAGCCATCAGCCTTAGGCCCCTGTCTCTATACTCCAGAGGAAACCCCTAGCCATCAGCCTTAGGCCCCTGTCTCTATCCTCCAGAGGAAACCCCTAGCCATCAGCCTTAGGCCCCTGTCTCTATCCTCCAGAGGAAACCCCTAGCCGTCAGCCTTAGGCCCCTGTCTCTATCCTCCAGAGGAAACCCCTAGCCGTCAGCCTTAGGCCCCTGTCTCTATCCTCCAGAGGAAACCCCTAGCCATCAGCCTTAGGCCCCTGTCTCTATCCTCCAGAGGAAACCCCTAGCCATCAGCCTTAGGCCCCTGTCTCTATCCTCCAGAGGAAACCCCTAGCCATCAGCCTTAGGTCCCTGTCTCTATCCTCAAGAGGAAACTCAAAATCTTGTGCCCACATGTACCATTTTTAGCTGCATTAGCTCCTACATGACCCCTGGGTGGAGACCTTCTTTTACCTGAGTGCAGCCTTGAACTGTTGTCAACATCTATAGTAAAAGGGTCATGCACACCTGTACAATACATGTGTTTGTCGACAACAAAACATGGACCCAAGATCCCTGTCATGTTTCTACAAAGTCCCTTAGCTCCAGGAGCTATACCAGGACTTGCCATTCTCAGAGGACACTGAACAACCAGTTTCCTCTGCACCAAGCATACAGGGGTTGGACAAAAATATGGCAACACTACATGATCTGTAGGTGAGAAAGTGACGTTTCGCATTGAAAGCGGAAGCCTCACTTTCATCATTCATTGTGTGTGCTGCTAGTAATACGGAGAGCTTACCGAGCTTTGAAGTGGGCAAATTGTTGGTGCCGGCTTAGCTGGTGGCTCTCTTTGCCAATTTATTTGCATTGTCCTGAGGTACAGTATCAAAGGGTTATGACGGGAAAACATCCTCTGATAAGCATAAGAGCAGTCGACATGGTCAGACCGAAAGAGACAAAAGGACATTGCGCAGGATTGTGACCCAGGTTTTTGCATGAAGAGTGGTATCAGATTCCATTATCCACCATCCAAGACTTATATTTGTCACTTCCCAGGAGAATTCAGGCCATCCTGGATTACAAACTCGGTCCAACACCATATTCGGTAAAGATTTTGTTCTTTTACCATACTTGTTTCCATAATTTTGTCCAACCCTTGTACATCCTGGAATTGGTCATACTTTTCCTACATACTCATACAAACATTATATGGTCAAAGGTTTGTGAAAACCTTAACATAATAGCTATAGAAGCTCGTTGGACATCAAATTTCAAACCATGAGCACTGATATTGATTAAGCCCATTTTGCAACCAGAGCAGCCTAACATTCTTATAGGAAGGTTTTCCACAAGATTTTTTAGAGTGTATATGGGAATTGGTGCCCATTCAGCCAACAAAGCATTTATTAAGTCAAGAACTGATAGACAAGGACTGGCTAGCACTCAGTGTATCAATTCATCCAAAAAGTTTTAATTTAGGTAACTATAAAGGATAGGATCTATCTATATCTATATATTTTTTCTAAATATTACTTACCTGCTCTGTGCAATGGCTTTGCGCAGAGTAGCCCCAACCCTCCTCTTCTGGGGTCCTCCTGCCCTTCCAATTTCCACCCCCCTAGCAAGCTAGGAGGGTACCCATGCAGGCTTGATCCTGAGCAGCACTGTGTGCATCTACTGACCAGTCCAGTGTTGCTCCCTCATCACTGGGTTTGACTACAGAAGAAACCAATGGCTCCCGCTGCTCTCACCGAGTCCAGTAAGGAGGGACAGAGAGAGAGCAAAAGCTCACACTTTGAATGCCAATTACATATTACCAGTACTTTCACGGAAAAACCTGAACTCCGTTTGAGGTGGGGAGGGTATGCAATATAATATTCGCACTATATGGTCAAAGGAAAAACCTTTGACCATATAGTGCGAATATTATATTGCATAGTTCAGGGATCACCAGCGCAGCCTTATAACAGAAACAGACCATTTTTCCAAAAAAGGCAAACAAACAATGCTTCCAGCAGCAAATGGAAATGGCTTTTCTTCAGCCCGAAACCACAAGATCTACTTGTTTTTAAACATAATACCATAAAACAGTGTCCCACCTAATCAAGGCTTTTACCCACAGGAGGGATATCACATTCCCAGAACTTTTGGATATTTCCCTGCAGAGACACAGACCTCGGCAGTACTCAACAATTTAGCAGCTCAGTTTTTTTATATACACCAGTCTAATCCTCAGCTTTTACAATGCTGCTCTGTAGAGTTTCCTATATTTAAAAATACCTCATACAGGTCCATTAGCCCCTTTAAGGAGCCATAACCAAGAGAGATATATGGAAGATAGATCGCCCATCATGTACTAGATCTAAAAAAAAAACGAATTATATACATTTTATCAGTACAAATTTTAGGCACTTGCAAAAAAAAAAAAAAAATTCACCGAAAAACCCTGAACCAACTTAAGTTTTGGGGTGTGCACCTGTAGCCTTTAAAAGAAGATCAAGAGAGCAGCCTAGAAAGACAACCATGGCTCCCTCCAGAGAAACAGTGGACAAGTGACATAACCATCGAGGGATAGAAAGTATGTTATTTATAGAATTACCAGGTAAATATACAGCAAAACAACCTTGAGAGAAGAAAATAAAAGCAGCAACTACACCAACGACTAGTCCACTGCAATTTCCGATATTTTTCGTTTTAGGTTTAGATACACTTTAGATGATATAGAAATTAATGTGTGGTTAAAAAAAAAAAGAAAAAAAAAATAATATCTCTTTGGCCCATTGTGCTTAACACCTTGGAGCCTAAGGCCCCTTTCACACATGCTGTCTGTTTTTCATACATCCGTCGAATGCAAAACAGACATCAATGCATCTCTATGGAATAACAGATGTAAATGGATGATCATCCATTTACATCTCCATCCACATCATTTTTTTTCCTTTAACTGATCAAAGCTCTATTTTTTTACGTTAAAAAAAAAAAAAAAAACGGATTGGACGAAAAATGGATGTAAACTGACAAATGGTCAGTTTATCATTCGTTTTTGCATTGGCAGTGGATGTAAAATAAACTGATGAAAAACTGATGAATACTTCATCCATTTTGACATGACTGATCTGATGAAATAAAATGATCCGCATGTGGGAAAGCAACTAGAAAATTACTTTTTACGTCCAATTAAATAAAAAAAAAAAAATTAACAAAAAAACTACACAGTAAAGTTGGCACAATGAAAGATGATGTTACGCCGGGAATCCTGATTTTTATTCTAAGAACAAAACTTGAGATTCTCATTTTATCCAGAATCATGCAGCTCTAATATACACATACAAAAGTTTGAGCTTTGAGGGGCATACCCTAATGCAATAGGCTACCTACACCTGTAAGTGTGGCACTGAAACATGTTTAAAAAAAAAAAGTTTACAGGGGTTTTCCAAAAACAGATACATTGAATATTTAAATTTTTAGATTTAGATTAATTTTTAGAAATTTTCCCAAAAAATACTCTCACAAATAAGAACATTCCATTTACTAAGCTATGATGATTGATATTCACCATGATGGGAATTATTTTCAGCAAAGAGCTGAAAATAAAACATTTTATGGCAAATACCACATGTGTTATAGCTTAGTAAACTAAGCCTAATGTAAAGTTCTGTGCAGAGTAGTTTGTTAAACAGAACAAAGTACTGGCGTAGGCAGGTGAATTCAGCAAGATATCTCTTTACTGACAGCATGATTTCACACAGACAGGTAAGTGTGAAAAATCTTTCCAAAGCTACCCTCTGCTGCAAATGAGCAATTAATAGTCAACTACAATTTTAAATATAGACCCAACATAATGAACACTGCTCATTAATTAGCATGGGAATATAAATCACCTACATGCTGCAGGCAAATTAATTGGAAATGCCAGGTAAGGAACAAACCAGCAGTTCACCTGTAGTTAAAAGACAGAGAAGAGAATGGGCTGGAACCTCTGCAACGCCTTGAAAATAGAGAATTTCAGCAGCTATTAGAGGGCTCAAACCTTTAATCTAGGTACATGGTAGCAGCATTACACATCTGATCACACCTAAAAAATCAGCTCTTGGTACATTCATTAGCTCAGCATCTTAGGATAAGCTGAAGAAGCTTTATTTTTTAGAAGTGCATAATGTGTGTCTAAACTGCAATAGTTTCTGCAGGCTTTGAGGAATATCTTCCCTGGGTAAAAAGCATGCAATGCTCTCATATATATATATATAATATATATATATATATATATATATATATATATATATACACAGTGGGTACGGAAAGTATTCAGACCCCCTTAAATTTTTCACTCTTTTTTATATTGCAGCCATTTGCTAAAATCATTTAAGTTCATTCTTCTTCCTCATGAATGTACACATAGCACCCCATACTGACTGAAAAACACAGAATTGTTGACATTGTTGCAGATTTATTAAAAAAGAAAAACTGAAATATCACATGGTCCTAAGTATTCAGACCCTTTGCTGTGACACTCATATTTAACTCAGGTGCTTTCCATTTCTTCTGATCATCCTTGAGATGGTTCTACACCTTCATTTGAGTCCAACTGTGTTTGATTATACTGATTGGACTTGATTAGGAAAGCCACACACTTGTCTATATAAGACCTTCCAGATCACAATGCATGTCAGAGCAAATGAGAATCATGAGGTCAAAGGAACTGCCTGAAGAGCTCAGAGACAGAATTGTGGCAAGGCACAGATCTGGCCAAGGTTACAAAAAGATTTCTGCTGCACTTAAGGTTCCTAAGAGCACAGTGGCCTCCATAATCCTCAAATGGAAGACGTTTGGGACGACCAGAACCCTTCCTAGAGCTGGCCGTCCGGCCAAACTGAGCTATCGGGGGAGAAGAGCCTTGGTGAGAGAGGTAAAGAAGAACCCAAAGATCACTGTGGCTGAGCTCCAGAGATGCAGTCAGGAGATGGGAGAAAGTTGTAGAAAGTCAACCATCACTGCAGCCCTCCACCAGTCGGGGCTTTATGGCAGAGTGGCCCGACGGAAGCCTCTCCTCAGTGTAAGACACATGAAAGCCCGCATGGAGTTTGCTAAAAAAACACCTGAAGGACTCCAAGATGGTGAGAAATAAGATTCTCTGGTCTGATGGGACCAAAATAGAAATTTTTGGCCTTAATTCTAAGCGGTATGTGTGGAGAAAACCAGGCACTGCTCATCACCTGTCCAATACAGTCCCAACAGTGAAGCATGGTGGTGGCAGCATCATGCTGTGGGGGTGTTTTTCAGCTGCAGGGACAGGACGACTGGTTGCAATCGAGGGAAAGATGAATGCGGCCAAGTACAGGGATATCCTGGACAAAAACCTTCTCCAGAGTGCTCTGGACCTCAGACTGGGCCGAAGGTTTACCTTCCAACAAGACAATGACCCTAAGCACACAGCTAAAATAACGAAGGAGTGGCTTCACAACAACTCCGTGACTGTTCTTGAATGGCCCAGCCAGAGCCCTGACTTAAACCCAATTGGGCATCTCTGGAGAGACCTAAAAATGGCTGTCCACCAACGTTTACCATCCAACCTGACAGAACTGGAGAGGATCTGCAAGGAGGAATGGCAGAGGATCCCCAAATCCAGGTGTGAAAGACTTGTTGCATCTTTCCCAAAAAGACTCCTGGCTGTATTAGATCAAAAGGGGGCTTCTACTAAATACTGAGCAAAGGGTCTGAATACTTAGGACCATGTGATATTTCATTTTTTCTTTTTTAATAAATCTGCAACAATGTCAACAATTCTGTGTGTTTCTGTCAGTATGGGGTGCTATGTGTACATTCATGAGGAAGAAGAATGAACTTAAATGATTTTAGCAAATGGCTGCAATATAACAGAGTGAAAAATTTAAGGGGGTCTGAATACTTTCCGTACCCACTGTATATATACACACACATACATACATTATATATATATATATATATATATATATATATATATATATATATATATATATATATATATATAGTACAATTGCCACAGCTTGCTCTCCCCATCAATTTTAGAAATCACAGATAACCAAGTAAATGTTCAGGTGTGATTTCACAAAGTGTTTTGTGCTAGGATTAATGTTCCCCATTTGTGAATCATAAATACGTAATGATACATTTATTGGCAGCCAGGATCTCTCGCCTTTATTATTTTTGATAGCTAATAAGAGAATATCTGAACCTTACACTTCTGTGAATTATCTTATACCTTTTATATTGCTGCTCTAACTCATTATGTTTTATTAAAGGATGTTTCATCTAAAGATTTTTTTTATCCATTTTTAGTTTTTTTTTTTTTTTTATTTAAATTAATGGCAAAAAAAATTGGCAAAAAAGTTACCTTTGTACAGTGTGATCAAAGATAAGGGCTTCTGTGGTCTGACCTTTGGAGGATTACATGTAGTATATTTTGGTAATACAAGTTAATAATAATTTATATATAAATATAATATTTAAAAGGAATTTGAAAAATCAGAAAGACTTCTGTGTGCAGCAGCCCCCCTCTGCCCCCCTAATACGTAATTGAGGTCCATCTCTGTCCAGCGATGTCCATGAGTCCCTCTGCCGTCCGGGACTCTCCCTCCTGATTGGCTGAGACACAGCTGCTGTGTCACTGGCTCCCGCAGCTGTCAAAGTCAGTTAGCCAATCAGGAGAGAGGGGGCGGGGCCAAACCGCAGCTTTGTGTCTGAATGGACACACAGAGCTGCAGCTCGGCTCGGGTGCCCCCATAGCAAGCTGCTTGCTGTGGGGGCACTCAACAGAAGGGAGGGTCCAGGAGCAGCAACGAGAACCCGAGAAGAGGAGGATCCGGGCTGCTCTGTGCAAAACCAACTGCACAGAGGAGGGAAGTATAACATTTTTGTTAAAGAAAAAAGGAAACTTTACAATGACTTTAACCCAAAAGCTATTATTTTTTAAATTGCAGCTTACCAGTTCTTAGATGCTGCATGTGTTTTCTTTCTTTTATTGTCACCTGGTAATCTGGCCAGTACATCTGTTGTTTTCTTAACAGAACAGGCTGTCCTGTAGTTGTAGCAGTTAGAAGATTTAGATAAACCATTCAACTTTGACAGGAGTGCTTACAATGATCATCTTTTATCCATTTATGTAAAATCTTTATCCCAAAAGGAAAAAAAAACTGTTACTGTAACTGTTTTCATAGTGTTAGCTGGAGTTTGGCTTTATATTTGTTAGTGTATCTAAATCTGTTAGTACATCAAACACCCCCTCCACCTAGCCTGACAATGCTGCTTTTCAAAGGCGTCTCTGTGCTCCTTCATCCAGAGTGTTACTGGCCAGATCACCAGGTGAAAACAGAGGGGAAGAAAGCCTAAAAAAAGAAAACTACTGCAGCCATCACATCTAAGGATTGGTAAGCTGCAATATATTACATTTTTGGTTTTGAGATTAATACTGCTTTAGGGCAAGTGTGGACTAATAAACATTCAGGTGCTGCACACTGCTTCTGCCTGCCAGCCACTACATTACCAAAGAACACAGAAGCAACATAGCAGCTGGGACTATAGCACACAGTCGGGGGGGGGGGGGGGGGTTGTTGCACCCAACACACTTAAAATTATTGAGTATTTGAGGCTGACATAACTCTGAAAGAGAGCAAAGGGGCATGTCTAGGATTGTTACAGACTTGGCACATCTTTGCACACTTAAAGTGTTACTAAACCCAGTTCTCATCAGCTGTATATAGCAGTTAGAGCAATCTTGTGACTTGTATCAATGAGAGTTGATTTTTTTTTTTTTTTTTTTTTAAGGAGGAGTTTCATTTCTCCCACAATTGTCCTATCAAGCTTCAAGACCCTTAATTCTCTGTCTGAACGTGTTTGGACAGTGCTGATTGGCCCTGTGCTGATCACATGTACCCTCCCAGGGAAAAGAAAATCATCCATCAATCAAGATGGAGGGAGGGAGGGACTGGACTGGGCTGTCATTTAGGATCTGTTTACACGCCCAAATGTGTGATGTTAATACCATGTGACCTGAAAAGCTCAGCTAAAACCAGAAAATATTCTATCCAGCAATAGAGACCAAACTGAGCATGTGCAGCAGAACTACACTTACTGTGCTTATCTGGACTTGTCCAGAGTGAACATGTAGGAGGGGGAGGATCTGTGCATCCAGGATCACACAGCCTTTTTACACAATGCAGAGGAGTATTCACTTAAAGCGGAGTTCCAGCCACAAAATCGACATAATCAATTTTGTGGCCATCCGCTTGCTTTTCTTCACCTGAAAAGGAATTGGATAGTTAGGTTTTTTTTTTTTTACTTAACTTGTTATTGTAGAAAGAAATACTCACCCTCCTTCCACTTCCTCCCTCAGCGGCCGTGGCCTGCGCCGTCACTTCCGGTTTGCAATGATTCCTGGGAGCTGAACGTCATCGCTCCCAGGAATCAATGCGACGGCACCGGCCCCGCTCATCACTTCCGGTGCGACCAGAAGCTGTGGGGGAATGCGGCGCCGCACGGGAAGTGACGAGAGGGGCCGGTGCAGGCGCATTCTGGGAGAAGAAGACACAGAAGAGGACGCAGAAGAGGATCGCGCTGGCTTCAGCTGCCCACAACCGAGATGGCAGCGCTGGAGAAGAAATTTTATTTCTTCTTGCAGGTAAGTGCGAACCGGGACAGATCAGAGGCTAGCCATTGTGGAATTTACTAGCCCTGACTGTCCCGGGGTATGTTCATTGAAATTTTTTTTTTGTGGCTGGAACTCCGCTTTAAGTTACACAGTGAGTATAACAATCATGCTATTCTGCATCTATAGACAGACAGATTTTACTGTTGTGGGTTTAGATACACTTTAAGGAAGGGTAATGATGCAGCATGCTTAGAGCAATGTGGTGATCAGTGGATATGACAAATAAAACCTGAGCCTGCTCACTGTAAGCACAGTAAAATATATGCCAAAGTCCATGTACTCAGACATATAATTCCCAGCACAATCATTTTTTTAAAATTAGGCATTTCCGTCACATAAGCATAGAACCCACCTTTAAAAAAAAAAAAAAAAAACTTGCAACTATGGGACAATGTACACTTTTGGTCAGGAGTATGTAATGGACAAAACAGTGTCTTTAGTGCACGAGTATGTAACGCATACAGTGCAGGGGTCAGGGGGTGTATAATTCACAGAGTGCAGGGGTCAGGGTACGTAACATACAGTGTGTTTGGGTGTAGAACGCAGACATGTAGGGTCTGGTAACAACCCACAGAGTGCAGGGGTTCAGAGTGTTTAATGTAAGCAGTGAAGGGGTCAGGAGTATGTAACATGAGCTGTCAGAAGTACTTTGTGCACAGAACATAGGAGTCAATGGTGCATAACATACATTGTGCAGAGGCCAGGAAAAAGTGAAAAAAGTGTATAATGCAAAAAAGCAGGGGTTTGGAGTATCTAATACAGAGACAGCAGGGGTCAGGAGTGTGTAACGCACTGTGGCCAGGGATGTGAAAATACAGAGGGCTGGGGTCATGGATACATAACACATGGAGTGCTGGGGTTCAGAAGAATTTAAACGCACAGAGTACAAGAGTCAGGAGGGCATAACACACAGAGTACATAGGTCAGGAGTATGCAATGCACAGAATGCAGGAGTCCAGAGTAAATAACACACTGCGTGCAGGGGTCAGTCAGGACTGTGTAATACAACAGTGCATAACCAAGGCTACATCTTTAAGGATTTAGGAATATTTAGCATACAAAGTCCACGAGGTTGGAGGGGAGCGTCAATACAGTCTGCGGGGGTAAGGAATGCATAACGCAAGCTTGCAGGGGTGCACAACATACACAAGGGCCAGGAGTACTTAATGCAAAGAGTTCAGGGGTCAGACGTACATAACACACCATTGGCCCACCCCCTCTTGAAGGCCTATGTCCCTTTCTAAGGGGTGACGCTCATGTGTCACCCAATAAATGCCCAATTATTATTCTTTTATTTTTTTACATGCTGGCTTTACCTTTTGGTGGGTAGTGACAAGGCTGCTTTTAAACGTGAATGTCATGATATTTGTTATATTTATACTTCTATCAACTACTTCCTGAGAACCTGAATATGGCAATACAAAATATCCCACATTAATGGTGGCCATACACCTGCCGTTTGAAAAATCTGTCATTTGGTCCGATCGTTCGTTTTTCGTCCAGTTAATGGGCACAAATAGAAAATCGTTTTCAACTTTTTAGAGACGAAAAATTGAAGGAACAGTTTTGAAAATCTGCCGGCCGAACGATAAACGAACGATAAATTGAAAGGTTAATGTGTTTCTCGGCCGACCTGTTTGCACTAGATATATGTGACAAACTGAATAAATTTATGTCTATTGAGCGATTTATCGTTCGAAATTCGGTCATTACATGATGGCACGATCGTCTGCTCTCACGGCCGATTTTTCGTTTTTCGAAAATGAATTTGCCCGATATTTCGGCTAGCGTATGGCCAGCATTAGGCACTGTCCATAGAGACCAATCAGAACCCAGGAACAATTATTTTACAGCCAATTAGAACTTTTTTTTTTTTATTTAACAATGCTGCTTGTTCTTTTGTTTTGTGTTTATAGTTTAAAAAAAGTGAAAAGTAGATTTCTATATATAGCTTCGTGATATCTTGTTTTTCTAAAATATTAACGTTAAGGGCTCTTTCACACAGGCGGACCGTTAAGATCCGCCTGTTTGTTTTTGAACGGTCCCCCCATGCATCCATATGGAGCATCGGATGTCAGCAGAGACATGTCCGCTGACATCCGATCCGTCAAATCTGGACGGATGGAAACCCTATTTTCCATCCGTCCAGCGGATCGGATGAGAACGGACCGACGGTCCGTTCCCATCCGATTTCCCCCATAGAGATGCATGGGGAACTGACAGCTGTGTCTCCGCACACAGCGCGGAGACAGAGCTGTCATCCTCCTGCTCAGCGGGGGATCGGCGGATCGACCCCCGCTGAGAAAAACGGACTGCGTCCGACGGACGCAGTGTGTGAAAGGGGCCTTAATCTGTCTTCTAAATTTACTCGATTCAAAGTAAAAATAACCAAGGAAATACTTTAACTACAACATTTATATATAAAAAGATTATTTGTGCCAGATCCCTGCTGGATATTTATTTAACTCATAATTTTCCCCACTGCAATATGAAAACAATTACGCCCTTCTAGTAAACACTGCTAAATAGAAAAAAAATCCAACCAGAGCCTTTGACACGCAAATTTATAGATTTCCCTGTGATTGTGCAAGGTTACTGCTTGTGACTATATAATTAATATTTCAATCACAATGCAAACAGAATAGTACAAAATGGCTCTCACTACCTATAGTGGCAGGGTAGGAATATAAATTGCTTGCTAGAAATCCCTCCATATTACTAAAGGAATATTTACAAAACTGTCTAAAAAAAAAACACTAAGGCACTAAAATATATCTAGACAAAGATTATTCTTCAATTTCAGATAGAGTAGGTGATGGTTGAAGACACAATAGGAAGTCTCTCCAAAGAAAAGGAAATCCTCTTCTAAAGGGCTTGTTCAGACTACGTGCAGAGACTTGCTTTTCCCTGAAACCTCTTCAGTGTAGGTCTCTGCAAGGCCACATAGTAAACAATTGATCTCTATCTGCCCTATTATCACCAAAATGGAACAGAGTTGTGGAAAAATGCATTGGAGCTAGCCTGAAGACTTTTTCCGTCTACACCAGGCATGTCCAACCTGCGGCCCGGAACCGCAGGCAATGCGGCCCACTGCCCCCTGACAATTTTTTTTCTTTTTGCTGGGGAGGAAGGAAGTCGAGTCGGGGGCACGGCCACAGAGGCAGCCTCGGAGGGGATTGTCCACTAGTTGTGTTAAATTAGTGCTGGGGGGGCGCGGCAGCACGGGAAGGGTGCGGCCGTGTTTTATTACTTATATACCTTAACTAAGAGTATATATTTCATATGCGGCCCGAGAAAATTTCTCTACACTCAATGTGGCCCAGAGATGCCAAAAGGTTGGACACCCATGGTCTACACCAGGCATGTCCAACCTGCGGCCCGGGGGCCACATGCGGCCCGGAACCGCAGGCAATGCGGCCCACTGTCCCCCTGAAAATATTTTTTTGCTGGAGAGGAAGAAAGTCGAGTCGGGGGCATGGCCACAGAGGCAGCCTCGGAGGGGATCGTCCACTAGTTGTGTTAAATTAGTGCTGGGGGGGCGCGGCAGCACGGGAAGGGTGCGGCCGTGTTTTATTACTTATATACCTTAACTATAGTATATATTTTATATGCGGCCCGAGAAAATTTCTCTACACTCAATGTGGCCCAGAGAAGCCAAAAGGTTGGACGCCCATGGTCTACACTAAAGGGCATAGAAATGAATAAAGTGTAACCTTGTGAAATCTCAATAAAGCTAAAAAACAAAATATTGGCTTGCATTTTAAAAACACAATGCAGTGTCCATACAGGACAGACAGCAGCCTGCATGCTAAAATTAATTATTAAGAGTGCAGGCTGGTGCGAACAAGCCCTAAAAAGTAAATATTGGATTTAGAAAAAAAAAAGATTTATACTCACTTAGGTGGATGCAGCGTCGATCCATTGATGCATCTCTTCCCCCACCGGCTCTGCACTGAGATCTGAGTGATCAAGGACAGCTGATGACTCAGTTCTCAGCATTCTGTGAGCAGAGAGCTGGGAACTGTCAGTCACCGGCTCTCTGCTCTGCACCTCCAGCGCTCACTGGAGCACCGGGCTATAGGAGGGGCAGGCTTTGGCTCTCTGCGGCTCGCTGAGAGGCTGAGCCAGCTGTTGGTCCAAGCTTCCGGGAGGATCCCAAACCATATGGTTAGGATCTTTTCAGAGCCTGGACCAGCTCTGTGATGTCAGCCGACAGTGGGCATCAGCCCGCTGTTGGCTGAAAACGGATCACAGGAGTGCAGATTTAACTGCACTCCTGTGATCCCTAGAAGTATAGCCAAAACAGCTTTGGCTATACTTCAAGACTGTTGTCACTGGATTGATGTCCCCATTGGAAATTCTCTTGTAAACCCAGGCTGCATGAATACGCACTCCCAGGGGATGCATCCGGGGTGGCTTGGGACCAAAGGAAATGGTGTGAATGACTCTAGGCAGGATCAGTTGCCAGTGTGTAGGGGGTGCACTTTAGCCTAGAAATGGAGAGTAGTGCTTTGGAAACTTTGGATTATTTTTTCCTTTTTCTAAAGTGGAACTAATCCCTTCTATAGTTTACAGTCAAGGAAGCTACCATCTCAGCTTTTGTTTGATCTGCAGTTGCCATGGTGCTTCACATATGATCAGTTATGACACTAGCCATATGATAATTTGACAGTTCAGTTGAAAACACAAGTAAATGTGACAGTTATCATACACAGCATGCTTTGAATGCAACTGTTTTGGAACACCGTTAGGCCCCCTTCACATGAATGATCCGATCAGATCCGCCTGTCAGTTTTTTTAGGCGGATCTGATCAGATCCTCCATGCATCCCTATGGCGAAGAGGATGTCAGCGGTGACATGTCCGCTGACACCCGCTGACATTCGATTCCGATCCTGTCCATGAAATCCGGACGGATGGAAACCCTATTTTCCATCCGTCCAGGGGATCGGATCGGATGAGAGCGGACAGGCGGTCCATTCTCATCCGATTCCCCATACAGAGCAGCGGGGCTCTGACACCTCCCTCTCCGCACACAGAGCAGACACGGAGCTGTCACCTCCCTGCTCAGCAGGGATCGGCGGATCGATCCCTCGCTGAGCAGAGAATGGACCGCACCGGACAGCAGATTGTGTGAAAGGAGCCTTAAGGTGATGGGTTTCGTTTCGCTTTAATATAAAAGATAAAACCTAGCTGATCACTATCATAATTTCATTTCTATTCTCTTTTTTTTGCCCCAGCTTTAACAAATACTTTATTTGTACTCATATCAGTAAAATGTAAAGTAGCCATTTTACCAATTAACTGCCCTCTCATTGCAAAGAATGTAAAAAAAAATCTCTTTGGAGGGTAGGCAGAGCCGGATTTACTACTGGGCACAATAGGTGGCAAAAGGGGCAGCTTTACACTGCAGTGATCAGTTTTTTCCCAGTATAAGTAGAAATCCATTCATTTCATGCAATCATATTTATAGCCTGCCAAAACATTCCAAAACTGAGAGCAATAGAACCGTCCTGTGTAACAGAGGTGATCCTAGCAGAAAATCAAGGTTTTCAGCACTTAAGGCTGGATATGCCCACAGGCTCCCATGATGGAAACATGGCCCCAGTTTAAAACGGTATTAAACCTAAAAGCAAAGACCTATTATATTGCATCTTATGGTTTCTTAGATGTGACGCTTACATTAGTTTTCTTTTTTAGGCTTTCTTTCTTCTATTCTCATCTCGTGATCCAGACAGTAAGTCTGTTGTTTTCAAAAGAGCACGCTCTACAGCAGAATGCTTGTAGAGTGTAGAGGCAAACCATTTACCACACGCAGGGGTGTTTACAATAATCAGCATTTATTGATGCAAAGTTTTTTTCCTTTTGGGATAAAGGTTTTACAGAAACTACTTATAAAGTGTTAAGCCCCCGTACACAGGACCAGAATATCGTACAAAAAATACCACTTTCAAAGCAATCGTACAATAATCTGATCGTTAGTACACAGTTATTGTCCAAAATGTTCTGAAAGGACAAACGTGAAAATGTCTCTTGTAGGATACCAGATTCGTCCCAAAATACAATACAAATACACTACAACACATTACATCACTTCCGAATTTTTATTCTGTCATACGAGAATTTTCGTACTTTAGTAACTTATTTTGCTTAGCATCCCAAATAAAAAAAAGGACGACGATCATTGGTCCAATAATCTCATTGTGTGTACTAGGCTTTTGCTAGAGTTTAACTTCAATTTCAATTTGTTAGTGTATCTAAATCTGCTAGTACCTCTAACCATCCCCTCCCCCCAGACTGACAATGGTGCTGCCCAAAGATGTCCCCTATGTTCCTTCATCCGGAGTGGGGGCACTCTAATACAGATGGTGTGTTACTGGCCAGATCACCAGGTAATATCAGGGGGGGAAAACTGATGAAGCCACTGATGAAGCCAATAAAACTGCCATATAATAATACATTTTTGGTTTAGAGTTTAAGGATTTAAACAGCTGCCTTTTTTTTTTTTTTTTCAAAACATGCAACTTTAACCACTTTATGACCGCCCACTGCAGTTATACTGTGGCAGGCAGCTGCTCCTGCACGAACCGCCATAGGTATACGTCAGTTGCGCACAGACAGCTAGGGGGAGCGCTCCCGCCCCCCGCTCGTCAGTGGGGAAGCTGATGCATGGGGCAGGCTGCTCCGATTGCCACCCGAGACCCGCGAACGTTCCCCGCTTAGAGAGAAGAACGTTCAGCTGTTGTATACACAGCTGACCGTTCTTCTCTCTGGAATGATTACAGAGCTCCTGTGATCCTTCTATATAGGAACACATGTCTCTGTGATCATTTCACAAGCCACGCCCCCCCACAGTTAGAAACACGCCCCTAGATACACATTTAACCCCTTGATCACTCACAGTGTTCACCCCTTCCCTGCCAGTATCATTAGTACAGTGACAGTGCATATTTTTAGCACTGATTACTGTAGTAATGTCACTGGTACCCCCAAAAGTGTCAAAAACGTCAGTCAGAGGTTCAATCTGTCCGCCACAATGTTGCAGTCCTGCAAAAATCGCAGATCGTCGCCATTATTAGTAAAAAAATAAATAAAAATGATATAAATCTTTCCCGTAGTTAGTAGACGCGATAACTTTTGCGCAAACCAATCAAAATACGCTTATAGCGATTTTTTTTTTTACCACAAAATATGTAGCAGAAAATAAATTGGCCTGAAATTTTAAAAAATTTTGATTTTTAATGTTTTTTTGGAATGTTATAACAGAATGTAAAAAATACAGTTTTGTTTTTTTTCAGAATTGTTGCTCTTTTTTTGTTTATAGCGCAAAAAAAAAAAAAAAAAAATTTGCACAGATGATCAAATACCACCAAAAGAAAGCTCTATTTGTGGGGAAAAAATGACATAAATTTTATTTAGGTACAGCGTCGCACGAACGTGCAATTGTCCATTAACCTAACGCAGCGCCAAATCGCAAAATATGGCCTGGTCATTAAGGGGGCAAATCCTTCCGGTCCAGAAGTGGTTAAATGATATTCTCTGTGGTTGAATGCAAAGCGTATACTGTATATATGTTATTTCCACCTTGCATCATAAGCAGTAGCAGCAGACATTGCTATGGATACAGCCATAGACTGCGCTGCTGGACAGAAGGTTATGGTGCAGACAGGCGCTAGGGGTTACTCACCCTGCTCTGTCTGATCTAGTGCATCATATACATTATGAAACAGGCGAATACACTCTACACCATCAGAGCACCGAGGACACAATGAGTACTGGGACAGCCAGACATGTAATTACCAGGTGAATCACACATGCTTTGTTGTCTTTTCCATTCTGATTTGTCGGTCTCCAAATCCCGGGCTATTAGCCAGTGCGTCACTACAGATGGAACATGAAAAACTTCTCACAAAGCTATATATAAAATTCATAGGGATTTCTAGGATGAGCTCACTATATTGGTTTTTAATTTCCTTTGCCTGCTGTCTCACTGTGCTATGCGGGATGCTAAGTCATATATCATGGATTCTACATACACGGCTCCCTGAGAGAGTACAGCTGGTACATAGGAAGCTGTGGATGGCGGGCTGCGGCAAGCAATGGAAGCAGAATGCTGGCGATGCTCTGAACAAAAATGCTAACAGGATCAAATTTGTTAATACAATTCAAAAGATAAAGTTCACATAATGCCCCTTCAGCCTTGAATCAGGCAGGATACACTGCCAGAAGAATCCATTTTGGAAACAATAACAATGCAATATGGAATCACCCTTCCCTATAAGCGCCCGTTCACATACACGCGACGCTACTTCCCGGGGCGACCTCCGAGATTGGGGTGCGAGCAGCGCGCCGCGACCTCGGAGTGGCCGCCACGGACTTCATAACATTGAAGTCTATGGCGGTCGCCTCCTGGTCGTCCCAAAGAAGCTCCGGACCCTTTTTCTAAGTCGGAGCGACTTGTGTCGCTCCTATTAGAACGGGTCCGCAGCTTCCCTATGGGAGGCGACCTGCGGCGACCTGTGAGGCGACCAGGTCGCCTTAGTGTGAACGGGGGGTAAGAGAGCTTGGACAGGGGAACATCTACCATGGTAGGGTAATGACCACTGCCATGCCGTTTTTCCGATATTATCCGAGAGATCTTCAACCTACACAGGCTTTGTTTCAGAATGCCTCGTACACACGCAACGATTATCGGCCGACCGATCGGCCGTCTTTTGTCCAGTGTTGTTGTGTTGGTTGGAATGTGCCTAGACTGCACACGAATTTTAGCGGCCAACAAAAACCAACTTCAGAAGTGATGTCATGTGCTGGTTTACTTTCCGTGTGTTTTTTCTTCTCTGAGCATGCCCAGTCTTGCTCATCAGATTTTTGTCTGCCGAAATCTGTACTGACTGACGGAAAATCGGCCGTTCTGTTGGCGGCCAACAAAAATTTTATAGCATGCACACCAGATTTTATTCGGCCGAAAAGTCGGAGTCGGTTGTCGAAAATACCATACTAACAATCCGAAAATCGGCAGAGCGTTCGGACGGACGAAATGTTACTTCCAATTTTCGTATCGTGTGTACGGGGCTTAAAGCAACCCATAGGATGAATCAATTATTTTCATTCAACCAGCAAGTTGAACAAAGAAATAACTGACCCAATTCCTCCCTGCTGACCCAGCCAAACTTCGATCCATGTACGGCTGGCTTAAAGCGGATCTTCACTGCATTTGAGCACCACAAACCAAAAACACTTTTTAATTTATTTTTATTATTCAATGCAAACTCGCCCATTCATCCATCTTTCCATGCTTTAATTCATTGAGAAGTCACTTTGAAAAACCACCCCCCTAGCATTTCTGGCCATGGCCATCTTGAATAGCGGCAAATGATTCCTGTAGCATTTACTTCCTGGAATCCATCGGCCCTTAGCTCAGGTATGCATGCAGGAGAGTGAGCTTAGCAAAGAAAACCCCTCCCCCCCTCCTGAAGACTCCTGGGATGTATGACATCATTTGCCTAGGCAATAAACCAGGAAGTAACTGATGTAAAAAAAAAAAAAAAAAAAAAAAAAAGTAAAACAATTATATACTTTCCTATTTACTATTAAGCCCCGTTCACACTTGTGCGAGTGCCGGGTTCGCATGTAATGTCGGAGCGCACTGCTCCTTCATTACATGCGATCGGCTGTGCGGTGCGAGTTTAGCCATACAGTTTGTATGGCTAAATTCGCACCGCAGCCACAGCAAACATGCACAGGACCCTTTTTGGAAGCCGCATCAGGATCGGATCGCACAGCGGTTCACACTTGTGCGATCCGATCCTGTGCAAACTGCACGATCGCACTGCGATATGCAATCAAACTGGGGGTGTCGTTAAGATTACATTGACACCCCCAGCGTATCGCATATGGCAGTGTGAACTGCCGGGGGTGCGTGTGCGATGCGGGAACAGGCTGCGGATTCACAGCCTTCCCACACTCGCATAAGTGTGAACCGGGGCTAAGGGTCCTTTCACACTGTCCACATCCGCCGGTGGACTCCGTTCTGCTCAGTGGGGATCGATCCGCCGATCCCCGCTGAGCAGGGGGATGGCAGCTCCGTCTCAACTCTGAGTGCAGAGAGGGAGGTGTCAGATCCCCGCTGTCTATGGGGGAATCGGATGAAAGCGGACCGCCTGTCCGTTCTCATCCGATCCGCTGGATGGATGGAAAATAGGGTTTCCATCCATCCGGATTTCACAGACAGGATCGGATAACAGCGGCTGACATCCGCTGCCCCATAGGGAAGCATGGAGGATCCGATCAGGTCCACCTAAAAACTGTCAGGCGGATCTGATCGGATCTTTCGTGTGAATGGACCCTAAGGATTAAAAATAATCAATGTTAATTGGGAAAGTGAAGTTCCTCTTTAAAGCAGAGCTCTAGCCCCTCCCCCCCCAAAAAAAAAATAAAACTCAGAAGCTACAAATACTGTAGCTGCTGACTTTTACTATTAGGACAGTTACCTGTCCAGGGATCCCACAGTGAACTCACCCAAGCTGATTCTTGAATCGGCTCTCCGGTGCCACCATCTTGAATAAGGGAAACTAGCAGTGAAGCCTTGCAGCTTCAGAGCCGGTTTTCTACTGCGCATGCACGAATCGCCCTGTACTTTCTCAATGGCCAGCTGCAGCGAAGGCCAAACTTGCAGCGAACTCAGCAGGAAGTGGGAGCAGGTACCTGTCAAAACCAGATACCCGCTCCCCCCCCAAGGTGCCATTGTGGCACTGGAGGGAGTGGTGGAGGCAGACAAGCTGAGCTTCCCCTTTTGGGTGGAGCTCCACTTTAAGACTGGACAGTGAAAGGAGAAGCAGCACAGTGATAAGCCCATCTTTGTCCCATCAACCTGCTCGTTGCTAGCACATTATTGGCTTCTTTTACTACTGCTTCCTCTCACTCTCCAATCCCTCTATACATTGACCACAAGATAATACCAGGTCACATTCAGGAACTTCTACTGCTTGTGTTAAAAAAATATTTTAATGCTGTATTGATGAATACAGTGCTGCCTTAATTTGTCTTTATATCAGCCTTGGAGTTCAGCTTTAAATATAACACTTGTAAAAAAAGATGATTGATCAATATATAGATGCATGCAGGCTAATATGAATCTAAGCAAACACATTTTATTTGGGTAAATATATGTAGTAGGTTCTGCTCTCTGCTTAGGTCACATCTATTTTCAGATTTATTCAATTTATGGAACATGCTCCCCTTCTAAACATTTACACTTTTATTATTCTTCCAGATTACAGATCTATATCGGGGGCTTTTTTGTACAAATATTGCTTGAGCTTAACAAATACATCTCTGACAAGCTTCAATCTGAATGGAGCACCTTGGACAGCTAAATCCATCATGATTAGTAATGAAATCTTAAGAGGTTACCTAACATAATACAGACATTGATCTGGTTTGTTCAGATGACAAGCAGAACATTGTCAACAAACAGGTTAAAGGGATTTCTCACGTGTGTGCAATACATTGGTAGCATGTAGAAAACAAACTAAGGCCAATAAGTGGGCAATTTCTGCTGCTTTACACAACCATGAAAATCAATCTTACAAAACAGTAAAATGTTCAACTGAATTATAAAAATAAGACACAATTTGAAAAAAAAAAAAAAATCACAAAAGCAGAATTTTAGAGTTTTATAGTAGTAAATGAAGGGTTTTTTTTTTTTTTTTTTGGGGAGAGTTACCAAATGGAAATATTTATGCATTTATATATACGGTGCGCAATGTGCTAAAATGAATCCATCAGACACGTAATGATATATGGGTGATCACTAAATGTCTAAAGGCAAGTAGGTGCCCATTGACCATTACTGGGGTGGAGTTAGGCTGTAAAGTAAATGAAAAAAATAAAAAAACTGTCCCAATTATTACGGTTTACACCCAAGATTAGCAATGGCACAAACTTACCAAGAAGACCCTGAGATTGTGCATGTGTGCGAACATGCCCTCGTCAGTCCATGACCACCTTAACAATGGCATTGTATCTGAACATTTTCCACCAATATCAGTGGGTCAATTCCATAAAAACTGGAAATCGCACTCACAAGATGTCGGTAGATATTGAGCCTTTGCTTGTTTGTGGTCAATGTGTACTAAATCTTGCTGCACAAATAAAAGTATTAGGCTCTATATACACTAGCTTAAAAAAAAAACTAAAAAAAAAAAACGTGCTCTCGGCAGAAGAAAAACGCAAATTTTGACAGTTTCTGTACCAGAGTTTGAGCATTTAGTGTTTTTTTTTTGTCTCTAAACACTGAGCTTAGAAAACCCCTCTAGACTACCTAATGTGCATGAACACATAGGATAAGATTGGTTGCTTCTACAGACTAAACTCCTCTAGGAGCAGCGTTTAAGCCTGTGTGCATGGAACCTTAATATTGCATTATAGTTTCCTGCTACCACTGTGTATGTTAAGCCCCGTACACAAGTACCGATCGTCAGCCAAACGATCGGTCGTCTTTTGTCCGAGGGCTGTCTTGTCTGTTGAAAAGTGCAAAAGACTGCACACGAATTTTGTCGGCCAACAACAGCCGACTGCAGAAGTGATGTCATGTGATGGTTAACTTTCCTTGTCTTTTTTCTTTTCTGAGCATGCCCAGTCTTGCTAATCGGCTGTCTGTCGGCCGAAATCTGTACTGACTGGCGAACAATCGGCCGTTCTGGTGTTGGCCAACAAAAATTTTAATGCTTGCACGACAGATTCTGTTCGGCCGAAAATGCGCTGTTGGCTGTCGGAAGCATCATACTAACAAGCCTACAATCGGCCGATTGGTCGTCGGCCGAATCTTTACGGCCGACAATCAGTACGTGTGTACGGGCCTTTAGAGTACTCAAAGAACATATCAAAATGTTGTCTATTACAACAAGGGCCTACACCATATGCATCGAGCTGTGCAGGGCAGCCTTGCCCAACACAGTCCCAAAACACAGACAAGGCAATATGTCTTGAGCCCTAAGGCCCTTTTACACTGTCCGCTCTGTCGGCGGACTCAGTTTTTCTCAGCGGGCGATCGATCCGCCGATCCCTCGCTGAGCAGGCGGATGGCAGCTCTGTCTCCGCTCTGTGTGCGGAGACACAGCTGTCAGGTTCCCACTGTCCTAAATGGGGGAATTGAATGAGAACGGACCGCCTGTCCGTTCTCATCCAATCCCATCCCATCCGCCAGACAGATGGAAAATAGGGTTTCCATCTGTCCAGATTTGACGGATCGGATGTCAGCGGAGAGGTCTCCACTGACATCCGCTGCCGCATAGAGATGCATGGGGCATCTGTTCAGATCTGCCTAAAAAACTGACATGCGGATCTGAACGGTCCACCTGTGTGAAAGGGGCCTAACTGTTTAGTTCACGCGATGCAGTGAAAAAAAAAAAAAAAAAGTAGGACATGCTCTTCTTTTTTTCAGCGCAGCATGTTGCGACATATTACACCTTATTACAACCCTCTGCAATGAATAAAGATGTTGCTTTGTGGCCTTTCAATAAAGTGGATTAAAAAAAAAAAGAAGGAGGGAAAAAGTACACAGTGCAACACATTGGAAATACACACTAGTACCCATGGTACAAAGCGGCCACTGGCATGAACGAGCCCTTAGGGAATGATCATCTGAAAGTTCTAGGGGTTCCATAATCCCTACAAGACAGGCCAAAGAAACTCCCGCAAAAAACTGGATGAGATTTGACAAACATAAATGCAGAAACCACTTTCACACCGTTGCTTGGTTTAATTGCCTTCAGCAACCAACGAGTTCACTGGAAGCCCCACTCAGGACAAAAAATGACTCTTCATGCCCCCCACCACTTCCTCCAACACCCTTCTAACCCATCCTGTAGGTTATACAGGTTCCTCACTGGTGCTGGTTCCAGGTGTGGGGGGAACTGCAGATTGTCCCTCACCTTGCAAGGACATCGCCTCACTTCCAGATCCTAAGAGCCCCCACACCACTTTGCAGCCAACAGAAGTGTCCATGTCACACAGACAGTGATATGGAAACCCAAAGAAGGATCCTGATGGATGTAAACAAAGGAAAAGGGAGGACTCCATACAGGAAGATCACAGGACTGTGGCTTTAGGCAAGTAAAATAGGAGTTTACATAGGGTTTTTCTTACTGCCAGCGATCAGTTAGCGAGGGTTGGGAAATGTAGGAAGGTTCACCGTATTTGAAAATTGCTGAACCTGCTCAGTTAATGTTCCTAAGGTTTTTCCTTCTGTGCCCAAGAGCCCCGCCAATCCTGAGCATATACCACAGAGAATGGCCATCTCAACTTTCCTGACAAGGAGCTCTTTAGGCTACATTCACACCTGAGCGTAGCGTTTTCGTGCGTTTTTTACCGCGATTTACAGGCGTTTTTTGTGCAGGCGTTTTTAGATTGAATAGAGACCAATGGAAAACACCTGTAATCTGCCCAAAAAGAAGCTCATGTACTTTTATGAGCGTTGGGCGTTTTGCTCACAGCGTCAAAACGCTCAGATGTGAACAGGGGCCATTGAAATGAATAGGATTTGTCTTGTTGGGCGTTTTGAGAGCTGATCCTAGAGCAGAAAAACTCCCCAAAAACGCCCCAAAACGCCTACATGTGAACGGAGCCTTACTAAGGGCTCAGCATCCTCTACTTTTGATCCACATCTCACTTCCCGCTAACCCTTTCTCCAATAAAAGCCACCAAAGGGGGCTTCTAATAGACAAGGTAAAAAAAGTAAAATGCAGGATTCAATTAACCAAAATTTTGAAACAGCATGATATTTTTAACTAGAAATATACACATCCATTGATATGAAAAATAAATATGACTAACATAGAACATGGTGTTCTCCCGGCAGGGGAAGCCATCCTCGCTGGGAGAACACAGTGATTATTGCTAGCGGCTATAACAGCCACTAGCGATAATCGCATCTAAAATCTGGCAAGCTCATTGTACCCAAGTTAATCGAGAGATCAACTTGGGTACATCCAGCCTGCCCATACCTAGTTCGAATCTCAGCCGGTTCCTGCGGAATCAGCCAAGATTCAAACTGTCAATGGCTGACTCTATTTTCACCTACTGATCTTTGCAACAACACATGTCCTGTTCTAGGGGGACAGCAGTCACATACTGTTCCCTCTGTGGAGGAGAAGGCTTGTCACCCTAGGCTGCTTTCCTGATTTGGACTAATATGACCTACCCCTCTCCATCACATAGGGAGAAGGGGGTTTGCTGTTTACAGAAAATCGCTTGGAAAGCTGATAACACTAAGATTACAGGACAGTAGACAGGAAGTTATAGGGATACTAAACAGCTTGATAGGAGGAATCTCCCCTGCTGACTCCTGTACTCCAACAGCCAGCACCCGTGGCTGTCAGAAAACCCAAACAGTGGCTGCATCTGATTGGATGCAGCCACTCTTCAGAAGACAAACTGCAAAGGATGTCGGGTGGGAAAATGCAGACAAGGCCACTCATGGCTCAAATTTCAGCTGGTTCATTGGGCACCACACAAAATTTGCTGTGTATGGCCAGCTTAATTACACCAGCAAGGGGGGTGACCTTCTTATTTCTGCACCGCCACCAATCTCAGGTCTTCATTAGTATCAATTTAGTACACAGCATACACATTTATGTGAGAGTTTTTCGGGAAAAAGGAAAGATTGTATTGGTTTCTAAAGCATAAATCTCACTACTAGCGGTCTATGGGCCCATTAAGGCTAGGTTTGCACCAGAAAAGTCTTTGAAAAGCAATCCATGTTAGACCGCTTTTCTGACGCCAGCCAATCACTGGCTTCTGGGAGCTCTGAAGGTGATCCTGCTGTCTCCTGAATTCCTTTTTTTATGTCAAATTGCAATTTTGAATGAAACGAATGCAAGCCAAACAATTGACTCACACTTAAGACATGCTCCCATTGACTTGAATAAGGGAATTTGACTTTGAATGAGTGAATTGGACAAGCCGCAGTTAATTTAGCGAGGCATGTGTACAGTCCCATCCAGCTGTATGCAGTATTTTAGTGGGTGGCCTGAAGCAGCTCAATAGACTGTTCACCTGTCCCCTGGCCACCATCCATGTGAAAGAGGCCTTAAAGGAACAGACGTAGAAGACATCATTTCGGCAACTCCATCAACCATTTCATATTCAATTCAGCATTCAGTATTAAAGATCATACAAAAATATTACAAGTAAATTGATGTACATTCAGCACATTTTGTAATTATTAGCTTTTTACCAAGAATATCAAAATAAGGACAAACTGTAACTTACTTTGGGTTGGATTCTCTTGGGTTGGTTCTTCTTCCTGAACTTCTCCTTCATTTCTTCTAGAAGACCTTTCATTTTTTTGCCTTCCGGAGAGTTCACATATTTTGGGCTCAAATGAAGATAACACTGCCACTTGGCAGATTCAAAGCCCCAATGGCAGGTCCTCTTATCTGGCGATCGGTGAGAGTGCATGACAAACGTCTGTGTTGAAAACATCCCATAGCACTCCAAACATTGAATGCAAGGGGCGTCGGGCTGGGCGTAAAGTTGAGGTGCAAATAAACCCTGGCACTTTCCTAAACAATCGTGTTCAACTTCAAAGGCACTACCTGTTTCCTTTAACTGAGCCAAAGAGTTTTTTGCAGGCAGCAAGCTGCCATTTTGTGGGAAAGTATGCGGCCGCAGAAGAGCATTGCATAGTCTCTGAGCGTCTGTCAATGTGATCAGTCCACAGGACGGAGCGTTAAAAGGAAGAATCCCCAAAACCTTTAAAATGTGAAGCTGGTCTGAAGTACAGCGCGAGCAGTATATGTACATTTCATCGCACACAATATTAATCTGCTGGAGTGAGAAATCCCGCAGTACGGAGTTCAAGACTTGGGGCAGGCACAGTCTCTTTTCACCTCCCACCATGAAACACGAAATTGATTCCCCCTCCAGTTCAGTCTGACTGAGCTCTGTTGAACTGTCCGATGGAATAAGAAGCGGCCCAGGGTGAATTTGCGGG
Organism: Pelophylax lessonae; assembly: GCF_965119305.1. NCBI lineage: Eukaryota > Metazoa > Chordata > Amphibia > Anura > Ranidae > Pelophylax > Pelophylax lessonae. The sequence goes on along the minus strand of NC_138770.1, from coordinate 265,153,092 downwards.
GATGGGAGAGGCAAGAACACTGTTGGCGACATGTTTTCTTGTGAAAAACGGGCAGAGAAGGCAGCAGGCCCACCCAACGAACTCCGGCTGCTTAAATTGAACTGTGCCAACGTGTGCTTGAGTCCGGGGTTCAGCTCAGAAGACCCGCTAAGCGGTACGCTACTCGGCTTGACAATGCCCTCTTTGTTCTCCTCTACAGCTGTCTCTTTATAGTCATCCACTTCCATTTTGATTGCTACAACCTTATTTGCAACATTGGGAACATTTAAGTTAACTTCGCTTTCTTTAGCCAGTTTCTTTAAAGGGGGGCTTCCGTCTTCCCCCATTTTTGCACTTTGTCCAAATATCAAAATTCCAATTTTGAAGCAGAATAAATTTTTACGCATTAAAAGCTGCCATTATATCAAAATGAAATGTCATTACCAAAATGCTAGCAAGCTAGAAAGAACATGTATGCTACAGAACAGAATTATACACATACATAGTTAAACCTTTCTTCACTTAAAAAATAAAAATTGCATATATATATATATATATATATATAAGGGCCTTCCAAAAATTCATAAAAAAAAAAAAAAAAAAAAGGGAGTTCAAATACCTTCAACCAGCTAAGAGTGCAATGTGCAAGATATTGTAAAAGGTGTCCATGTCATGTACTATTGACTTTACTCCCACCCATGAAAAATGGTTGATTTTCTTTTTTTTTTTTTGGTCGCAATCTATGTTACAAAATTGCATCCAGGTTATGGCAGTAGTAAAAGAAAAATGTAGGCAGCTGATGAAACCAAGATCTAATGTCGACAGTGTTTTGAGCGATGAGTTATCTAGGAAGCAGTTAACGTGAGTTATATCTAAACATGTATCCAGGAACGATCAGCCTTCTGCCTCTGCTGGTGCGTTATTTCAATAAGCCATCGCCTCATCTAGAAAAGAAGAAAAGCATAGATGTTCTTTAACACAGTCAAGGTCAAATTCTTAAAAATGTACACGGGCTTATCACCTTTTCACAAAACGATTACATTCCCAAAAAATTAATCTTCCCTTTGCACATGCTGCCATGCAATACAGGTTAGGGCTTAGAATCTGGGAAAACGGGGGCTTGGAACAGAAGGTCATCCCGATTATCCTTTGTGCTGGCTTTTTAAATGATCTCAGGCATATCAATCGCTATGCCAAGCCTTGCTTTCTCTAATCTAAAAAGCCATGCTCCAGATCACCAAGCTGGATTTCAAACACACAATAAAGACCCGTTTAATGACAAATGGCGAAACGTGACTGCAAGCCTAAACACATGAAAAAGACTTGATGGAACCCAATAAGTGGGAAGGAAGAAAAATCTCCCCGAAGACTATCATGTGATAATCCTTATGTAGTCAGCTTACAGTTCACTGCAGTCCAGCAGGAGGCTGAGATGCTGATGGCAGGACCCCAGGAAGGAGCTTCCCCCATCCTCCCCTGACTGTGCAACTGTAAACATCGCCCTGTGCTATGCTAGCCCCCCCAAGCCGCTTAACCCTTCCGCGGCACCACTTCTACACCAATCAGTGGCGGCATTGACAGGGATGGATTTGCCTTGTCCTTTGCTGGATTAGATGTAGCTTTAAAATGTCATTTAAAAAAAATAAAACACAATCCAAAAAAAATAAATAAAAAAGCCACAATGCCATAATGCAAAAAAAAAAAAAAAAACACAATAACAAAAAAAAAAAAAATAATGATAGTTATCCCTGTGCTGGATGAATGGTGGTAATTTGCCAAAGCCGCACGCTACAAAAGAATAACAATAATACCACAATAACATGAAAACCGCAAAATAATGATAGTTATCCGTGTGCTGGATGAATGATAATTTGCCGAAGCAGCACGCTACATGTGCGCAGTTTATCTAGGGAACAAGAATGCAGCGACAACAAATTGCAAACCTTATCAATACGTACAATCCAGATATTAAGATTTACTCCAGCCACAGGGCAAAGTTAAAATAATTGTAAAGAGAGGTGAAGCATGGGTGTTATTTTAGTGTTAATATAATAATAAGGGTACAAACAACAGCCAGGAAATAAATGTGCCCTGCGATGCGATGCGATTTACCATGGTGTACAATACTATGGGAAGTGTGCTCTGCTCACATTATAGTGTCATTAATAAAGCAGAGAGGAAACAATGGGCTAGGGAATTCCCATGGCATCCAGGCATTTAATTCCACCAGCAAATCAATGACTGATGGCTGAAAGTCTAATGTGATGGGTGTCACAACAAAGAGCGGCCAATCACTGACCACAGACAGGACCACTCTGGGGTCACACACACTTCTTCCATGCTGTACTTCTCTACAGCCCCTGGCAGCAGCACTGACAGTGATCAGAGTGCTGAGCCTCAGTACTGCATTATAAGGGCAATGCCAGCCTGAGCCCAGGGAATGCCATCAGCTGGGGAGACAGGGGCAGCCCCTTTCCCTCCACCTGCCATAGAGGAATCCTGGCAGCCTCTGTGTGCCCTCCATAGATTGGCCCCCTGCCTGTTACCTGCTGTCCAGGTGTCCCAGCAGTGACAGACAAGCACACACAACTGTCCTGCTGTCACCTCCAGGGATCCCCTACTGTACTGCTCACACTCGGTGCCACTCATTGGTGATCAGCTGTTACCTTGGCATCTCCGGTCACTCCGCTCCTGCCTGGGTGCCATCGCTGCTCTGGCTCGATGTCAGCCTGTCTCTGTCCCCCCCCTCCCCTCCCCAGTCTACGGCCCGTGACGTCACCACTGCACACGAGCCGCCTCCCTCCTGCCGTCTGTCGGCTCAGTCTGCGGAGCGCAGGAAGCAGTAACGTCACTGGGAGGGGGAGGAGCGGGGGCGAGGAGGGTGATGAGAGGGGCAGACGCGCCTGTCACGTGATGTGTGTGTCTGACTGTGTGGAGGTGCTGGGAACACACACTGAGTGTAGGAGGATGGCGGGGATGAGCTGTGCACTAATCCCACCAATCACAAGTGCCAGACTGGGGGCATCCATTCCAGGAACTCAACGGAAGGCTGGAACCTCTTCTCATTTCTATAGATTGCACAATGTCTTCATATGTAAGCTAGGGTTGTCATCTCATCCCTTTAAACCAGGACACACATGAATTACACAGGTTCTGAGGCTGATGTGAGTTTATTACCACCTTAATCAGCCACATAACCTGTGTAATTCATATGTGTCCTAGTTTAAAGGGATGAGATGGCAACCCTAATGTAAGCTGGCTGTATAGTGACAGTCCCTGGAATTCATGGTGTCACAGATACTGTCACATGGTAGTGCCACAAATGGGGAAACATGACTGATTCATGGGATTGTACACATCACATGTCCACCCCAAGCTAATTATGACATAGAGCCGGTGTAGCGTGAGAATTACCTACCCCGTGAGAATTACCTACCCCTCGTCACTTCCGGCCAGGAACAGCTGAGCAGCGCAGCAGTGCGCATGCTCACAGGGCCGGATACCTAAAGGGACGACAGAGGAGCAGACTAGTGCGCATGCGCACTAGTATGGAAATAGCACGGTGTACCGTGGAAAAAACCTACCCACGCGGCGGTTAAATAAAACAGCGGGGTTGCAATACGAATCATCTCCGCTCCTGTGGCTGTCACTTCCCTGCTCTCGGCAAGTAAATATAAAAGCGGCTGGCGTCTCCGTGATTTATCTTTTCATACAGCCGCCGCCGCTTTTATATTTACTTGCCGAGAGCAGGGCAGTGACAGCCACAGGAGCGGAGATGATTCGTATTGCAGCACAGTTGTTTTAATGTAACAGCTGCATTCCATACAGTGCCGTGAACCGGAAGTGACGAGGGGTAGGTTTTTCTCACGGGTAGGTAATTCTCACGGAACACCGGTTCACACTGAGGAGACAGGACTCCTTACTACTTCGGGGGCGACTTGTGCATTACCATGCACCACAACTTCGGAGCGACTTGCAGGGACTTCACATAATGGAAGTCTATGCAAGTCGCACTGAGGTCGCCCCGAAGTAGTACAGGACCCTTTTTCTAAGTCGGAGCGACTTGTGTCGCTTCTATTAGAATGGGTCCTGTAGCGGTCAATGGACCGCGAGGGAGCACGACTTGTCAGGCTGAAATGTGAACCGGCTCCTAAAGTGATTTTTAACCTCATTTATTTCTTTTTTAAAAATAAAAACACTTTACTTACCTTCTCTGTGTAATGCTGTTGCACAGAGCAGCCCAGATCCTCTTCTTGTGGGGTCCCCCACTGGCGCTCCTGGCTCCTCTTCGGAGTATACCCACCATAGGAAGCTGCTTTCTATCGATCTCAAGCTGGCTGCCTGCGTCTATAGACCTAGTCAGTTCGGCTTGGCCCTGTTCCCTCCTCACAGGATTTGATTGACAGCTGCAGTAGCCAATGGCTCCCACTCAGGAGGGTGCCTACTGCAAGGCATACAAGGCGTTAGCCAGGGGCGTAACTACAGGGGTTGCAGGGGTTGCAATTGCAACCGGGCCCCATGCTGCAGGGGGCCTGTTCGGCTCCCCTGTACACCTGGATAGGAGGGGCGGCGGGGCAGCATGTAGAGAAATCATTGTCCTCCTTTTTCCTCCTGTAGCTGCAGGTGGAAAATGGAGGAGATTGGTTCCTCTGTATGCTGCCCCCGCCGCCCCTCCTATCCAGTTCACTTGTGTTCTGCTGTCTCTGGGCCCCTGTGTGCTGCCCTAGCTGCCCCCCCCCTCCCTCTACTGTGCTGCTCCCCCCCCCACTGTGCTCCCTCTCCTGCCAGCTGCTGCAGAAGGGAAGAGCCCCAGGCTTGAAGAGAAGGGCCCCGGCCAGGGGTCAGGGGGGCCCTTCATGGTTTCTTGCACTGGGGCCCTGAAGGTTCTAGTTACGCCTCTGGCGTTAGCCTTGGGCAAAATTTTTCAGGGGGAGCAGCACAGCCACCTTTGTTCCTGGCTCCTCCTTTTTAGAGTATACCCACCATAGGAAGCTGCTTCCTATCGATCTTGAGCCAGGCTGCCTGCGTCTATAGACATAGTCTGTGTGGTTTGGACCTGTTCCCTCCTCACAGGATTTGATTGACAGCTGCAGTAACCAATGGCTCCCACTCAGGGGGGTATCTAATGCAAGGCATACAAGGCATTTGCCTTGGGCAAAATATTTCAGGGGGAGCAGCACAGCCCCTGAGTCCACAGCCACCTTTGTTCCTGGCTCCTCCTTTTCAGAGTATACCCACCATAGGAAGCTGCTTCCTATGGATCTTGAGCCATGCAGCCTTCGTCTATAGACATAGTCAGTGTAGTTCAGCTCTGCTCCTTCCTCACAGGACTTGATTAACAGCTGCATTAGCCAATGGCTCCCGTTTAGGGGCGTATACAGTGGGTACGGAAAGTATTCAGACCCCCTTAAATTTTTCACTCTTTGTTATATTGCAGCCATTTGCTAAAATCATTTAAGTTCATTCTTCTTCCTCATGAATGTACACATAGCACCCCATACTGACAGAAAAACACAGAATTGTTGACATTGTTGCAGATTTATTAAAAAAGAAAAACTGAAATATCACATGGTCCTAAGTATTCAGACCCTTTGCTCAGTATTTAGTAGAAGCCCCCTTTTGATCTAATACAGCCAGGAGTCTTTTTGGGAAAGATGCAACAAGTCTTTCACACCTGGATTTGGGGATCCTCTGCCATTCCTCCTTGCAGATCCTCTCCAGTTCTGTCAGGTTGGATGGTAAACATTGGTGGAAAGCCATTTTTAGGTCTCTCCAGAGATGCTCAATTGGGTTTAAGTCAGGGCTCTGGCTGGGCCATTCAAGAACAGTCACGGAGTTGTTGTGAAGCCACTCCTTCGTTATTTTAGCTGTGTGCTTAGGGTCATTGTCTTGTTGGAAGGTAAACCTTCGGCCCAGTCTGAGGTCCAGAGCACTCTGGAGAAGGTTTTTGTCCAGGATATCCCTGTACTTGGCCGCATTCATATTTCCCTCGATTGCAACCAGTCGTCCTGTCCCTGCAGCTGAAAAACACCCCCACAGCATGATGCTGCCACCACCATGCTTCACTGTTGGGACTGTATTGGACAGGTGTAGTGGGTGCAGATCTGGAATTGGAATGGATACAGTATGGTCAGAGATCATAGCCGAGCAGTGTCACTGCTCTTCAGGAGTGCTGCATCTCCAGTGTCGGCACAGCGATCCTGTCCCCACCCTTGTCCGTTCTGATGGACTGGGGTAGTGCACACTTTTAACCTGTGGACACGTGGAGGAGGTGATTTCAAGGGCAGGTTTGGAGTGCACAGAGCAGCCAATGTTCCTTCCAGACCACGGCTGGCTGGAGGAATTCTTGCCCAACCGTGATACACCTCCACCACTATATTAGGGAGACCCTGGCTCATCCACCTATCCTGCAGCAATCCCTCTGCCTTTGTTTCTTTGTGTCATGCAGTGGCACCTCCTGATCTTGGCTGGGCCCCCTGGACCTGGAGAGTGGGGGAGCAGCCAGCCCAAATGTGTGAGTACTGAAAGCTTGCAGGATCAAGAGCATAGTGAGGCTGGCCGCTGAGTTGCTGGTGAAACTTCTACTCCTCACCCTGTACATCACTGTGCTGGGGGGGAGGGCCACCAGTCCAGCCAATGTACCCCCCCCCCCCGTCCCACTGTCCCCTCTCTCTCCCCCCCCACCTCTAAAGAGGAAGGGGTGGATCTCAAACAGGAAAGGGTGGGACAAATTTCAATAGGGGGCTCCTGATTTTAGTCTTGCCTAGGGCACCACAAAACCAAAATACACCACTGCTCCCGCTGCTATCAATCTGCCCTGTGAGGAGGGAGGGAGCCGTATGGGTGGGGGGGATCATGGACACAGGTTCTTTTACCTTAATGCAGAGAATGCATTAAGGTCCAAAACCTTAAGGCTATAGAACCACTTTAAACGTACACCCAGGTGAGGTGTTCCTGTGTGCTAGGTGCCCCATTTGTCTCAATTGGGACACAGCTGCTGCTCCCAATTTGTGGGTGCAAGTGTATGTCCCCAAACTCACACTGCCTGCATTAAGGAACACATTAACCAATGTAAAATTGGGAGCAGCAGCTGTGTCCGTGCAACCACTGCGTCCCAATTGATGCGAATGAGACTGCCTGCATGTGGATGCACGGAACACTGTGCATCCCCGTGTGCGCAAACATGGGTGTATGCTTAAAGTGAAACTACACTGTATCTGAGCACCACAAACTGAAAACACTTTTAATTCATTTTTAATATTTGAAGTAAACGTCCTTATCCTTCCATGTCTCCTTGCTTTATTTTCCTGAGAAATCACTTTCAAAAACATCCCTTTAGCAGTTCTGGCAATGGCCATCTTGAGTAAGGGCAGATGACTATTTACTTGCCGACCACGCACTGTAGATTTCTTGCTACAGTGTAGGCTGGCTGCACAGAGTCACATGTGTATATATACAGTACATGATTCTGCATTTCCGGGTAGGGGAAAATGCACCCGCTGTGCGCCCGCCCGCCCGCCCGGCTGTGCTGTGATTCGTCACAGCACATGCTGATCACCGGGTCCTGGCCAATGAATAACCACTGGCACCCGGTGATTGGCTCAGATTTTCCCTGAACACAGCTCTGTGAACGTAAACAACACAGAGCTGTGTTCAGTGAAGGGATCTCTTTGTTTTTTCATTACCTGTCAAGCAGGTCATTATCATCATTACTAGTATAAAAAAAAAAAAAAATAATGCATAAATAAATAAAAATTTGAATATATACTCCAGAGTTTTTAAACGCTATAACTTTCATACAAACCAATCAATATACCTTTATTGGGATTTTTTTTCTATATCAATAACATAACAGAATACATTTTGGCCAAAATGTATTAAGAGATTTGTTTTTTGTTTTTATGAGATGTTTTATAGCAAAAATATTGGTTTTATTTATTTTTATTTTTTTTGTTTTGTGGGAGATTAGCTCGGTGGCGGGTGTGGATGACCCCTTGGGGGGGTTCGTTACACAAGGAGATAGCCGAGAAGTGGTTGCAAACAACAGTTTGGTTTATTCATGCAATTTTCTTCACCAGACTGCAAGCGTCAAAAACATCCAAAATAAAATAAAACACAAAATAAATCCTTGCCACTGTGGGCGGCTACCTTCTCACACACAGGAACCTATCTAAGGAAGTCTGTCCCCAACCTACTGTTGGGCAGACTTGGCTGATCATACAGCAGACTATCAATAGTCCATTTATTATCTCTTCACATAGAGAATGTCCCTTTTCTCTTCACACAGCACATGTTCATTGGACTTTCCTTTCATATAGAAAACATCCATTGGTTTTTCTCTTCACACTCTTCACATAGAAATAGTTCATTTTCTCACCTTGAGAAGTCTTCACACTTTTTACCCTCCTCAGCGCACATCGCTCCAGGAGGTCTTCCCCATGCTCACACAGCTTCAGGGGGCATTCCTTCTCCCATGCTCACACAGCGTCGGGAGGCGCACATCCGACTGTCCTCCTCTCCCCAGCTCACATAGCGTCAGGAGGCAGCAATCCTTCTCCCATGCTCACACAGCGTTGGGAGGCACACATCTGACTGTCCTCCTCTCCCCAGCTCACACAGCGTCAGGAGGCAGCAATCCTTAGACTTCCTCTGGACAAATTATAGAGGCCTTAATTTCCTAATTCTGAACAGCTGAAGTCTGTTCAACTTCCTTAAGCCGTCCTGGCTACCTTTTCAGCCGACACCCTATAGTAATTGGTGAACTGTCTAAACCAAGCAGAGATGTATCTCCTGTCTGTGACAACATCCACAGATCCACCTGACCTCCTGTCACAGTTTATATAATAAAACAGAAAAAAAACAGAAATTATCAAATACCACCAAAAGAAAGCTCCATTTGTGTTTAAAAAAACTATATACATTTAGTTTAGATGCAGCGTTGCATGAACGCACAATTGTCAGTTAACCACTTTACCCCCAGAAGGTTTTACCCCTTAATAACCAGGCCATTTTTTGCGATACGGCACTGCGTTGCTTTAACTGACAATCGCGCAGTTGTTCGACGCTGTACCCAAATAAAATTTATGGCTGTTTTTTTCCACAAATAGAGCTTTCTTTTGGTGGCATTTGATCACCTCTACGGTTTTTATTTTTTTGTGCTGTAAACAAAAAAAGACCGACATTTTTGAAAAAAAAACAATACTTTTTACTTTCTGCTATAAAACACAAGCAATAAAAAAATGTAAAAAATCTAATTTCTTCATCAATTTAGGCCAATTTGTATTCTGCTACATATTCTTGGCAAAAAAAATCCCAAAAGGCGTATATTGATAGGTTTGCACAAAAGTTATAGCATCTACAAACTATGGGATAGATTTATGTACTTTTTATTTTTTTTTAATTGTTTTTATTAGTAATGGCGGTGATCAGTGATTTTTAGCCAGACTGTGACATTGCGGCGGACAAATATGACACTAATTGGGACCAGTGACACCAATACAGTGATCAGTAGTAAAAAAAAAAAAGCACTGTCACTGTATAAATTACACTGGCAAGGAAGGGGTTAACATCAGGGGCAATCAAAGGGTTAACTGTGTTCCCTAGGTGTGCTTTCTTACTGTGTGGGGGATGGATTGACTGGAGGAAGAGAAAGATCTGTGTTCCTGATTAGCATTGTGTACATAGGCAGACCGCCGTTCTGTCTCTCCTCTAAATGATCGCCACCGGACCCGCTGATTGGCTCCCCCTGTTTCCAATTACAACGAGTGTGCAGTTCCAGTGGCACGTGCGTGCGCCCCAGAGCCGACGATAAGAATCACGTACAGTTATGTGATTTTGTGCTTAAGGCCGCCCTGCCACAGTAAATGTATGTGATGCGGTCACTAAGTGGTTAAAGTAGAGCAGTGCCGCATAGCAAAAATGGCCTGGTCGTGAAGGGGGTAAAACCTTCCGGAGCTGAAGTGGTTAATGTAGCATTTACTTTCTGCAATCTATCTGCCCTTAGCTCAGGCATGCAGGCAGGAGGGTGTGCATTGCGGAAAAAAACCCTCCAGAAGACTCCTGGCATGTATGACATCCTTTGCCTAAGCCTAGAAAACAGGAAGTAAATGAAGAAATGTAATAAAAAAAAGGTAAAACCGGTAAATATTATATTTTTTTCCCTATCTTTCCTATCTATTTACTAATGCTAACAACATAAGGATTAAAAATAAGTAATGCTGATCGAGAGAGTAAAGTTCTGCATTTAGTACACCCCTGTGAACAAAGCCATACTATATAAATAGACATACAAACCAGAATGTGGGAAACATTAAGCAGCAGCTTGTGTATATATTAATAATAGCTTTAAAGTGGTATTAAAGCGTCTTTTCTTTTTTTAAATAACAAACATGTTATACTTACTGGCTCTGTGCAGTGTTTTCGCTCAGAGCAGCTCAGATCCTCTTCTTTTTGGGTCCCCCACTGGTGCTCCTGGCTCCTCTCCCTCAAGCAGTGCCCACAAAGGAAGCCGCTTGTCCTCAGGGCACTGCTGCCTGCTCGCTCCTGAGCCGCTGCTCTATGCGTCTATATAGACACATAGAGCCACAGCTCGGCCCCACCCCCCTGCTCTCTTCATTGGCTCACTGGCTGTGATTGACAGCAGTGGGAGCCAATGGGCTCAGCCAGTGAGAAGGAAGAGTCTGAGTACAGCCGAGGCTATCGTGAACATTGCTGGATCAGAGGGAGCTCAGGTGAGGATTGAGGGGGGGCCCTGCACATGAAAGGTTTTTTACCTTCATGCGTAGAACGCATAAGGCCTCATGCATGCTGGAAGTTTTTACAGCTGCTGTTTTTGGCATCAGATGTTTTTTTCTACAGACAATAAACTCCCCAGCATGTTATCCTATGTGTCCATGCACACATAGGCTGTTATCAGCAGTTATTGGCAGGGGCGTTTTCTGGCTGGAAAAAACCCCAAAAACTAATTGTTTTGAGTGGCGTTTTTCAGCTATAAAAACGCTCTAACGTCGATAAACGCCAAACGTTTTGATTCCATTGCTTTTTTTAAGCCAAGATTCTGTTTCGAGGTGTCGTTCATGGAACATAGCCTTGGTTTTCACTGGTGCTGAACACCGCATGTGATTTACACCCAAAAACGCACCGCATTCCTGTGCTCATCACATGTAATGTCTGTGCGATGCGATTTAAGCCATATATTTTTTATGGCTCAAATTGCATCGCATTTGCACCAAAATGTTGTAGGACCCTTTTTTTCTCCACATCTAATCGCTCCTGAACAATGCAATGCTCCTCTCTCCTCTAGTGCTCTATCTGGTCTGAAAATGGCGACTAAACAATTAACAAAGGCTATGCAGAGATGCATTGTGGGAAAGTGGGAGTTACTAAAATAGCAGAGAGGTGGTTTTTAGCTAAAAACACAAAAAAGCGCTTAAAAACGCTGAAAACGCCAATGCAAAAAAAGCTAAAAAAAAATGCTAAAAAACTCACTACAAAGCTACTGGTGTTTTTCTAACATTCAGTGTGCATGAGGCCTAAGTCCCCGTTCACACTAAGGCGACCTGTGAGGCAACCTGGTCGCCTCACAGGTCGCCTTAGGTCACCTTCCATAGGGAAGCTGCGGACCCGTTCTAATAGGAGCGACACAAGTCGCTCCGACTTAGAAAAAGGGTCCGGAGCTTCTTTGGGGCGACCCGGAGGCGACCGCCATAGACTTCAATGTTATGAAGTCCGTGGCGGTCACTCCGAGGTCGGTCGACCCCCCAAGTCGGATCGCGGCAATGTGAATGGGGCCTGAAGGTAAAAAACCTTCAGCGTTTACAACCACTTTAACTAAAACTTATAAATAACGATTTCAAGCAATAAAACCAAAGCGTTTCACCTTTGAGACTCAAGCTGGCTAAATTAAACCATAACAACCATACTGTTGCAGACAGCGTCCGCTCACAAAGTGGGGTTCATTACCCCATAAAGTTTGACCACGACGAAGAAAATAAGAAAACCGGGAGGGTTGAGGGGGGGAAAGCGAACCAGTGATTAGATGAAGATTCTGAGGTAACTGCTGACAGCTGCTCTAGGGGCATATATAAAGGATAAGGGTCACAGAGATTGGACAGCTGTTTTCCCTCCAAAAATGAAGCACCAATCCACTGGACAGCTGAATACGCGCTCTGTTTGTTGAGAGCCTGCAATCTGTCCAGTGACAATACTCCTGCCCAGTGACTCAAAACTGCCTGTACCTGAAAGAGAAGCTGAAAGAACCAGAAAGCAGCCCAGAGATTTCATCAAAAATAAATGTGTAATATAATTTGCAGGATATAATCAGTGAACTGACTAATAAAGGAAATAAAAAAGGGGACGGGATGACAATGCCTGGTGGCCACTTCCTTATTCTTTCTGTGGCCCCAATGTGATGTCAGTAAGATGAGGAAAGATAACACCTCTCAGGCTAGTCAAAGTCCATGATTCAAGGTGGGTGCTGAACCTCGGCTCCCCACCAGGAGAAGCATAAAAGAAGAAAATGGTCGCACACCACCACGGAATCCAATGAAGAAAAGTTCCTTTATTCACATAAGTGGTACAAGGTACAGCAGGGTAGGACAGTAGACGCGTTTCACATGACTGCTATGTGCTTCTTCACTACCGATGTCAGTAAGATGTACTGTATATGAGCCAGGTGAAAAAATCTGTTCCCAGCACACCTCAGTCTGCAATATTGACATTCATTCAGCATTTCATACAGCAAAGTGCAACGTTTCTGTACCCCCAAGGGTCCCTTCACTATGTATCATGTCACTGCTGTATGACGTGATGAATAAACGTCAATGTAGGCAGTTCTTATTGCAGAGGATTGAGGGTGCTGGAAACTTTTTCATTCAATTGTTGTGGTGTGTGTGTGTGCTACTAGATGTGAGAGTAGGCAAAAGCATATTTCTTGCCAGGGATACACCGGAGTCACTGAATCTGGGTCAGGGTTACTAGAGGCCAAGGCTGGATGACTCATCCTAGCAGCTCTCTGGTGCCGCCCCCTGTTTTCTGGGATATTGGAGAATGTTCTAGATCTAGTGGGTGGAGGTTAGGGGGGGGGGCTGCTATGAATATTTATGAGACCTCCACATGTGGGCTGGCAGGGGGACTGAGAAATTCCCATAAATAGACATGAGCCATGGGCACTCACAGCTGTCAGAATATAGCGGCCACATCCCCTGATTTTGAAAACATTTTGTCAGCATGTCATTAAAATTATTCACTTCTGTTGAGCAGGGACTGACACACACTGATTGAAATTTGACAAAGTCAGCCTGCCTCTCTGACTCAGAAGAAGCTTTGTATTCATTGATAGAATACAAAGCTGCCTATGAATGGATGCGCACCTATCAGACTTTCACCAATGTGTATAATGTGCATGGATCAACATCGAAATCACCCGATGCATTTCATAGCCTATGCAGCTTCTTCCTCAGGAGTGTAATATGGATACTTGGTAATTGGATTTACGCATATTACACCCCTGAGGAAGAAGCTGCATAGGCTTTGAAACGCATCGGTTGATTTAGACGTTGATCCATGTACATTATACAAATTAGTGAAAGTCTAAAAGGTGCTCATCCATTCATAGGCAGCAAGTACTATTGCACATTCCATGTATTTTTGTAATTGTAAATGCTTTTATTCTTTGTGATACAATAAAATGAAACTTTTTATAGAATACTGTGGAAAATTCTATTAGTGCCTACAAAATTCCACCCAAAGGGGAATTTTCTATGCTTCATATATGCAGGGATGTGGCACATATAAGGAGAACAATCACTTTGATTCTAATAAATATATGTAGCCTCAGCTACATACAGTTTTTACAGCACACCCAGTGGCTGCACATGCTAGTGAGGGAGGTTTGTTTGGGCCAGCTTGGCACGATCAAACTAAACTGAAACTAAAGTTGGAGATAAGCGTTAAGGGTGATTGGACATGTAGTAGTCATGTGACCTTTTGGTGATGTTTACAGTGCATGCCCTTTCGACCAAAGTTTTGGGGATACGGAACTGAGTAATAGGGAGGAAGTGGCTTTTAAAGTGTTACTGAACACAGGATCCTGTTTTCACTATATCTGGTCTCCCACAGTACACAGAACATGGAAATGTAATCATTTCAGTAAATATAAACTGCAGTCTTGTGACTTCTACCTGAGCATTAGTTAAAGCTTGTAGGAGGAGTTTTCATACTGCACTGAGCTGTCCTATCAGGATCCAGGACCCCTGACCCTCAGTCTGGACAGTGATGATTGGCCCTGTGCTGATCACATGCACTCTCCTAAAGAAAAAGAAAAACCTCTAGCAATATGCACCAAACTGAGCATGCGCAGCATGACTCCAAAGGCTCTGTCTTATCTGGACATGTTCTGGAGTAAGTGGAAGAAGAGGAGGATATGTGCATACAGGATCAAACAGCCTTAGGTTCCACAGTGAGTATAACAAGCATGCTTTACTGCATGTACACACAGATTTGACTGTTGTGGGTTTAGTAACACTTTAATGTTTTCAAAAGTAAGTGACTGAACGTGTTGACAAAAAGAAAAAGAAAAAAAACAACATTCTAGTATAGATTTGCAAGGTGGATAGAGTATTTTAAAGTTAACCTCTTGTCGACCGAGTACCACATATATGCAGCAGCTAGAAAACATTAATACCCAGCCACTGCACATACACGAGTATAGCACATAAATGAGGTTGTGTGCTGAGAGCATGATCCCAGCACACTGTCTAAGCTGTTAGTAACAGCTATCAGTCACAGCTTCGAATCAGGAGCCAGTGCGACAGGCTCCCTATCATGTGACCATGTGAGCAGTCACATGATAGAGAAGCTGTGTCTGCTTTTTTTTAGTAGGAACGCAGGGGAATGCAGTTACGGCACCTCCAGCACAGAATGTATGTAATGTCAAGGGGTGCTGGGGTGTTCTGGAGGGTTTATTGATGCTGGGCGCTGGGGGTTCTATTGTTCCTGGAGGGGTTATATTTTTTGCATGGCGGTCTATTGTTGCTAGCGGGGGATCTATTGTTGCTGGGGGCAGTTGTTGCTGAAAGAGATCTACTCTTGAGGGAGGGGTCTATTGTTGCTGGCAGCTAGGGGATCTATTGTTGCTGGAGAGCATCTATTTTTGTGTGGCAGTCTATTGTTGCTGGGGGGGTCTATTGTTGCGGGTGGAGGAATCTATTTTTTGTGGTTGGGCTTATGTTGCTGGGGGGTCAATTATTACTGGGAACAATCTACTGTTGAGGGAGGGGCCTATTGTTGCTGGCTACTGGAGAGTCTATTGATTCTGGGCTGGCTGCTGGGAAATCTGTTGTTGCTGCCAGAGTCGATTGTTGTTGAGGTCCACTGTTAGTAGGGGTCTATTGTTGCTGGGGAGAGTTTGCTGCTGCTGGATGCGGGGTATCTACTTTAATGCTTTTCTTGGTATTATTCCATGTAAATGACTACACAAAATGATACCTCTGTTTCCTCTAATGATAGTTCTGTATTCTCTAAAAGGGGCGGTACTTGGAGTTAGGTAGGGGGTGGATCCAAGGAATGGTGCTCGGAGGTGGGTAGGGGGTGGAGTCAAGTGACCCAGAATGGTTCCTGCACCTGTTCGCTGGGAAAAAAAGACCTGATTAGGGGTTTGAATAATAGGAGGGTTTAATACTGCTTTATTTTTCAGCCCATAGACACTAGAGGATGGTAAGACATATAGGCATGATCCTGTTGTCCTCCCACCATCTTTCACCCCACACTCCTATAACCAGTACAAATGGCTTAGCTGAAACTCCATGTTTTTTCCTGTGGACAGGAGACATAGAAGGAGCAGAGTAGTCATGCTGCAAGTGCCTCCTATCTTTGGAGAGACGCTGTAACTAAGGTATTTTCCACAATAAAGTTACAAAAGGAGAAACACTGCACATTATATAATCTTTTTACAAAACGGATTACATCATTTTCCAATGACTTTTATCAAGGTTTATATTTGGAATAACAGAACAGGGCTGTCTTACTGCATGGGCACGCTGGGCAGTTGCTCGGGGGCCCCACCTGTCCGACCACCCAGCCCCAGCCAAGCATTAGTCCCGACTCCCGCGTGCATCCCCCCGCCGATCTTAGCGGGGAGCAAGCGCCTGTCGGCCCTGTGCTGCTGTCAGGTCTCTTGGGACGTAGAAGGGGAGCTCACAACCGCAGGAATGCCTGTCTGCCTCCACGGAAACACGCACACACAGGACAGTCGAGTCTGACTCCCATCCGTGTGTGTGTTCACCGAACCCAGCCGCCGAACTTGGAAGCTGTCATTAGCCTGACACTGCTGTCAGGCTAAACGGGCCATGGAGATGTGCCCACAGCAGCAGGAGTGCCTGCCAGCTTCCAAGGTCCGCCAGGAGACAGGCACACACCAGGACAGCCGCAGCGCAAGCCGCTCGGGGGCACTGCTGTAGAAGCCTAAAGTGTAAGTACTAACTTTTTTTATGTGCAGAAATGAATATTGTCTTTGTATGCTCAGAAAGACAAAACATCTGCATGTCACCTTTATTTTGTATACAATGATGCCCAAAATATTAAGGATATCAGTGTATTTAATTTTTTTTTTCGATTTTTAAAAATAATTTATTAATTTTTTTTAGCCTTTTTTTCAATTATTTATTAATTTAATGTTTAAAGAGGAAGTAAAGTCCCCCAAAAAAAAACAAGAAAAAAAGCCCTGTAAAGAGAAAGGCATAATGAGCTAGTATGCATCGCATACTAGCTCATTATGTAGTACTTACCTTAAAACGAAGCCCCCGCCGTGCTTCCACCTCAGCGACAGGATGGCGACATGTCCGGCCGTCCTGCTTCCGGGTTCGCGTCCTCCGACCATCTGATTGGCCGGAGGCGCGATTACATCACTCCCGCGCCTGCGCGCGGGAGCCGCCGTTCACGGCACTGAGCTCTGAAGGAACGGCACGGGTGGCCGTTCCTTCAGAGCGCCTGCGCCGATGACATCATCGGCAGTATGCACTGTAAATATCTCCTAAACGGTACATGTTTAGGAGATATTTATAGCACCTATAGGTAAGCCTTAATATAGGCTTACCTATAGGTAAAAGTTTGTGAGGTGGGTTTACAACCTCTTTAAACACTAAGTTAGCTTTATCGATAATTTGCATTTTTATTCACGTTGGTGATTGTATAGGCAGGGCCACAGTGCACTGCATTGTTCGGGGGCCTATAATGCTCTTAAGATGGCATTGTAACAGAACGTTATATGGCTGACTCCTGAGCTGAGAGGGGGGAGAGAAGACAGGGTCAAAAAAACTTTTTTAAAAACATATTTTTTATTCCAGGTTTTTTAGAACATTGAGAGGGGTAAATGACACAGCACAAGCACTGTGCTGTCTATGATGCTTTAAAGCAGGGATATGCAAACTGTGACCCTCCAGCTGTTGCAGAACTACAAGTGCCATGAGGCACATCAAGACTCTGACACCCACAAGCATTACACCCAGAGGCAGAGGCATGATGGGACTTGTAGTTTTGTAACAGCTGGAGGGCCACAGTTTGCATATCCCTGCTTTAAAGGATCAGGATATTCATTCTTTTTTTTTTTAGGGTTACAACCACCCTAAGATCGTGATGATGACTGTATTTGAATAAATGTAGATTATTGTACATAACATAAATAATAAATAAGACATCCCCTGAAAATAAGCCCTAGTGTGTTTTTTGTAGCCAAAATTAATATAAGACCCGGTCTTATTTTTGGGGAAACACGGAAGGTACTGGGAGG
The DNA here is from genome assembly GCF_965119305.1 of Pelophylax lessonae. Lineage (NCBI taxonomy): Eukaryota > Metazoa > Chordata > Amphibia > Anura > Ranidae > Pelophylax > Pelophylax lessonae. The sequence continues at coordinate 265,135,328 of NC_138770.1, read as the reverse complement.
CAGGGCTAAACAGGCTTGTTGGAAATTTTTTCATGATCAATGAGCTGCAGCAGCTGATCAATGTATTCTGAGAGCCTAGAGCCCCACTGTCAGAATACAATGTGCCAGTGGCGAGGATTACTCTAGCAACCTTGCTATGGATGGAGTAATCAGTTTGTTATTTTTCAGCCAACAGGCTAAACAAAGAAAAAAAAAAGTGAATCATTTATGGCCAGCTTCAGTTCAGCTTGGTCCTTTTCTTTAGATTTTTGGATATAGCAGCACACCTGTGTATCATCCACTTACATTTTCTGGACAAACAGTGTAAAGTAGGGTAAACTTACACACAAAACGAAAATCATACGAAAATTCTTTGGACGAAAATGTTCGCCCGATTTTCTTATAATGTGTACGAGCCTTAAGACTGCCCCATGACATTTCCTATGTGATCACAATTGCTCAGGGATCAGAAGCTTTGGGCCCCAAGGAGAAGTTACATTTGTTACTGCTAGCAAAATCTTTCATATCTGCTTGTTTTGTCATGTCATGTCCTGCTAAACTGCCTGACCAATAAATGTCAGTTTTACAATACTATTTCAAATTTTGTTTAGTGGTAGCCTCAGATGATTAACAGAGGGTCGCTTTTAGCACTTATATCCCAACACGTAAATCCTACTGCCCCCAGAATACTGAATGAAGTGTCATTCTACTATAGTGTTGCTACCATATCTTCATGAATGTCCTAGAGCTCTATTACTTGTTTTTTTTTCTGATACTTGAATACAAATGTGAGCTGTTGCTTCTCAATTTCCCTTCCTTGGCTAACACAGTCACTTTCTAGGACATACAGTGGGGATCGAAAGTTTGGGCACCACAGGTAAAAATTTGTATTAATGTGCATAAAGAAGCCAAGGTAAGATAGAAAAATCTCCAAAAGGCATCAAATTACAGATTAGACATTCTTATAATATGTCAACAAAAGTTAGATTTTATTTCTATCATTTACACTTTCAAAATAACAGAAAACAAAAAAATGGCGTCTGCAAAAGTTTGGGCACCCTGCAGAGTTAATATCTTGTACTGCCCCCTTTGGCAAGTATCACAGCTTGTAAATGCTTTTTGTAACCAGCCAAGAGTCTTTCAATTCTTGTTTGAGGTATCTTTGCCCATTCCTCCTTTGCCCAGTCTTCCAGTTCTATGAGATTTCTGGGCTGTCTGTCGCGTACTGCTCTTTTAAGGTCTATCCATAGATTTTCAATTATGTTGAGGTCAGGAGATTGTGAAGGCCATGGCAAAACCTTCAGTTTACGCCTCTTGATGTAATCCCCCGTGGATTTCGAGGTGTGTTTAGGATCATTATCCATTTGTAGAAGCCATCCTCTCTTTAACTTCAGCTTTTTCACAGATGGCATCAAGTTAACATCCAAAATTTGCTGAAATTTTATTGAATCCATTTTTCCTTCTACTTGTGAGATGTTCCCTGTGCCACTGGCTGCAATACAACCCCAAAGCATGATTGATCCACCCCCATGCTTAACAGTTGGACAGAGGTTCTTTTCATTAAATTCTGTGCCCCTTCTTCTCCAAACGTACCTTTGCTCATTCCGGCCAAAAAGTTAAATTTTAACCTCATCGGTCCACAGAACTTGTTTCCAAAATGCATCAGGCTTGTCTATATGTTCATTTGCAAAGTTCAAACGCTGATTTTTGTGGTGAGGACGTAGAAGAGGTTTTCTTCTGATGACTCTTCCATGAAGACCATATTTGTACAAGTATCTCTTTATAGTGGAATAGTGTACCACAACTCCAGTGTCTGCCAGATCTTTCTGGAGGGATCGTGCAGTCAAACGTGGGTTTTGAATTGTTTTTCTCACAATCCTGTGAGCTGTTGTGTCTGATATTTTTCTTGGTCTTCCAGATCTTGCTTTAACTTCCACTGTTCCTGATGACTGCCATTTCTTAATTACATTCCGAACAGAGGATATTGACATCTGAAAACGCTTTGCTATCTTCTTATAGCCTTCTCCAGCTTTAGTGGATTTTAAACATATCTTAAATGTAAGTAGATCCTGAATAAATTGTCACCCTATGACTATTCCTTCAGGGTTAGACTGAGAACATTAGGAAGAGCCCTTGGAATATGCAAAATCTGCTCTAACAAAATAAAATTTTCTGCTTGGCATGTGTTTGTGAACAGGCTGAAATAATACCATGTCTGGCCCTTATATACTGCATAGTACATACCAACCGTATTGCAGCACAGTGTGAGCAGTGTCTGTTATTTACAATGAATATTCCTAGAATTTGCCTTGCATATGACTTTCCTAGTACTCTAGAACAACCTGGATGCAAATGTACCTTCTACTCTGCAGCCATTTCATCCATATGTCACAGTTAAAGGGCACCTGTACTCATACTATGAGCAATAAAGAATTGAAATATTCTTAACAAAGATCAATAGAGTTTTGACACACGTGCTCACTTACTTTTCTAGCTGCTTGTACTGTAAAGTAATCCATGCTCAGAGTTCATCAGATCATGGATTTTTTTTTGTTTTGGAAAGAGTGTAGAAGTGTCAGACTTTTTACTGCTGTCTGTGTCCCCACTGGGGAGATTCACACTTCTGTATTGTCACTAACAAAGAAAGTCAGAAGACTTCAAGAATGTCATTGTTATCCCAAGATCAACAGGTAAGGAGTACTCTTCTAGTAAAGACCTGTTCTGAGGACAGCTGTCTAATTGGTGAACTTATACCCTTTGATGAATGATTGATTTCTTTACCGGTGAATCTCCCAGCAATAGGATTGATTAATCTATAGTCGGCAACCTACTGGATCTATATGCCACACACGGGGGGTGACTTTTTATCAATAGTTAGGGTTGTACCCAGGGGCTTTTTTTCTCAGACAATAGGTGCAGGAACTCCCCCTTTCCTTGTCTCCACCCCCTACCCACCTCCTGCACCATTCCTTGGTTCCACCCCCTACCCACCTCCCAGTGCTGCCCCTTTTAGAGAATACAAAACCAAGTAACAATTGTGATATAAGTAATTTGTATGAAATTTGGTAGAAATAACAAGAAAAGCAATAAAATAGATCCCCTGCAGCCAGCAACAATAGACCCCCCCCCCCGCCAATAACAATGGACCACCCACAACAAAATACCCTTGCCCCCAGCAGCAATAACAGGTCTCCCTGCAGACAGCACAAATAGACTCTCCAGTAGCCAGCAACAATAGACCCCCAGCAACAATGGATCACCCACAACAAAATGCCCCCCCCCCAGCAACAACTGACCTTGCAGCCAGCATCACTAGATCCCTCCCAGCAACAACTGACCCCCAGCAACAGTTGACCTCCTTAGCAACAATAGACTCCCCGCCCCACAAAAATAGACCCCCTGCAGGAACAATAAATCCCCAGCAGCTAGCATCTAAGACCCTGAACCCCTTGCCATTCCATACATTCAGTGCTGGATGTGCCATTGTTCTGTCAGAATAGCGAACCCATCAGATTAGGTAACGGAAGTGACGTTCCGTCAGCTGCGCATGTGTTTCACTGCTAGCAGGTTTGCTAATCTGACAGAACACCTGCAGTCAGAAGGTGGCCAGCTGACATCTTACTATACCCAGCTACGTCTTGAATTTCAAAGTAATTTTAGCAATAAAGTTAGCGTATATAAATAAATATAGTATGTTGACATTTGTGATGCTGTTTTAAATGTTACAGCAGTAGGAAGGTGGCGGACACCATGTTGGTACACCCCACACTGCTCAGCGCTAAACTTCTAGGGTTTCAAAATGAAACATGCAAAAAGCATCACAGATATCAACATATTATATTTATATACGCACACTTTATTGCTAAAATTACTCTGAAACTCTTGACGTAACTGGGTGTAGTAAGATGTCGGCTGCCTTCTACTGACTGCAGGTTTTCTGTCAGATTAGCAAACCTGGTAGCGGTGGAACGCATGCGCAGCTGACATAACATCACTTCTGTTACATTATTTGCACTCCCCTGCGTTCCCGCTGAAAAAAAGATATGGTTGTACCATTGTAGCATACGATCAGAAGTGATCGATTGCATCTTTATTTCCACCATGTAATCTGGTTGGTCCAAATATGATTGTATTCATGAACAATGTATCTCAGTGCTGCTGATCAACACAGCCTTGGTTGAGTAACACAGTATGATCTGATCTAAATTAAGTCGAATCAGAAGGGAAGTTATGTTTTTTTTTTTTTTTGCGGTTTCGATCTCTTTGATCGAATCACACATCAATCGACTAATAAAATTGAAGCATAGCTGTCTTTTAACTAGTTCTGGACCGGAAGGATTTGCCCCCTTAAAGACCAGGCCATTTTTTTGCGATTCGGCACTGCGTTATTTAATGGACAATTGCGTGGTCGTGCGGCGATGTACCTAAATAAAGTTGATGTCCTTTTTTCCCCCCAAAAATAGAGCTTTCTTTTGGTGGTATTTGATCACCTCTGCATTTTTTTATTTTTTTTTTTTTTTTGCGCTATAAAGAAAAAAAGACTGACAATTCTGGAAAAAAAAACAACATTTTTCACTTTCTGCTATATAACATTCCCCCAAAAAAAAATGTAAAAATAATTTTTTTCATCCTTTCAGACCAATATGTATTCTGCTACATATTTTTGGTAAAAAAAAAAAACCCAATAAGCGTATTTTGATTGGTTTGCGCAAAAGTTATCGCGTCTACAAACTAGGGGAAAGATTTGTAATTTTTATTTATTTATGTATTTTTTACTAGTAATGGCGGCGATCTGCAATTTTTACCGGGACTGCGACATTGCGGCAGACAGATCGGACTCCTAACTGACATTTTTGACACTTTTGGGGGGACCAGTGACATTACTACAGTAATCAGTGCTAAAAATATGCACTGTTACTGTAAAAATTACACTGGCAGGGAAGGGGTTAACCTAGGGGTGAGCAAAGGGTTAATTATGAGCCTAGGGGAGTGTTTTCTAACTGTGGGGGGAGGGACTCTGTGATCATTTCAGAGAAAACAACGGTCTGCTGTGTTTACAGCAGCTAACTGTCCTTCTCTCGCAGCGGGGAGCGATCGCCGATGGCCGGTGACAATCGGTACCGCTGGTCCCGTGCATGTGCATCCCCGCTGCCTAGTGGGGGCAAGAGCGTGCCGCCCCTGCTGGCGTGGGCTCACCCCCAGGAGCGCTCCCGTGGATCGCAGTACAGGTACGGCGATTCGTGCAGCCGAGTCAGCCTGCTGCAGTATATATGCGGTGGGCGGTTGGCAAGTGGTAAACTTCTTTTGCAGCTCTAAGACAGGAAGTGAAGGGAGATTTCCTCAATGGCACACAGACACTTCCAGTCAGCGAAATATACCCCATAGCACGCTATTCGGGCCTCCTGAGGCCTTACCAACTAATTGTGTAGTTCTGCTAAAAATCATGTAGGTGACGCGTCACCCAAAGCTGTCTGTTTGTTGTTAGCTTATCCGGTCTATTTATACCAGACGTTGAATCATAGTCTGGAAATCTGTCTAGTTAGACTTATGACTGTCTGCAGAACTGTATGTACACCAGACCTTAAATTTGCCTATGAGCTTTACTGCTTTCTGCGCCCTTTGTGTGTTTGGATGTATCAGAGCATCTCTTTGTCCTGTTTGCATGTCTTTGTCCGCCCTTTACTATCTGGAAATGACATACAGGCACATGTTCTGACCAAACTGATGAGTAATAGAGATACAAGCAGAGGCAGAGCGATAACAAGCGTACAGGCCGATAGATAAAACTAAAGGGCAAGCAACCAAGGATAGGTAGAGGGATACATAGAAAGAAAGAATTGCAGACATAACAAGAAAAAGCTAGCAACTGCACTTTGTCAACCTCCCCGCAGGGATTACTTCCAAACAGATGGGTGCAGTCACAGACAGGCATCTCTGTACAATGACCGACATTCTGGAAGAGAAACAAAGGTCCTGGTGGACAGGACAAAACAGAGGAACAAATAAAGAGTGACAGCCTGCTAGGCAAATACAGACACAAAGACAAACAGGCTGTCCGAGGTAAAATGAAAGCAAACACCAGCATTGGGTCAGCGTGCTCACATATTCAACAAACTAGTTTTGCATGAAGACTAGACATAGCCATAACACATATTTCATGCTTCTCTGGAAAACCACATACAATAATACGTCAGGCAGTTCCTTTGTCAGCTTTTTCTTGCTCGTAAAACCTGTCTGCTTGTTACAATTGGAAAACCTTGCAGCCCAGTCTGATAAGGGCTAAGGCTATGGAAATGTGCACACTATACATTATATATTACCACCCAGCCTAGTGAGAAGGGATAAAAAGAATTTAAGTGAATGAAAAGGAGATAAGTGTATTTGTAGGTAGAAAGTATATCTCCTTCTGCTTTACAAATCCAAAGAGGAGACTAAGGGCTCACTCACGCGGGCCCTCAGCCCCGCACAGCATGAAGAGCCCTTTGTTTACTTGTCTGACCTAGCGTTGAACTGCATGCAGGGAGTCCATATTAGTGAGTGGACACACACCGGTTGTATATACTCACCTACACAGTCAAGAGATGGGTTCACGTACTCAACCACAGAGCCTATGCATCCAGGTCTGCACACCCGTCCATGCATAATTGTCAGAATTGAATGTGCAGGTGAATCCGTATTGCCTATATGTGTCCATTCACTCATCGGTAGTATCGATATTCCCATTGCACACTTTCCTGGATAAGGCTTTAGGAGTAGCGTGGTGCTGCAGCAGCAACCAGCTGGAACTGGAAACATTACCGGCCAAATGCACATATTCGCTAGCACACCACGGATTGTCAATTACGTCCATTTCTTTATTGAAGAATGATCATGTAGCACCCTTCTAAGTAGGGCTAGAAGAGAATATAGTTTTTGGGTCTTTCTGCTCACCAGAGAGATTGCCAAGTAAATTTATATTGCTCTCTGCCTACCAGAGAGCAGGATCCATCATGGTGCTCAGCTGCAGCTCAGCTTGTCTGAAATGTGTCACACTGGTCCAATAGGGAGGCATATTGGATAGTGGGAGGAAACCTGACAAATGAGGGCACAAGCATTGTTACAGCCCTGGTGATTGGCGAGGAAAGTGCCTCGGTGCATGCTGGGTGACTGTATAAACACCAAGGGCACATGTGCTCGGGGTCTTTGGCTGGAGAGCGGGGTCTCAGAGGGAGGGGGCACCTGCCCCTCCACTATAGAAGCTGCCATTTGGCCTCAGGTAGTAAACCTGAGGGCCTGAAAGTCAGATAGGAGCTGAACCCAGAGGTCCTGCAGAGCTGACTGGAAGGGAGACACTGGAAAGGATCTGATTCTGCCTACAGATCTGTGTCGTGGGGCCTCTGTCATGTGAGGGCCATCCCTTCAGTGGAAGAGTCAGTGTACGGGTGTCAGTCAAGAGGATGCCAGAGAGTGTCCAGAAGATGCAGTATTTGCATCGAGTCTGCTGCTGGAGAGAGCAAGAAGACCCACTTCCTCCATACAAGTGGCAGTATGGTTAAAGCAGTGTGTCTGCTTCCACAAATAACCTAATGAGGCCAAGTGAGAGTTGTCCTTATCTACTGTGAATAGTTCAGTTGCAGTATCCCACTATTCCCTTCTCCCATCCAAGTTCCACAATAAATACAAAACCAAATACCCTGGACTTCTTATTCAGTAATGAGCAAACGGGAATAAGGATGGATGTGTAAAAAATCCCCTAGTGACCGTCTGCAGGTAATCAGAGGGAGACCCAAGACATCATCACACAGCAAGCCCTATGGGGACAGTGCTACAATCACATCACAGAAGACATAGTGCAAGGTTTTGGAGTAACGCAGGACCCCTCCACATAATATGTCTGACGAGGGGTCCTGTATGGATCCGAAACATTGCATGTCAGTGATGGCAAACCTTGGCACCCCAGATGTTTTTGAACTCCATTTTTCATGATGCTCAACTACACTGCAGAGTGCATTAGCATCATGGGAAATGTAGTTCCAAAACATCTGGAGTGCCAAGGTTCGCCATCACTGCACTATGTCTTCTGTGATGTGATCATTCTTCAATAAAGATTTAGACGTAATTGATGGCAAATATGTGGTGTGCTGGCAAATATGTGCATTTAATCATTCACTCATAAAAGTACTTCAGCCCACAGTTTGAACAAAAGAAATTGAATAAATTCCTCCATCTACACTAAGCAGCATAGATGGAGAAGGTTTCTCTGCATTCTACTGTATTCTGACAGCTAGCACTCACAACTGTCAGAATACCCAAACTGTGACTGCATCTACTTGCATGTGGTCACAGTTTACCTGAGGAATTCTCACCTGGCTCCTTCAACAAAAGTCAATTAAAGAAACTGACTTTTGTTGAGTTGGGTGGTACCAGCAGGGCCATCTATAGCTCAAATTTCAAATGTTTTAGAAGGATTTGTTAGAAACTCAAGCTGTCTATGGCAGCCATTAGATTAAAAAATGACCTTTTTTCTCTCTTCTCTCTTCTTTTTTTTTTTTACGATCATAATTAGAGGCCATAGTAACATATCACTCTGCTTCCTATACTTGCTTTGTAAAGTGGAAAATGATGGAAGATAAAGCCGGCCATACATGGATCGATATTCGTCAAGTCAATCTATCCATCAACCTCTGTACAACCACATTGTTGGGTTTTTCCTGAACAATCAGTGCCAGCAACGCTGATTATTGTGTTCTGACGTTAGGGGAAGGCTCCCCGCTGTCACAAAATGATACCACATTAGGAGTGATTTCACCCGCCACCTTGAATGTGTGGATGGGGAAGCAACACTTTTTTGCAATCAACCTGCTGGGGTGAATTAGATGAGATGGAGATATGTGTTTATCCTATGTAATCCCATAATCCTAGGTACATCTTGTGACATACACTTGATTACTGGATGTAAGTTTTCTACCAGAAAAATTAGTAAAGCGTTACTCAATCGGGGTGCTACAAACACAGGATGCAGTTTGCCCTGTATCAGTGTCACATGTTTTTATTATTATAATATTTTTGTTAATTCTACTTGTTTATAGCAAATTATTATCTGCTAATAACCCTGCACTGACAACAGATTGTTATCACGTTTCAAATTTGCTGTAACATCCTGTTTTACTCATTCTCTGCTACCTGTATGAATGTACCCTTACTATATACATTTTACACTGTTGTTATTATTATTATTATATATAGGATTTATATAGCGCCGACAGTTTTGCAGCGTTTACAACATGAGGGCAGGCAGTACAATTACAATACCGTTTAATACAGTAGGAATCAGAGAGCCATGTACCATTTTCACAGTTCAATAAAACTTTTTTGTCAAAAAATAAATAAACAAATACTTTGTTAGAAAAATGTGTAAATCCTGGATGAAAACATTGATAAATAGGCTCCATAATCAGCAGCTAGCTATGGTTTGCCAAAAATAAAGATAAATGGGGTTTTCCTTGCTATAATGGCAACACTGGTCTGCTCTATTTACAATGTGTGTGCATAGGACACCCCAGACATATCATTCTCTGCTTTTGTGATTGTTCATTGCTGTTTCCTAGCTGATCTTCTCTTTTTATTTAAGAACAGTGCGTCTGCACTAAGTAGGCAAGTCATTGTGAACTGGCCTGATCAGTAGAGCTGGGCCCTAACTCACTAGCATGCCCAGAAGCTGTTTAGAAGGGTATGACGCGCGCGCGCCGGAACTGACGTCGGGGCCGGTGCAGGCGCAATGATTCCTGGGAGCAATGACGTTCAGCTCCCAGGAATCATTGCAAAAGCCAGGAAGTGACGAATCGCCGCGGCCGCCGAGGGGAGGAAGAAGGAAGTAAGGTAAGTATATTTTCTCTACAAGTTAAGTAAAAAAAAAAAAAATTGCGATTATCCATTTGTTTTTCAGGTGACCCGGCGCGAGAAGATGGAGGTAAGTATAAAATTAGGGTGGAACTCCACTTTAAAGCAGAGTTCCAGCCTCGGAAACGTTTTTGAGATAAAAATACCCCCGGGACAGTCAGGGCTAGTGCATTCCAGAATAGATAGCCTCTGAACTGTCCCAAGTTGCACTTACCTTTTAGAAGAAATACTTAACTTGAAAATTTCTTGTCCAGCGCTGCCATCTCAGGTGTGGGCAGCTGAAGCCAGGGCGTCCTCTTCGGTGTCCTCTTCGGTCCCAGAATGCCTTGCACCGGCCCCGCACGTCACTTCCGGGGCAGGCGCGTCATCCCTGCACAGGGAATGACGCGCCTGCCCCGGAAGTGAAGAGCGGGGCCAGTGCAGGCGCATTGATTCCTGGGAGCCATGACGTTCAGCTCCCAGGAGTCAATGCAAGCAGGAAGAGACAGCGTGGGTCGCGGCCGCTGAGGGAGGAAGTGGAAGAAAGGTAAGTATATTTTCTTCAATAACAAGTTAAGTAATTGAAAAACAAAAATCGGGACTATCCATTTCTTTTTTAGGTGATTTTCAGCAAGCGGATGGCCCAAAGTGGTTTTTGAGGCTGGAACTCCGCTTTAACCATTTCAGACATTTCAGAGAGTACTGATTTTGAATATTGTAAGGACACACTGGCCACACCTGTATATGCAGCAAAAACCCATAGCACATTAAGGGTCCTTTCACAAGGGATTTCCGATCAGGTCCGCCTGTCGGTTTTTCAGGTGGACCTAGTTGTACCTGCCAGTCTCCCCAATGGAGCGGCACATGTCAGTGGACACATGTCTGCTGACACCCGCTGCCATCTGATCTAATCCTGCCCACAAAATCCAGACATATGGTGGTCCTATTTTCCATCCGTCTGGTGGATCGGATAGGATCAGATAAAAATGGACAGGAGATCCGTTTCCACACCATTTTCCCATAGAGGAGAGCAGGACTGTGCCCGTGTCTGCTCTGCACAGCGTATGTGCATCAGCAGGCTGTTATTTGTATCACAGAATACCAGACGGCAGAAGATTGCCCAAATCTTTATGTTTGACTCCAAACCATCAAATCCATTAATAAAGGCCAGACCTTGCATGGATTAGCAGATAAGCACTCCATGTTCTAAATAAAACTAAACAAATATAAAGACTAAAAATAAAAGAAGTATCACACTACACCCCTCTTCTGTAGTTATATTTCCCACTTTGTAGGTGGACAGAAGTTGAGTCTTCGTGACTAAGAGGTTGGTCTATTAATGATTAAAAGTTGTTCTGTTTGGTAATAAAGGTTAAAATTTATTTCATAATTAAAAGTTATTTAAATCCAATAAAGGGCAACAATCTAAACTTTTACCACATCCTTTATTGTGTGTGTAGCAAGGTTTCCAGGCCTGTGGCCTGATGTTGGTCTGCCATTAGTACCGGTAGTCTCTCCAGCCCATGTGAGCTGTGACCCTGGGTGTGACAACTGAAGCAGCGACAACTCCGGCATCTTTGTTTGTGGTTTTTATTTGATTTAAAGGGGATGGGAGAAGGAAATGAGTGGGATACTCCTTGAGGCTTGAACTAATTACATGTGGGACTTTACTCCTGAAAAATGCCCGTTGGCGCTTCCTTGATGCCAGCCGGCGCCTGCCAACGCTCTCTAACACTGTAAATATCCTGTAGAACACAGAAGTGCTGAATCCTCGGCTATTAGTCCAGAAGATCCAGGACTGAGAACTGTAGAACTCCTGACACTGTTTTGCTGTGGAAGTCACTGACTACTGTCCCCCGCTTTGACTAGCTTGAGGTAATATGAAGTAGAACTCTGTATAGCTGTACTTGCAACTAACACACTCTGTACAATTCAGGGCCCAACCGCAGGTGCCCTCTTTCACTTGAACTCTTCAGGGTCCACTGACTATGTACCCCCTCTGTAGCTTCAGTGTCCTCAACCTAGGTACCCCCTTTACAACTAGCTGGCACTAGATCCCAGAACCTCTGCCGGAGTGGTCCCCTCTAACTTCAGGCAGACACCCAGGGGCAATCCTCAGTACTCACGACCTGTGTAGGCTTTCCTGGGACTGGACCCCTCTCTCTCTCCGAAGGCTCTCGGCACACCGGATCCCCTCAGCTCGCTCAGCACGCTCTGGATACTCAGGCAACACCCCGAAGCATCCACCTTCCTCAGATAGGAGGAGAGACAGCCGCACTCTCCTTCCTGGGACTCTGCTCGCGCCAAAGACATTGTGTCATGTGCCACCCCCAAACTTATACCCACTCCCAGAATCCTTTGCTGCACAATCTGCCTCCAGGGGTACTTACAAGCCTGGATGTGTCCCCTGATTGGGTCTTCTTCACTGCCCAATGAGAAGCCTCTCACAGGGCCAGTGAGGAGACTCCCCTCTCAGCAGACACACTTGGTAGCCATGACAACCCACCCACACAAAATAAAACATGGCTTAGGCAGACAAAGCCCACTATATTTTACCTAGCACCTACCTGTAGGGTAGTACATGTGTTTACTTATTATTATTTTGGTATGTTGGTATAGCATAATGGGTGTTATTGTGGTGTACAGTCCCATATAGGAGAGCATTCTTGTGAGATTTGTGTTCCTACTGAAATGCCCAATGATGTCCCCCTCTCCTATACGATGTGGCTGGATGCCAGGGTATTTTTCTTTTACTTTTTTTCTTTTTATTTTGGCATTTCTTTTATTCAAGGGACACTGTGGAAACAGATATGTGGACCTCTGCAAGGCCCTTAAAGAATAAGTTCACCTGTAGTAACATGTTACATGTTATACCATTAGGGTATAACATGTAACATGTTACTAAAGCAGCAACAGCCCCCCCCTGATCCCCCACTGTGACAGCAGGCACTGCATCCTCTCTCCCGGCGCTGTCCCATTTTAAAAAAGCGAGGCTGTTCGGGTGCTTTGCCCATACAGCCACGTCATTCATTCATAGCAATCTGTGAGTGAATGAATGAACTACAAATCCCATCTTTCACCATGACAGATGGCTTGTAGTTCTCAATAAACTACCAGGGTACTCATCTGTGCCCTCGTAGCTCCCTGACACTTCCTGCAGTATAGAGATATGGGCAGACAGCTGTCAGGAGTGTCTGCAGGAGCCTGATATTGCACCAGCAATCTACTGATCGCGGATGCACTGCTTTTCGGGCTCCATGGTAAAAAAATAAAATAAATGCACATTTTTTTTTTACCTGCAATATCATGTGCATTTATTTTATTTTAAAATGTGAACTTAGCCTCTAAGCTTTGTTATGTCCACCCACATCCTACAGAGATCATTTTCTTAATATATGATATAGACTAGTAGGAATTTTATTTAAGGTTGCGGTACATCATTTAATGTTCTATTTCTTGTGTTAAAACGAACGCTCTTGTGCCGCCACCTTTTATTTCTGATTGGACTTTCACTGGGGAAGGGGACTCCCTGTGTGTTCACTACAGGAGTTTATAAGCTGGGCTTTACCTGAGGTGTATAGCAGCCACAGTATATTCATTTTATAATAAATTACATAGTGTACTTGGGTCAAGATATCCTTTCATTTTTGCATTTAGAGTTCATTAAACAGCAAGGAATTCAGATCACATTCCATCCTCAGTCAAAAGGAGAACATAGCTTCTGATGCTGCTTATATACTAACGTGGATACATTTGTAAGTATTGTACCCCGCCCCATAAATTGTTGCTTGCCTGCTAATGGTATGTAGGTCAGTGAACTGGAATATTTATTTTAGCCTCACAAACAAGTTGAAAATGTTCTTCTGTGTATATGAAGGACTTTCCTAAGCATGCACCATACTGTATATTCACCTAGTTTTTCCCTTACCAGTTCCACCCCATTTGTGGCAATGGAACCGTTCAAATTGCTGCAACTCAAGTGGTTAACACCAGAGTGGTTTTGAAGTCGTGCTACTTCAGTGCGATTTCATGTGCAGCTTGCTGATATCTGTGCAAGTTCATTTGACAGATGTCAATGCAAGTTGCACTGAAGTCACACTTAAATAGTGCAGGAACCTATTTGTATAAAAACTGGGACCAAATTGTGAACATGTATAGACAGGATTCTCTCTTATTCTGCTAATGATGTATATGCTTTGCATTACAATTATGTATACTTGTCAATGAACGTGTTTTTTAATGTATTTGTATTATCCACAGGGGAGGACTGGCAAGGGGGGCAGGGTGGCAATTGCCCCCCGGGCCACTCTGAAAAGTGGTAAAAACTGGTAAAAAGGCCTCACTCAGGGCTGGATTACTGTAGGGGCCAGACACTGTATACAGCTGCAAGTCCAAAACCAGGTGGGCATGGATGGTAAGCTGATTCAATGGTTCAATGGGCCACTTGACTAGACTTGCCCCCCAGACCTAAGGCTGCCAGCCCTCCCCCGATTATCCAGATTACTTATCTTTGTTTGTCTCACTCATCTGCCCAGCGAATCCAGTGCTGTCCTGCTGTCATCCGCCGTAAACCACATTCTGGGTCACTATTTTCTTTGTGATATCAATGGGACAGCCTTTACGCACGCACAGTGTGTTAAACATAGCCCCGAAGCCTCCTGGGATGCATGCTATGGGTATCACAGGCGGATTCAGGTGGACATGTAGGGATGTAATTTCCACCTAAGCTAAAAAGGGACAGCATGGTATCCCCCATGCTGTAATAAAAAATAGCTAAGTGAGCTTTAAAAACAAATTTCTCCCCAATGCTTATAGCTGAACTCTGGGAAACACAAAGTAATACAGTGCCAATAAAAAGGGCTTTTACATATCAAAGTCCTTTACACTCCTGGCAGCCACTGCTCAACTTTTCACCCTGATGCTCTTGGGGACTGGCACAGACAGATTTTGCGTATGTGTCTTGCATGCATTCCAAAAGTGGTGCAGTGTGCACCAAATTCATGCACCTGTCTAGAATTTGGCTCATGTTGCGCCACTTTTAGAATGCACACGAGACACTTCACAAACTCTGTCTGCCCCTGGGTCTCTCGCTGTATGCTAAAAGAGAGTCCACTGTCATCACACCAGACGTTCTGTCAGAACCAGTGTTGCCTATACTTCATGAATTTGGCCCAATACATTAACGCCTGAAAAGTGGTGCAGCAGCTTTATTAAATTCTTTATTAGATGTTCCCTCAGCGTCCTTACATACTATGCACTCGGTAGCCTAAATGGAAAAAATGTTTACAGATGTCTCCATATACACAAGTGAAGTGGATGTAGGAATGCCCCTTTCCAGGACAATATATTCTGAAAGCAGCACCGACTGCTATCATAATACATTGATCAGTGGCTGCAACTGCTCATTGATGGAAAATCAGTGTGATGGGTGCCCACACACTGATCGAAATTCATTTATGGTCAGTGTATTGGCAGATGAAGACAAGACGTGTGTTACAGGCCAGATTGCCAGGTGTAAATAAAGTAAAAAAAAGGTCCAAAATCAAAAAAACTATTGCAAACACCACATCTAAGGACTAATAGACTGCAACATATTAAATGTTTGTTTCTGGGTTTAAATACGCTTTAACCACTTTAATACCGGGCACTTTTCCCCCTTTCCACCCAGGCCAATTTATAGCTTTTAGCTCTGTTGCATTTTGAATGACAATTGCGCGGCCATGCAACACTGTACCTAAACCAAATTTATGTCATTTCCCCCCACAAATAGCGCTTTCTTTTGGTGGTATTTGATCACCGCAAGGTTTTTTCTTTTTTGCTAAACAAATAAAAAAAGACCGAAAAGTTTGAAAAAAAAAAGTTTTTTTGTTTATGTTATAAAATTTTGTAAATAAATACGTTTTTTCCTGCACTGATGAGCACTGATGAGGCCGCATGGACAGGCACTGATGAGGAGGCACTGATGGGGTGGCACTAATATGCGGCACTGATATGCAGCACTGATGGTCACTGATATGTGGCACTGATAGGTAGCACTGATATGCAGCACTGATGGTCACTGATATGTGGCACTAATAGGTAGCACTGATATGCAGCATTGGTGGGCACTGATAGGTGGCACTGCTGGGCACTGATAGGCGGCACTGCTGGGCACTGATAGGGGGCACTGATGGGCACTGATGGGCATTGATAGGTGGCACTGGTGGGCAATAATGGGCATTGGTGGGCGGCACTGATAGCTGGCAATAATGGGCACTGGTGGGCAGCACTGATGGGTAGGGCACTGGTGGGCAGCACTGACGGGAAGGGCACTGATAGGCTCCCTGAGCCCTGATTGCCATCCCTGGTGGCCATAGTGGGCATCCCTGGGGTCATGGGTGGGCATCCCTGGGGTCATGGGTGGGCATCCCTGGTGGTTCTAGTGGCACCCACCCCCAAGTGTCTGCACTGGTAATCAATGCTCTGATTACCAGGGCAGACCCCCCCACCCTGCCAGGAGAGCCACAGATTGGCTCTCCTCTACTCGTGCCTGTCAGGCACGAACTGAGGAAAGCCGATCAACGTCACTTCCTATTTACTATGTGACCAGCTGTGATTGAACACAGCTGGTCACATGGTAAAGAGCCTACAGCAGTAGGCTCTTTACTGAGATCGGAGATGCGGGGGCGCGCAGAGCGCATTATCCTGCCGCCGTCATATGACGTCCGGTCAGGATAATGTAACCACCTTCCCGCCGTCATTTGCCTATAGAGCAGGCGGGAAGTGGTTACAGTGATTGTAAACGATCACCATTCATTTTAAGATTGAAATGAAAGGCAAAACATTTTTGTATAGATATAAAAAAAAAAAAAATGTTTTAAATACCTTTTTTCCCTTTTTTATAGGTGATCACATTCCCGCTGTTCTCAGCTGCATAAGTGCTGGAGGGAGGAGAAGCAGCAGCACACTGAGCTTCCCAGTGAATGGCTGTGCAGTGGGGGCGTGTCAGGACAAGTCTGATCATTGGAGGAGAGCAGGCTATGTTTCCAGCAGAGCTAGAGAACTGACCACAGTGTGTTCTCCTGCTTAATGTGGTCCGTTTTTAATTGGAAAGCAGAGGGACTGGCAGGAACACCAGGGATTTCACACAAAGGAAACAATAAAAAGAGAACAGGATACTTTCTCATACAAGTACATGGTATAGCAGAAGTATGAAAATGTTGGGGTAACAACCACTTTACTAACACAGAAAATGTTATGGCTACTTAGCCTTTATAGAAGATCAGCAACACTGTGGGCAGCTAGATGTGATACAATATTTAATTATTAAACAGAATAGGTACTGTAATTAGCACATCTACCAAAAACACACTTGATAATAGATTGATGTTTATTGAGATGCTTAAAGCAGTATTAAACCAAAAATGTAATATATAACATCTTTCCAATCATTAGATGTGATTATTGTATTAGTTTTCTTTGTTAGTTTTTTTTTTTTCCCCTCTGTTTTCACCTGGTGATCTGGCCAGTAACACACCTCCTGTATTAGAGTGCCCCTACTCTAGATGGGATAAAGATCCCTTTTGGGATAAAGATTTTACATAAATAAATAAAGCTGATCATTTTATCCAGCCCTGTCAGATCCCAGCTAGCTGTCAGATCCAGGATCGGGGAGGCTCTGGGGCTGGTCCATTCATAACATATTACATGTCACACCCTGAATATGGGTGTAACATGTTACGAATTGTGAACTTATTGTTAAGGCTTTGGCAATAAAACCTAGAAACTGATTGGTTACTATACACAGCTACACCAGATTCTTTGTGCACCAGTTTAAAGCAGAGTTCCGGCTACAAATTTTTTTTTTCAATAAAAATACCCCCGGGACAGTCAGGGCTAGTACATTCCACAATGGATAGCCTCTGTACTGTACCGGGTTGCACTTACCTTTTAGAAGAAATACTTACCTTGAAAATTTCTTCTTCAGCGCTGCCATCTCGGAGGTGGGCAGCTGAAGCCAGCGCGTCCTCTTCCATGTCCTCTTCTCCCATAATGTGCCTGCACCGGCCCCGCTCGTCACTTCCGGTGCGGGCGCGTCATCCCTCCACAGCTTCTGGGCATGCCCAGAAGCTGTTTAGCAGGGAATGAGGCGCCGCACCGGAAGTAACGAGCGGGGTCGGTGCAGGCGCATTGATTCCTGGGAGCGAGGAAGTGACGGCGCGGGCCGCGGCCGCAGAGGGAGGAAGTGGAAGAAAGGTGAGTATACTGTATTTTTCTTCAATAACAAGGTAAGTAAACGAAAAAAAAATCATAACTATCCATTTCTTTTTCAGGTGACCAATAGCAAGAGGATGGCCCAAAATCGATTATGTCGATTTTATGGCCGGAACTCCGCTTTAAGTAAATTGTCCCCAGTATTTGCACCATTGATTGGTGGGTTTTATTTTTGCCTGGACATAAGCTTTAATGATGGTTCTTACTGAAAAGTCTATTTTTGAAAATGGAAACAGTCTAAGTCTACCTACAGAACTAAGTTTTCACATTCTAAAGTGATTTATTAACCAAGCTAAACTAGTGCCTAACCATGACTTAAACATTAAATAAACCTACTAAGATTAACTTTACTGGCAGAAATATAATGGATTTTTTCAGGCTCACCTCAGTCTTCATGTGTTGCATTAAAATGGGGTGGTCGCCAGCAGGGCCAGAACTACAGATCATAGAGGCCCATACATCATTTGAACGGGTGACCGTGACTATGCTGTTTTTGATCCTAACATAAAGAATGTCTAAATCAAGGACAGGTAGCAAGAGAACTGTCAACATAATCAGTACACTACTAGAGACTAGTGCTGTGGATTTAAGTTGCTGGGGAAGAGTGGGGCAGTAACACACCTAGTACCCCCGAGTTTTCCACTAGAAAAGTTTTGTATTTGGCATAAAAATGAAAATAATCATAACTATCCACATTTAAACATTCAACACAAAATTTCTCCCCTCTGCCACCCTTTCAAATCCCCCTCACCCATACCTAGGCTATCAACATACCCTAATTAGAAAAGAGGAAAAACAAAGCTGTATGGACTCCAAACTTTCTTCAGACTTTAGGAAAGCCAGACAGTTGGGAGTAGAAAATGTCCTGGCATTTTTGGGAGAAAACAATCCCATCTTTGGTATTGGGTGGGAGGGGTAGTGCCCCCATTGATGGTGTCAGTGGAAGCAATAGCGCCTATCATTGGTGTCAGTGGGAGGAATAGTGCCCTATCATTGGCTTCAATGCATAGAACAGTGCCCCATCATTGGTGTGAGTGGGATGGAATAGTGCCCCATCATTGGCTTCAATGCATAGAACAGTGCCCCATCATTGGTGTGAGTGGGATGGAATAGTGCCCCATCATTGGTGTCAGTGGAAGGAACAGTGCCCCATCATTGGTGTCATCGGAAGGAACAGTGCCCCATCATTGGTGTGAGTGGGATGGAATAGTGCCCCATCATTGGTGTGAGTGGAATGAACTGGGCCCCATCATTGGTGTCAGTGGAAGGAACAGTGCCCCATCATTGGTGTGAGTGGGATGGAATAGTGCCCCATCATTGGTGTCAGTGGAAGGAACAGTGCCCCATCATTGGTGTGAGTGGGATGGAATAGTGCCCCATCATTGGTGTCAGTGGAAGGAACAGTGCCCCATCATTGGTGTGAGTGGGATGGAATAGTGCCCCATCATTGGTGTCAGTGGAAGGAACGGTGCCCCATCATTGGTGTCAGTGGAAGGAACAGTGCCCCATCATTGGTGTGAGTGGGATGGAATAGTGCCCCATCATTGGTGTCAGTGGGATGGTATAGTGCCCCATCATTGGTGTCAGTGGAAGGAACAGTGCCCCATCATTGGTGTGAGTGGGATGGAATAGTGCCCCATCATTGGTGTCAGTGGAAGGAACAGTGCCCCATCATTGGTGTGAGTGGGATGGAATAGTGCCCCATCATTGGTGTCAGTGGAAGGAACAGTGCCCCATCATTGGTGTCAGTGGAAGGAACAGTGCCCCATCATTGGTGTCAGTGGAAGGAACAGTGCCCCATCATTGGTGTCAGTGGAAGGAACAGTGCCCCATCATTGGTGTGAGTGGGATGGAATAGTGCCCCATCATTGGTGTCAGTGGGATGGAATAGTGCCCCATCATTGGTGTCAGTGGAAGGAACAGTGCCCCATCATTGGTGTGAGTGGGATGGAATAGTGCCCCATCATTGGTGTCAGTGGAAGGAATAGGGCCCCATCATTGGTGTGAGTGGGATGGAATAGTGCCCCATCATTGGTGTCAGTGGAAGGAATAGTGCCCCATCATTGGTGTGAGTGGGATGGAATAGTGCCCCATCATTGGTGTCAGTGGAAGGAACAGTGCCCCATCATTGGTGTGAGTGAGATGGAATAGTGCCCCATCATTGGTGTCAGTGGAAGGAACAGTGCCCCATCATTGGTGTCAGTAGAAGGAACAGTGCCCCATCATTGGTGTCAGTGGAAGGAACAGTGCCCCATCATTGGTGTGAGTGGGATGGAATAGTGCCCCATCATTGGTGTCAGTGGAAGGAACAGTGCCCCATCATTGGTGTCAGTAGAAGGAACAGTGCCCCATCATTGGTGTCAGTGGAAGGAACAGTGCCCCATCATTGGTGTCAGTGGGAGAAATATAAGGTAAATATCCAATAGCATGCCAAACGTTTTTTTATTGAAGTAAGATCACATCACAAACAGTGTAGTGCAATGTTTCAGAGCCATGTAGGACCCCTTTGTCAGTCATGTGATCTTACTTCAATAATAAAAAGCATTTGGCTGTAATTGAAGATCCTTGCTGGTGAATATTTACATTCTGTTGTGTAATCTCCAGTATTCAGCTGGTGGTCGCTGCACCACCCGGTACCTTGAGAGCTCATTCAAGGAACATGTGCGATGGGAATATGGACTGTGTACTATGAATGGTTTCCTCATTCTGCACCCCTGATTGCTCCCCTGAATAGGGGATTCAAAGCTTGATCATACCCATACAAGAGGTGATATGATATCTTTCCAATCACATGCCTGACCAAGGGGTCCTGCGTGGCTCTGAAATGTTGCACTACAGTTTGTGATGTGATCTTACTTCAATAAAAAAAACATTAGGACATAACTGAAGATCCTTGGTGTGCTGGCAAATATTTACATTCTGTCATGTATGTTCTAATCTCCAGCTGGTGGTTGCTGCAGCACCTAGTACCTCAATAGTTCATTCCAGGAATGTGTACAATGGGAATATGGACTGTGTAGTGGGAGGAATAGTGCCTCACCATTGGTGTCAGTGGGAGGAATGTGTCCCCTTGTAAGTGTCAGTAAAAGGAATAGTTTCCTTTTCTGGTGTCAGTGGATAGAATAGTATCCTATTGTTGGTGTTAGTGAGAAAATATTGCCCCAAAGGCCAAGTAAAGGCAAACAAAGGGCTGCATGTGGCCCCTGGGCCGCAGTTTGGGGAACACTGGTATAGACAACTGGTCTTTTCAGGGTTCCAATTACATTAACACGAACACAAATTAATTTTGTTTCTATTTTTACCATAGATGAACTAACTCCATCCACTCTTCAGCTGTTGGAGTTATTTTTTTTAAACAAACGGTGATCTAGCCAGTGCTGCATACAAAGACCAATTGTGCTGTGGCCTTGAGTCACTCTACGTCTAATGGTAAAAACTGTTAATGTTGGATTTGTTTGAGATGATGTTTTTTGTCAAGCAATAGCTTTCAGAGCTATATTTATTTCTAACATGACTTTTCTGTAATTACAGTTATTATTATCCTTTACTATAGTGTTATGACAAATAAAGGTGTATTGCTTAAAAATCGCAACTCGCTTAAAACAACTTAAGGTGACATGAGAGAGCAATGATGCCAATTCTAAGGGAACTACTCACATGACATCTCAACACCAGACCACATACACCAGAAATAAGCAGCCACGAAAAGTACACTTTTCAAATCTTTTACCCTAATATTTAGAAGTTATGATGCAAATCAGTTAATGCACAATTATGATAGCAATTGGGCAATTGAACCCAAGCAGCATATATCTATAACAGTACAATACCTTATAATGACCAGTCTTTAACCACTTTACCACCGGAGGATTTTGCTGTCTTACGTCCAGCGTCCAAGCCACTTTTTGCAATTCGGCACTGTGCGACTTTAACTGACAATTGCGCGGTCATGCAACGTCGTACCCAAATGAAATTGACATCCTTTTTTTCCCACAAACAGAGCTTTCTTTTGGTGCTTTTTATTTTTTGCGATATTAATAAAAAAATGCGAAAATTTTGAAAAAATAACAATATTTTTCTACTTTGACAGTTAAAAAATATCCAATATATTACATTTTTGTCATATATTTAGGCCAAAATGTATTTAGCTACATGTCTTTGACAAAAAAATTCTCAATGAACGTATTTTTAACCGCTTTAAGACCGGAAGATTTTACCCCATTCCTGACCAGGCCATATTTTGTGATTCGGCACTGCGTTATTTTAACGGACAATTGCGCAGTCGTGCAATGCTGTACCCAAATTAAATTTATGTTCTTTTTTTCCCCACAAATAGAGCTTTCTTTTGGTGGTATTTGATCACCTGTGCGATTTTTACTTTTTGCGCTATAAACAAAAAAAGAGCGACAATTTGTAAAAAATAACAATATTTTTCACATTTTTTTTATATGAAATTCCCAAAAGAAAATGTAAAAATCAAAGTTTTTAACATTTTAGGCCAATTTGTTTTCTGCTACATATTTTTGGTAAAAAAAAATCGCAATAAGCGTATTTTGATTGGTTTGCGCAAAAGTTATCGCAGCTACTAACTACGGGAAATTTATGTAATTTTACCACTAGTAATGGTGGCGATCTGCAATTTTTTTTGTGGGACTGCGACATTGCGGCGGACAGATCGGACCCTTGACCGACATTTTTGACACTTTTGGGGGTACCAGTGACATTACTACAGTAATCAGTGCTATAATTATGCACTGTTACTGAATAAATTACACTGGCAGGGAAGGGGTTAACTTTTATTGGTGATTTAGGGGTTAATGTATGCCTGGTGCTTACTAACGTGTGTGGGGGGAGGGGACTGTGTGACACAGGCACAGATCGCAGGTTCAGCTATGCTGAATCCTAATAAATAGGAAAAGCAGCGCTAATGAACTTAATGGGTGTAAACCAATCTCAATAGTGCATAATGCTGATCTATTGGGAACAGGTGTCAGATAAACACCCAAGGTGAAAATCGATCACACATATAAAATAAGTTATATCATAAACTTTGCAAGGTAAGTATGTACATGAACAGAAATACCGCAAAAAAATGGTATTATACCAAAGTCAAAACCATATAAAGTTCATAAAAGTTCATATGTGATCATAAAGTCCCAGAAATGAGTGCCCAGATCAGTGAAGTGAAGGAATCCAATAGCCTAATCACCTCGGTGCTGCACACAGGTAACAAACATGTCTCCTTACCAGATGGAGAGGTAACTGAGCATATAGTAGTGATTCCTCGCAGCGCCACTCAAACAGGATCTCAGCAGCAACAAGCCTCCAAAGCACAGCCAAAAGATGATGATACCGATATTAGCCACAGGGTATGCTGAATCCTGTAATCTGTCCCTGACTGTCACTTAGGAGATCCGCCCGCTTTGTTTACACAAGCAGGCGGATTTCCACACTCAATCCCCGACAATCGGGGAAGAGCGGCGGTGATCACCGCCTCTCTTCCCCTGGCTCGACTCCCGCTGTGACTGAATACTGGATGATAACGAGCCACTTTGCTGCAGTACGGTCAACGTGACCGGTCGGCAAGTGGTTAATGCATGTATCTTTTCATGGACAATGATATGTAAGGTTTATATTAAAATACTCCAATATTAATTAGTGAAAGGATCAAATTTATTAGGCAATAGGGACCTCTATTTGAATATTGACTTTTAGACTGACCTAGACCAATCACACATGTTTAATATATGGTCTCCCTGATTTAAAGTGGTATTAAACACCAAAATGTAATATATTGCAACTTCACAAACCTTAGATGTGGTAGTTGCATTTGTTTTCTTTTTTAGGCTTTTTTTTTACTGTTTTTCTACTATTTTACCTGGTGATCCCGCCAGTAACACACTTCCTGTCTAAATCTGGCAATAAATGGATCAAATTTCAGCTAGTTCAGAAGGAGCTGGACACATTTCAGTCCATGGGTGGCCACTGTGGCTGAACAGAAGTTGATCTACTAATCGACAAACCGTTCTGTTGGTAACTTCTTGCTTGATCAGCTCTGCAGTCAATAGGCTGCACCAGTGATCTGTGTATTCTGATGGCAGGGGAGTCTCCCCGCTGCCAGAACACATGGACAAAGCAGGAAGGATTCCCCCATCCACTTCAAAAGTGTGGATGGGGAAATCAAGATTTTTTTTTTTTTTTTGTTAAACCCACTGGTTGAACAAGAAAAACTGACCCAAGTATAGTACATTTTAGAATGTCTGCATTCTGGATGAAGTAGTAAAGCAGCATTGTTAGTCAGGGGAGAGTAGAGTAGCTTCTGTTTAATGGGCATGCTGGAAAACCATCAGCCAACCGGCATCTGATCAGCGCTTGCAGACAATCGCTGACTGGTGTGTTCTGGTGGGGGGGGGGGGGGGGGCAATCCACCTGTCAGAACACAATCGCTCAATCGCTCAACTGGGAAATCGCTGTACTAACATTGCATAGTTAGTACAGCGAGGTCCTCATTCTTTTTACGTTCAGCTCATTGGGTTGAACGAAAAAAAAAAAAAAACTACCTGAATGTACAAGGCCTTAGTCAGATGGGGTACCGGTCTGACTCTCACTAGCTGATTATAAAACACTAGATTTACATCTGTCTCTGGGAAGAGAGATAGCGGCAAGACAGTAAACCCAAACTAAAAGGAAACTCCAAGTTAGAAAAAGTCTCTTTTTCTGTCCTTCAATGTAATATTTTATTTATAGCTACCCTTTGTAGTGATCAGAGTTGTATAAAGTACTCGAAACCCATACTTGAGTAAAAGTACAAGTGCTCGATCAAAAAGTGACTTGAGTAGAAGTACTAAAGTATTCAACATTTTTTGTACTTAAGTATTGCAAGTAGTTTATTTTTAAATTTTGCTACTCAAGTACTGAAAGTAAAAGTACCAGTAGTTTTAAAAAAAAAATTGCTACTCAAGTACTGAAAGTAAAAGTAGAAGTACTGTGTTATGTAGTTATTAAAGAAAGAAATCAAAAGTTTGAACATCATATTGTTTTTTTATTATTTCAAATGCAGCTTTTATTTATACATACAGTAGCTTTTATTTTCATATGCGCTGATAATACACGTTTTGAGCTTCATGAAACCTGCCATCTACTGTTCTGGCAGTGGTAATTTTTATAATTGTAACGAGTAACTATGCAGCACAAAAAAAAAATATCGGAGTAGAAGTATTGAAATCAAAAAAATGTAGTGAAGTAAAAGTGGAAGTAGGAGAAAAAATCCTACTCTAGGAAAGTACAGATACCGCCTTTCGGTACTTAAGTACAGTAGTGAAGTAGTTCTACTTAGTTACTATACATCTCTGGTAGTGATAAGGACAGGGAGTTGTTATACCTACCCTCTATAATGAGGACAGAGGGGAAGAACCTAGCCTTGGACTTTTCCCTGTAAACTCTTCAAACGTCAGTTATACATGGCACTGGCCAACCCTTTCAGATAGTTCTGGGTATGGTCCCTGGCATTCTGAGCATGTGGTCCTCCTTGGCTTGCCAAAGTGGTATCTAATGATTCTAAGGGGGCATATCCACTTTCTCATCACTTAGCAACACCTGGGCCTGATGTTGGGTTACCTAAATACAGTGCATTGCATTGTGCGATGCTCGGAGAGAGAATTCTGTTTTTCCTTGTAAGAAAATTGAGACATTTTGGGGGTAGTGGGATACTGGCTGTGCTGCTGTAAAAGTGTTCATTGGCATTAAACCATGTTTTCCTAATAGTCATGACAACTGTACATAGTCCCCATTACTCTTTTAAAGAAAATAAGCAATCAGACAGGTTAGAAAACTTTGTCCGATCACTATTTTTCCCTTGATACATATAGGCTGAAAAAAGTTGGTAACCATATTCTAATAGGAATGATATTGTTTGGCTAAACTTTACAAAAAGCTATATTGAGAAGCTAGAAAGTGTTTCCTTCAGGCTGACAAAACATACAAGGCATTAATACAAGTGAAATCAGATCCTAGACCTAGATGGTATGTTAAGGAGTTCCTGACTGCTAGTATCCTCATTTATGACAGTGTCTGAGACAGTCTGGGGCTCCCGATAAGCAGCATCTTTTTTTTTTCTTTGCAATGTGAGGAATGGGAGAGAGACTCTGGTTGACTGCTGGTGTAGCCCCATGGAGTAACCACAGTGGGGCTGCACCAGCATACTCCTTTATAACTGAGGGTCCTTTAAAAAATGTAAAGGACTGCAGCATAGTACAGTATTTAACACAATAGAAGATACTATCCCTAAACCACTATAGGCTCACATATCTAAAAGAAAATTATGTCAGATCCAATGACCACTTCACTTTTGTTCAGTAAACTATACGTAAACCATGCATTGCTTTTTAACAAAACAAATTAGGATTTACTTTTCACTCACATGGCAGAAAAGCCAGGATTGAAAAAGCCTATGCTACTATGACAGTGCATGTGGTCACTGTATGTTGTTAATGTATGACTGCCAGTGTTTGTGGCTATCATATGACCATTTCTATTATTATAAATATCATTACAGGTATTTATGTAGAGCTGACAATCTTATGCAGAGCTATATATTGTACATTTATATCAGTGCCCTGCCCTCAAGAAGCTTACAATCTATGGCCCGTACACCTGATCAGAAAATCATACAAAAAATACCGCTTTTGAAATGATCGTACAATAATTTGATCATTAGTACACAACTTTCCAGAGCCGATCATGGCAATTCATGCCAAATTATCCAATGGGACGAACACCAAAAATTTTCTCCTACGATACCAGATCATGCGCTGTTCATTTAATCGGTACAGTTGTCATTCGAAAATATAATAAAAATACATTACAACGCATTACATTACTTTCGAATTTAATTCTGTTGTATGAGAATTTTTGTAACTTTAGTAAACTCTTCATTTTTAAAAGGAGACTAGCATGTAAAAAAAAAAAAAAACTGAGATCATTTGTCCGATAATTTCATAGTGTGTACCAGGCCATAGACAGGAGCCAAATAATCTATCAGCCTAAGTATATTACCTTCCTTATGTGGATAATCTAGTCAACGTTTGGAGCCGTCATTATACCTGAATGCGGGCAATACAGAATTTGTCAGCATAAGAAATATTTACCAACATTTTTATCGCCGTTTGTTCTGTATAGTTCCTCGAGGCTAAAACCTGCACGGTTTTACGTCCCAAACAAGTTATACAGAAATAGAATAGTGAGTAAATAACAGCTCCAGCAACACACCTAATTCATTCCTCCCCTGTAGTGTTAAGTGAAAATGTGATTTGTGAAACTAACCCCAGTTCAAATGACAAAGCAACATTAGAGGAAAGTGTGACACTTTCCCATATTTATTAAAGGTAGTAGTAAAATTAAAGTGAGACATATACACATTATAAAAGAATATGAATAACATTGAACGAAGAACAGTGTGTATTCTAGAGATTATTTTGTAATATTTAAACAAAACATGCAATATACACACATTTAGAGACCAGGATAAAGCACATCTGAAAATAGATGTCCTTAGCCATGTGCAAAGCTTTGTGAATTTTATTTATATAATATATTATTTATATATTTAACAAAATATGTCAGATGTACACACAGAACCTTTGATCCCAACAATCGTCTTCAAACAAGCACATACAAGAGAATACATTGATAAAATACATTTAGTTTAATGTTGCCTACATATATCAAGTATGTATATTTTTATAGTTTAGGTTTAGGAGGTGAACCTACTTTCCCCTACAGAAACCTGAACAATTATGGGACCTGCCATTAATTGTTCCTCTTATGAAATTTCTAGTTGCCTGGCAGTCATTCTGATCCTCAAACGTCATCCCTTTTTGCATCACTGACCTGGAGCATGCAATCATTGAAGGCAGAGTTAAGGCTCCTTATTTACATACTTGTTCTAGGTCATAGAATCATTGAGGTAGTCCATGATAATCCCAAAGGATTATTCTTGGGCACAAACTGATCAGACAGTTCAGGAGACCTTGTCCCATTATATATCCTAAATAAGCTGGTTCATCCCTTCTTCCCTCATTGCCCTAAATCACCTAATTAAAGTATTCCAAATGAAATACAAAGTTGGCCACAGAATACACTGAGCACAATCCAATCATCCTTTGATGTCAATGGCTAGCTTTGGAGATGCTAAGAATACTCTCTTGACAGTTTACTTCAGTAGTATCTCACCTACTGTTCAGTCAAAAGTATATTATTTTTTCACATTATCCTTCAACTGTCTCCTTTTTCCATAAATAAAAGGTTTAATGTGATTGAATAAAGAGCAGGGTGGTTTAAATACTTTGTGAATGGTCCCCCAGTCTTCTAGGGCCTGTGACATGTCCCAGAAGACTGCGGAGTGGAAGGGGGAGAGGGGTAAATTTGCTTCTTTTGCCTAGAAGTGGGTTTGTGGGTAAAAAATGACATGCCTTATGTGGCACAGGAGGGGGGAGGAGGACTTAAAGGACTTAAAGTGGAAATTCCCCCTTTTGGGTGAGGTTTTGCTTTAAATTATGCTACATTTTTTTTATTATTCATTTTTATTAATATTAATTATTATTATTTTTTTCATAATGACCTTTTTTTAGGACAGAGGAAACATTCTGAATTCAGTATGTAGTATTTCTAGTGCAGACTAAATCATGATTTTAGATTTGTGCTATTAGTTACAACACACAATTTTTATTTTGTATTATTAAAGTACTAAACAGCTATGCAGTTCTCAGTCCACATATACAGAGCTTTGGTCACAGTTTTCACCACTGTCTGTAAAAGTGATTGTAAAGTATCATTTTTTTTTTTTGAATAACAAACATGTTATACTTACTTCCTCTGTGCAGTTGGTTTTGCACAGAGCAGCCCGAATAATCCTCTTCCCGGGTCCTTGCTGCTGCTCCTGGCTTCTCCCTACTATCGAGTGCCCCCACAGCAAGCAGCTTGCTTTGGGGGCACCAGAGCCGAGCTGCAGCTCCATGTGTCCATTCCAGTGGCGGCCGGTGTGTTGGGGGCGCAGGGGCGCCGCCCCCCCCTATCCATGCGTCCAGCCCCTAATCTGCATGCAGGGGCGCTGGACGCATGGAGTTCAATGGGGCTTTTTTTTTTTTTGCATCATCTGATTAGAGCCAGAGGCTCTAATAGGGCGATGCAAAGGGTGGACCCGGGGCGCAGAGCAGTGCGCCCCGACTCCACCCATTGTGTGACAATAGCGAATGAAAATTCGCTATTGTCACACGGATCCTCCTCCCGGCCAATCAGGGAGCGGGTCTAATACCTGATTCCTGACTGGCCACAAGGCAAACCCCATGCCATTGGCCGAGCAGGAGGCGGTAGCGGCAGGACCCGAGGAGACGCGCAGGGGGACCGAGGAGAAGCCGCGCCGCCGCTTCTGCTGCTGATGATGATCCAGGTAAGAGCACTGGATTGAAGGGGGCACGCACGCTGGTCACTACATTGAAGGGGGCATGTACGCTGGTCACTACATGGAAGGGGGCATGTACGCTGGTCACTACATGGAAGGGGGCATGTACTCTGGTCACTACATTGAAGGGGGCATGTACGCTGGTCACTACATTGAAGGGGGCATGTACGCTGGTCACTACATGGAAGGGGGCATGTACGCTGGTCACTACATGGAAGGGGGCATGTACTCTGGTCACTACATTGAAGGGGGCATGTACGCTGGTCACTACATCGAAGGGGGCATGTATGCTGGTCACTACATTGAAGGGGGCATGTACGCTGGTCACTACATTGAAGGGGGCATGTACGCTGGTCACTACATTGAAGGGGGCATGTACGCTGGTCACTGCATTGAAGGGGGCATGTACGCTGGTCACTACATGGAAGGGGGCATGTACTCTGGTCACTACATTGAAGGGGGCATGTACGCTGGTCACTACATTGAAGGGGGCATGTACGCTGGTCACTACATGGAAGGGGGCATGTACGCTGGTCACTACATGGAAGGGGGCATGTACTCTGGTCACTACATTGAAGGGGGCATGTACGCTGGTCACTACATCGAAGGGGGCATGTATGCTGGTCACTACATTGAAGGGGGCATGTACGCTGGTCACTACATTGAAGGGGGCATGTACGCTGGTCACTACATTGAAGGGGGCATGTACGCTGGTCACTGCATTGAAGGGGGCATGTATGCTGGTCACTACATTGAAGGGGGCATTTACACTGGTCACTGCATTGAAGGGAGCATGTACGCTGGTCACTGCATTGAAGGGGGCATGTACGCTGGTCACTACATTGAAGGGGGCATGTATGCTGGTCACTACATTGAAGGGGGCATGTACGCTGGTCTCTGCATTGAAGGGGGCATCTACGCTGGTCACTACATTGAAGGGGGCATGTACGCTGGTCCCTGCATTGAAGGGGGCATGTACGCTGGTCACTACATTGAAGGGGGCATGTATGTTGGTCACTGCATTGAAGGGGGCATGTACGCTGGTCACTACATTGAAGGGGGCATGTATGTTGGTCACTGCATTGAAGGGGGCATGTACGCTGGTCACTGCATTGAAGGGGGCATGTACGCTGGTCACTACATTGAAGGGGGGCATGTATGCTGGTCACTATATTGAAGGGGGCATGTATGCTGGTCACTACATTGAAGGGGGCATGTACGCTGGTCTCTGCATTGAAGGGGGCATGTACGCTGGTTTCTGCATTGAAGGGGGCATGTATGCTGGTCTCTGCATTGAAGGGGGCACGCTGGTCAGTGTTTTGAAGGGGGCACGCTGGTCACTGTGCATTGAAAGGGGGCACGCTGGTAACTGTGCATTGAAAGGGGGCACGCTGGTCACTGTGCAATGAAAGGGGGCACGCTGGTCACTGTGCATTGAAAGGGGGCACGCTGGTCTCTCAGCATTGAAAGGGGGCACACTATACCTTAATTACTGAAGGCCCCTTTCACACTTTTGCGACCTCAAAGTCACGCAATTTTTTACAGCGTTTTTTGCCGCAAAGCAATGCCTATTACATTTTTCTGTTTGCGCTCCCCCCAAAAATTTTGAGCACCAGCCGCCACTGGTCCATTTAGACCCCTCTCTCTCCTGATTGGCTCACTGACTTTTATTGACAGCTGCGGGAGCAAATGGCGCCGCGGCTGTATCTCAGCCAATCAGGAGGGAGAGTCCCAGGATGGTCGAGGGACTCGTGGACATCCCTGGACAGAGAGGAGGGACAGGTAAGTATTAGGGGAGCTGTGAGGGGGGAGGGGGGGCTGCTACACGCAGCAGGCTTTTTATCTTAATGCATAGAATGCATTAAAATAAAAACCCTTCCTGACTTTACAACTCCTTTAATTACAGTGTACACAAAATGTTTTCATGTATGCTTACATATAAAATAATATTGTAGATTTAGAGTTTAATAAGCTTCTATTTTGCCTTCTCTGACACCCACCACCCTTTCGCACAATCACCACAGTCAACATGCTAATTACATTTTTAAATAACCTTTCCGGATTCATTACATGCCTTATTTTAGGCTACGTTCACATGTGGGCGCAACGGATCATGGGCAGAATCACCGCAATTCTGCCCGCGATCCTGAAATCATTGCAAATTGCGGGACGCCTGTGCGATGTCCGTGATTTGCAATGGCACCCCAAACGCTATGTGATGTTGCCACGATTTCCGCCTGCCGAATCGCGGTAACATCGCGCAAACAGAATCGCGGGACGCATGACGCCCAAAAGAAGTTCTTGTACCTTTTTTGGGCGTCATGCGTCCCGCGATTCTGTTTGCGCAATGTTACCGCGATTCGGCAGGCGGAAATCGCGGCAACATCGCACAGCGTTTGGGGTGCCATTGCAAATCACGATCATTGCACAGGCGTCCTGCGATTTGCAATGATTTCCGGATTGTGGGCAGAATCGCGGTGATTCTGCTCTGATCCGCTGCGCCCACATGTGAACGTAGCCTTAGACTTAGGAATGTCATCAGAAAGTCTCTGTGCTTTTCCATGCAATTCAGGTGGATATGGCTGGGGCAAGGGGCATGCAGGGTGCTGTGCGTTTCCTGAAAACATCACAGTGCCCTGCCTCAGTACTCCTCTCAATAGCCTTCAGCCCTGATGCCAGCAATGAGCTGGTTCTTTGGAGGAGTTATACAAATATTAAATTGCATTGATGGGTGGATGTTAGGCTGAAGGAGTGGGTGATCCTAGGCAAGATGCATTTTCATGCAGTCCACCCTAGATAATGCCTATCTGTGATGCAGAATCTACTTGATTGATAGACCTGACATCCAATGAATAAATGCGGCAAGCCAGGGACAGTAAGGCTAGAAGGAAAGGGCTAGTCAGGAATATGCAATCTGTGGCCCTCCAGATTTTGCAGAACTACAGGTCCCATGAGGCATAGGAAGACTCTGACATCCACAAGCATGACACCCAGAGACAGAGGCATGATGGGACCTGTAGTTTTGCAACAGCTGGAGGGCCACAGTTTGCATACCCCTCGGCAAGCTCATGCTGGACATCAGGCGAGGAAATAAGGCAAGCTCTACCTGATTGCAAATTTTTATGCACTCAGTGAGAAGCTTACAGGGTGCAGTGAAATCGGAGTAAGCTATTTCAGTACAGGAGAGGAGCACGTGCAATATTGTAAGACTGGAGTTCAGATTTATAAACGAAAAACAATGCATCAGGGTGAGTGTGGATTTTAATCCAGGCATAAGTACATTTAACACCACAAATTATGCTTCCAGAATATCAATACAATATCCAACACATTCCTGTCTCCCATAAACAAAAAAGTTCAATTTAACCGTCTCATAGAACATGGTACTAATATTGCATTACCAGACAGCTACTTTAAAAGATGCAATCCATTTTCTGATGGCCCACATACAATTAAAACATTGAACCAAATCCCATGAATGTCTAGTTACACCCACTGAATCACTGGTAAGGGGATGTGATTAGGCTGTGGTGCTTTTCAGTAGATTTGATTTCCAAAGATCAGAACTGTGACAAATTATTAAACTAGGCGAGCATTTTTTTAAAGTTCTACCAAGTCATTATGAACAGGATATTCTGGGGATGCCCCCAGCCTTCCTTTTGGCTGATTTAATTTATGACACCTCCGCACTGTGTCATGTTCTACGCACATTCGTTTCTGTTTGCTGAACATGTGCTGCAGACAGAAATGCTACAGTCTTAAAGCATGAGTCATGTAGGTAGACATAATCACTCACAGGGAGACAGTACTAAATTATAAACTTGGATTCTTTTGCCGTCTGAGTTACTGCGCCAGTGTGTCATTGTAGCCCATGTGAACAATCCACGTAGATATACAGGATTATTAAAGTGGTTCTCAAGTCATAACATTTTCTACCTTAATGATTCCCTGCATTAGGGTAAAAAATGTCCCAGTAGCAGTATTGCTTCCTCCTCCCCAAAAATCTGATTCCTTACTTGATCCATCACTGTGCCTTTCTCTAGCAGCTCTCTCCCTGCTTTAACAGCCCTGGCTCCCGCTGCTGTCAATCAAATCCTGTAAGCTGAGAGCGGGGAAGAGGCCAAGCTGTGCTGTGTGTATGGACACAGCCCTTCCCAAGAGCGAGCCCGTCTGTCTGCAGACACAGAAGAGAAAGGAGCAGAGAGTGCCACTGGGGGACTCCAGAAGAGGAAGTTTAGGGCCGCTCTGTGCAATACCATCGCACAAAGCAGGTAAGTACAGCATACAATGTTTATTATGTTAAGAAAAAAATGAGCATTTACAACCACTTTAAACACATCAAAGTGCTCCTTTAGATTGTAAGCCTTAATGAGCAGGGCCCTCTGGTAAATTGTATTGTAACTGTGCTGTCTGTCCTCATGTTATAAAGCACTGTGCAAACTGTATATTAGGTCGCTCCTGATGACGTCGCTCTGACAAAACGTGTAGGGCGGAGCCTCTTACGCCATTGTGTCACTTCCGTCCCCGGTCCGTGAAACGAATCATGTCCTGGACACTTCTTCATTTACATTTGTAATATTGTATA
Organism: Pelophylax lessonae; assembly: GCF_965119305.1. NCBI lineage: Eukaryota > Metazoa > Chordata > Amphibia > Anura > Ranidae > Pelophylax > Pelophylax lessonae. The sequence goes on along the minus strand of NC_138770.1, from coordinate 265,101,195 downwards.
CCATGTGAGTGGTTTTTAACTTTTCAATGAATACTTTCTGTCATGGTCTTACCTTCTTGCTGTTCTCCTTCGTTTGACATGTGCTGGCGGCCATCTTGGTTTCTGGGTTTCTTGTAGCCTCCCACCCTGCGGCTCCTCCTTCCCACTGGGAGGAGCTGGATGCCTAGCTCATATATATAGGAGGTCTGTGGCTTCAGTTCCTTGCTTGGTCCCCCTGTGTTCACATGCTTCTAAGACTGCTGCTGCTTCTGGTCCCTGATCCTGGCTTCGTCTGACTACCCTGCTGGTTCCTGATCCTGGCTTTGTCTGACTACCCTGCTGGTTCCTGATCCTGGCTTCGTCTGACTACCCTGCTGGTTCCTGATCCCGGCTTCGTCTGACTACCCTTCTGGTTCCTGACCTCTGGCTTCGCAAGGACTCTGCCTCGGTTTCGCCATCCGTTTGGACTTTTGCTTTACAGCTTGATTTTCAATAAAGCCTTCTTATTTTCACTTATCTGTTGTTGTACGTCTGGTTCATGGTTCCGTGACACTTTCATACAGAATTACACTATGGGACCCATTTCTTTTCATTTATTCAATCCATGAGTCTGCTGTATAAAGTGGAGGAGTCATATATAACATCCGGACTGAGGCTCCAGTCACAGTTCTGTGGGTTGTTGATGCTTTTTACCCCCAGAGCAGGGAAGGCATTCTGGCGAGTGCGGACAATGAGGGGGAGCACGAATAGAGACCTTGGCACACCGCATGTCCTTGTAGGAACGCACTGATATTAAAGCACAATAAGCACTTTATTTATGGACTTATGAATTGTTTATTTGTGATCATGAATTGGTTGGATTAATAATTGTCATTAGCGCTTGGCACTTTATTTAATCTGAGGACTTTATGTGTGGTCACCTAATTTATTGCATTGTTTTTTTATTTATTGCATTGTTAGCACTGTGCATTTATTAGTTATAGGCATTTTTGCATTAATGTATAGATATATCAAATGTTTTATGTTTATTTTAGGGGGGTTCACATTAAGAACCACATTTTTTATTTAGATTGACCACATGTTTTTCACCTCTGGCACAATAAGGAGAAGTATACCTTAACACATATTTTAAAGGAATTATTCAACTCCCAACAGCACCACATCCAATCCCAAATCCACTTTACTATATACATTCTGTATAATAATAATAATCATAATAACACATTATAACCCATTCACAGACGACTGTCATTATAATAAACTGTGTCATTGCCCTGGGTTGTGGCACTATGTACATCATTATTACCCTTTGCATTGCTATATAACATACTCAAGTCATTAGAGTTCAAATGAGCATGGAATCATTAATTAGTAAGTCTTAATCTGGCCATACACTAGTGATTTTTCAAATGAACATGGGACTGTAGACTGCAATGTTGTCATTAAACAATTTAAATATTTTGAAAATACCTTCTTCAAAATAAATTAAACAAGACCACTCAATAATGAATACCACTCATAGATGGATAAAAATTGGCCGCGGCACCTTTATTGGTTTCTTTAAATTATTGTAAACAAACTTTATTAATCATCAAATAAATAATAATAAATAGTAATAAATATCAGTATAATAAATAATCCATAAATAATAATAAATTAAAATCCAGCAAAACCAAATCACTCAGTCATAGAACTTGAGTGATGACCAGTCAAAATATATATTTTAAAATTCAAATAAGTCCCCCCTTGATCCAAGGGTGACAGACCACATAAAAGTTCCACGACAGGGATGGGGGGGTGGGGAGCTCGCCAAGCCGCTCAGAGACACTGAGGAGACTGAAGCCGCGCAGCCCTTTATATAGGCCTAAGCCTATGATGTAGCCGCACGTGACTCACGTGTTTCCCACCCGGCTGACGCGTGACTTTCCCGCCTAGCTTGAATTGGAACTAACCAATCCAAGCTCTTCCCGCCGAAAAACGCTATTCAAAATGCCGCTGCTCCAAAACAACCAGCGGCGATTACGCTAACCCTATACACTTATCCTAACGAACCAGAAGTGACAGCAGCCACATTCCCATGCCGTTTAGGCATACATTATGCCCAACTGACATTAGTACTAAAACTTTCAGTACATTCGATGACTTGGCGAATATTGTTCAAAAGTACTTGAAATTTTTGTTTGCTTTTAACATTCTATTTTGGAGTGACTGGACTTTCCCAAAAGAAAACCACATTCACTGTTCAAAAGTTTTTCTTTTAAGAAAATTTATCCATTTTGCTCCTTTAAATATTCTTGACACAAATGCAGACTGGACCCCACTGATAATTATAAAATAGCATGAACGTTATTAAAACAAAAAAAAAAAAACAAATCGAACAAAAGTCTACTAGTGTATAGCCAGCCTTAGGCTAGGTTTACAAGAGTTTTTGGAGCAATTTTTTTGACTGCACATTTGTACACATTTTTCAGAAGTTTTCAGGCTTGAGTGTTTTTGTTTTAGCCAAAAGAAGGCTAGTTGCTAGGAGAAAGGGAGGTAAGCAAAAATGCATGTTACGCATTTTTTTCAGGCATTTCCATTGAAGCCTATGAGCAGTGCCGGGACAAGGTCATCTATAGCCCAGTGCAACATGGAAAATTGTGACCCCATGAAATGTATGATTGTGTCAGCAAAACCCCCCCCCCTCCAAAAAAAATTGAGCACTAATCTGCATGCTCTACCCGCTAAAAGCATAAATCCCCCTTCCTCCCAGTACAAATCCACCCCCCCTGCTGAAATATCCCCTCCTGGCACAAATCTTTGCTCTCTCCCCATATGCCCTGAGCACAATCCCCCCCCCCCCCAAAAACAAACAAAAAAAAACTTCTCCTTCCTAGCACAAATCCTCTACTACTCAAATTTCCCCTTCAAGCACTAATCCTCCCCTCCTAGCACAAATACCCTCTAATCATTCCTATTACCACAAATCCCCTCTCAAAAGCAAAATTCTGATCTTAGCACAAACCCCTCCCCCCCCCCCCATCATATTACCCTTTCTCACACAAACCCCTCAAATCCCCCTCCTAGCACAAATCCTCTTCACCCGCCCCCACGCCAACACAAATCCACCCCGAATCCCCACTCCTAGAACACCTCCCCAAATTTCCCCTCCTAGAACAATTCTTGCCCCCTGTCACCCTCCTCCAAATTCACCCTCCCTACAGAAATTCGCTCCCCCCAATCTCCTCATGGTGCCCCTGACCTCACATGAGACCACAGGGCCCAGGGCAGGTTTCCCTTCTGCCCACCCCTTTTCCTGGCCCTGCCTATGAGAACCAAAAAAGACTCTGCCCCAAAGATGCACATGTACTTTTTCAAGTTTTAAGCGACAAACTTCACTTGTAAAGTAACCTGAAGTTCAGATGTGAATGGGCACCAAAGTATACAATGGGAATCCCCATGTCAAGCTCTGAAGCGTTTATAGAAAAGCGCATTAAACTGCTTAATTGTGAACCAGGCAAACAGTTGTATACAAAGCTGAAATACATACAGTATATGTAAACTGTTCCTGCCAAAGTATTGGTAACTCTGTTTAGCCAGTCTTGTGTTTTACATTCCTGCGACATAGCAATGCAATGCCAGGCTGGTGACTCCATTGGTTTCTGTGTTCTGCTATCCAGGTTTCTACATCACCTGCCTGCAAATTGGACAGTGATTCAGCAGTGAAATGGTGCTGATTCATTGTCAGTAAGCAGGTAGGTTCAAAGCAAACTAAAGGGAAAAGGGATTTCGAGGTTTCACATGCCTCTCTATGTTGTGTGGCAGACACCCGGGTGTGTAGACTGGCTGAAAAGCATTACAAAAATGTTGGCAGTAAATCAGCTCTCATATATGATTTCCAGCTGTCCTACTTGGCTGGCGTTCTGCTTGGACAAAGACCATATTGCAGAAACCACTGCCATTTGAATACTAGAAAAATGTTTTTGTTTTTTTTTTTTGTGTTGAATGCAATGTATTTTCTTTTATGTCTAATATGATGTTTGCTTGTTACACCATTCTGAAAAATGATGCCCATTTATCAATATTATAATTTCAGCTTTAATATCATTACATTCCTATTATATGTCTAGACGTTTGGATACAGGGTTACTATCATCTTAAAAAGAGTACGTTGTACTTTTTGCTGTAGAGATGCAATGATGAATAACACCTTTCCAGGAACTATACACCAGTAATTGCAAAACACAGAGATGGCGCTGGCCTAATCAGGAGCCAAGGGCATTACCTGTAGGGCAAGAAACTGCTCTGCGCTTTGGGGACAGCTGTATCTTTCCTCTGCCTAAGATCCCTGAAGAATCCTTCCCCATCTGTTGTGCGAGTTCTTCGCAGTGCTTGTTAGAATTCTCTGAACAACAAAACACATAATAGCCTAAGACATCCTCATTGACTTCACGCAGATTCAGAGAAGTGGACAGGCTTTTCTTTACATAGTATAATGATGTATGGGTTCCCGGTGACCCCTGAAACGGCCTACACATCTCATAATGATGTCTTTAATTAAAAATTACCAGAGCCTTGAGCAAGACTGCTAATAAAATTCTACAAGTGTGGAATAAAATGGTTAATAAGGTTAGAAGAGAAAAAGTAGAAAGAAGGGTTTATTTTGACAGTTTGTGAGAGAGTGATCGACGCAGTTAGCCTGCATAATTAGTGTCAGCATATGATATGAAGCATATACATACGTACACTATATTAGCAAAAGTATTGGGACGCCTGCCTTTACATGCTCATAAACTTTAATGGCATCCCAGTCTTAGTCCGTAGGGTTTAATATTGAGTTGGCCCACCCTTTACAGCTATAACAGCTTCAACTCTTCTGGGAAGGCTGTATATAAGGTTTAGGAGCGTGTTTCTGGGAATGTTTGACCATTCTTCCAGAAGTGCATTTGTTAGGTCAGGCACTGATGTGGACAAGAAGATCTGGCTCGCAGTCTCCGCTCTAATTCATCCCAAATGTTCTCAGTCGGGTTGAGGTCAGGACTCTGTGCAGGCCAGTCAAGTTCCTCCACCTGAAACTCACTCATTCATGTCTTTATGGACCTTGCTTTGTGCACTGGTGCGCAAGCATGTTGGAACAGGAAGGGGCCATCCCCAAACAGTTCCCACAAAGTTTGGAGCATGACATCGTCCAAAATGTCTTGGTATGCTGATGCCTTAAGAGTTCCCTTCACTGGAACTAAGGGGCCAAGCCCAACCCCTGAAAAGAAAAACAACCCCACACCATAACCCCCCACCATATAATTTGGACCAGTGCACAAAGCAAGGTCCATAAAGACATGGATGAGCCAGTTTGGAGTGGAGGAACTTGACTGACCTGACCTCAACCTGATGAATTAGAGTGAGAACCAGGCCTTCTCGTCCAATATTAGTGCCTGACATAATAAATGTGCTTCTGGAAGAATGGTCAAACATTCTCACAGATACACTCTTAAACCTTGTGTACAGCCTTCCCAGAAGAGTTGAAGCTGTTATAGCTGTAAAGGGTGGGCCAACTCAACATTGAACCCTATGGACTAAGACTGGAATGCCATTAAAGTTCATGTGTCGTCTCAATACTTTTGGTAATATATATATATATATATATATATATATATAGGTGTTGACAAAAGTATGGAAACACTACATTATTTGTAGGTGTGAAAGTGACGACATGTTTTGCGTTGAAAGCGGAAGTGATGTAACGTTCTTTTGCTTCCGCTGTGTAAAGAGACACCTAGCTAACAGGTGGGAAGCCTCACTTTCATCATTCACTTTGTGCGCTGCTAGTAATATGGAGTCATGTCAGAGCTTACTGAGTTTCAAAGAGGGCAAATTGTTGGTGTCTCTCTGACTTAAGCGTCAATTTATATGCGGTGTCGCAAGGTACAGTATCAAAGGTTATGATGGCATAAACAGTTTCCAGGAAAATGTCATCTGATAAGCATAAGCGCGGTTGACATGGTTAACTGACCAAAAGAGACAAAAGTACATTGCGCAAGATTGTGACCCGGAATAAGAATTGCTGCAGAAGTGACTGCAGAGCTCAAGCTCAGTCTTCCAAAGCCAGTGTCCACAAAATATTAATATTTAGAAGAGGAAAGAGTGGTGCAACACTCATAAATCATGGACTATCGATCAATGGAAGACTGTAATATGGTTGGATGAATCGAGCTTCACATTGTTTCCAATCACCAGAAGTGTTTACATGTGGAAAACACAGTCCCCAGCTTAAGACCAGGACTGTCTTGTGCCAACAGTAAAGCATGGTGGAGGCGCAATCATGGTTTGGGCAGCCATATCTTGGTATTCTGCAGGCCCCAAAGGTAGATTCACTGCCAGCAACTATGTACAAATTTTGGCCAACCATGTGCACCCCATGGTGCAGACATTGCTTCCCCAAAGACATCACTATTTACCAAGACCACAATGCTCTGATTCACACAGCTGGTGTTGTCAAATCGTGGTTTGACGAGTATGCAGGCGAAGTCTCGCACCTTCCCTGGGCGCTGCACCTCAAAATCATAGAGCTTCTATGGTCAATTTTGGAGAACAAGGTTTGGACTAATTTTTAGAGATGTATAGAACTGTTCGCCGGCGAACAGTTCCCGGCGAACTTAGCATGTTCGCGTTCGCCGCTGCCGGCGAACATATGCGATGTTCGGTCCGCCCCCCATAAGACATCATTGAGGCAAACTTTGACCCTGAACTTTACAGTCAGCAGACACATTTCCAGCCAATCAGCGTACCTCCCTCCCACACCCTCCCACCTCCTATAAATAAGCAAGGGCAGCATCCATCTTAGATCATTCTGAAGCAGTGTGTGTAGTGAGAGTAGGGAGAGCTGCTGCTGCTGCTGCTGCTGTTAAGCTAGGGACAGTTAGTCAGTGTTCCTGGTCTTGCAGTGTTCTTGGTCCACTACTGCTGTAATATCAGCACCCCAAAAAGCCCTTCTAAGGGCTGGTATTTGTGTTTTTTTTTTTTTATATATATATATATATATATATATATATATATATATATACCTAGCGTCCCCAAAAGCCCTTTTAAGGGCTGGTAATTGAGTTGTTCTTTCATATATATATATATCTATATCTATCTAGTGTCCCCAAAAGCCCTTTTAAGGGCTGGTAATTGAGGATTTTTTTATTTATATATATACATATATATATATATATATATAGTGTCCCCAAAAGCCCTTTTAAGGGCTGGTAAGGTAATAGATTTTTTTCTTTATATATATATATCTATATATATCTATTGTACACTGCAGTTGCCTGCCCGCTGTGTGTGAGAGGCCACAGACCTACCACAGACTGTACTGTGTGCACACCACACTCATTTCGGGTGGCACAGGCACAGTACCTGGCATTTTAAAAAATATTTTTTTTTCCTCTGTCATAATTGCAGTGAGTGCTGTGTCAGGTCCACAGAGTGCACTGTACCCACTGCAGTGCACTGCCCACCACTGATATATATACGTTGGCACAGCATCTTGTTGCAATAAATTGAAAAAAAAAATATTTTTTATTATTGCAGTTGCCTGGGCTGCCAGTGACTGTCAGGTCCACAGAGTGTACTGTGCCCACTGCAGTGCCACTGTGTGCCCACCCACCACTGATATATAAGGTGGCACAGCAGCTTGCAAAGTAAAAAAAATATATATATTTTTTTAAATTGCAGTTGCCTGGGTGCCAGTGACTGCTGTCAGGTCCACAGAGAGTGTACTGTGCCACTGCCCACCCACCACTGATATATAAGGTGGCACAGCAGCTTGCAAAGTAAAAAAAATATATATATTTTTTTAAATTGCAGTTGCCTGGGTGCCAGTGACTGCTGTCAGGTCCACAGAGAGTGTACTGTGCCACTGCACACCCACCACTGATATATAAGGTGGCACAGCAGCTTGCAAAGTAAAAAAATATATATATATTTTTTAAATTGCAGTTGTCTGGGTGCCAGTGACTGCTGTCAGGTCCACAGAGAGTGTACTGTGCCACTGCCCACCCACCACTGATATATAAGGTGGCACAGCAGCTTGCAAAGTAAAAAAATATATATATATTTTTTAAATTGCAGTTGCCTGGGTGCCAGTGACTGCTGTCAGGTCCACAGAGAGTGTACTGTGCCACTGCCCACCCACCACTGATATATAAGGTGGCACAGCAGCTTGCACTCATAGTACAACAGTAACAACACATTAAAAAAAAAATGACAGGCAGAGGCAGGCCACCCCGCAAGGGCCGTCGTGGTCGTGGTGCTGTGATTTCCTTAGGCCCTAGAATAATGCCCAGTGTTCAGAGGCCACCACAGACCCTGAACTCAAAAAATTCTGAGGCCATAGTTGACTGGCTTACACAGGACACCCAATCGTCTACAGCTTCCGCTCGGAACCTTAATGCACCATCCTCCTCCAGCTCAGCTTCGGGCACCTCTCAATTTACCACTCGCCAGCCTGCCGGCACCACCACCAACACTAGCACCACAGCCGCTTCACTTGATCCGTCAGAGGAGTTATTTTCACATCAGTTTGAAGAAATAAGTGATGCGCAACTATTAGTGCCAGAGGATGTAGATAACGGGGATATGTCTCAGTCAGGCAGCATTATACACATGGACGTACATTGTGATGATGATGATGTTGTACCTGCTGCTGCTGCCTTTGCTGAGTTGTCAAGTGAAGCGGCTGATGATGACGATGTGTCTGTGGATGTCACCTGGGTGCCTGCTCGAAGAGCAGAAGAAGAGGGGGAAAGTTCAGATGGGGAGACAGAGAGGAGGAGGAGACGAGTTGGAAGCAGGGGGAGGAGGTCATCGCAAGGAGCTAGTGGCGCAGTCAGACAGCATGTAGATTCGGCACCCGGGGTCAGCCAGACAGCACGCCAATCAACGCAAGCTGTTGCCACCACCAGAATGCCGTCCTTGCAAAGCTCAGCAGTGTGGCATTTTTTTTGTGTGTCTGCCTCTGATATCAGCGATGCCATTTGTAACCTGTGCCAAAAGAAACTGAGTCGTGGGAAGTCCAACACCCACCTAGGTACAACTGCTTTGCGAAGGCACATGATCTCACATCACAAACGCCTATGGGATCAACACATGAGTAAAAGCAGCACACAAACTGAAAGCCACCATCCTCCTCCTGGTCCAGCATCTTCAGCCACGTCAACCACTGCTGTCCTCCATGCCCCCTATCAACAACCCGCCCCTCCGCCTCTCACCTTCAGCAGTTCCTGCTCGTCACCTGCCCACAGTCAGGTGTCTGTGAAGGAAATGTTTGAGCGTAAAAAGCCAATCTCGCAGAGTCACCCCCTTGCCCGGCGTCTGACAGCTGGCTTGTCGGAACTCTTAGCCCGCCAGCTTTTACCATACAAGCTGGTGGAGTCTGAGGCCTTCAAAAAATTTGTCGCTATTGGGACACCGCAGTGGAAGGTACCCGGCCGAAATTATTTTTCACAAAAGGCAATCCCCAACCTGTACTCTATTGTGGAAAAGGAAATCATGTCACGTCTGGCACACAGTGTTGGGGCAAGGGTCCATCTGACCACTGATAGCTGGTCTGCAAAGCACGGTCAGGGCAGGTATATAACGTACACTGCGCATTGGGTAAACCTGCTGGCGGCTGCCAAGCATGGAATGCGTGGCTCTGCTGCAGAGGAGTTGGTGACACCGCCACGACTTGCAGGCAGGCCTGCTGCCACCTCCTCTACTCCTCCTACTCCATCCTCTTTGCTAACCTCCTCGGCTGAGTCCTCTTCTGCTGTTGCGTCTTGCTCCACACCAACTGCACCCCCCCAGCTCCCCAGGGGCTATTCCACATGCCGGATACGACAGTGTCACGCTGTCTTGGGGTTGACTTGCCTGAAAGCAGAGAGTCACACCGGACCAGCACTACTGTCCGCCCTGAATGCACAGGTGGATCAGTGGCTGACCCCGCACCAACTGGAGATCGGCAAAGTGGTGTGTGACAACGGGAGCAATTTGTTGGCGGCATTGAATTTGGGCAAGTTGACACATGTGCCGTGCATGGCACATGTGTTGAATCTGATTGTGCAACGTTTTGTGCAGAAGTACCCAGGCTTACAGGACGTCCTCAAGCAGGCCAGGAAGGTGTATGGCCATTTCAGGCGTTCCTACACGGCCATGGCGCACTTTGCAGATATTCAGCGGCGAAACAACATGCCAGTGAGGCGCTTGATTTGCGACAGCCTGACACGTTGGAATTCAACACTGCTAATGTTCGACCGCCTGCTCCAACAAGAAAAAGCGGTCAACGAGTATTTGTATGACCGGGGTGCTAGGACAGCCTCTGCGGAGCTGGGTATTTTTTTGCCACGCTACTGGACGCTCATGCGCAATGCCTGTAGGCTCATGCGTCCTTTTGAGGAGGTGACAAACCTAGTGAGTCGCACTGAAGGCACCATCAGCGACATCATCCCATATGTTTTTTTCCTGGAGCGTGCCCTGCGAAGAGTGCTGGATCAGGCCGTAGATGAGCGTGAAGAGGAAGAGGAAGAGTTGTGGTCACCATCACCACCACCAGAAACAGCCTTACCATCGATTGCTGGACCTGCGGGAACACTGGAAGAGGAGTGTGAGGAAGAGGAGTCAGAGGAGGAATGTGGCTTTGAGGAGGAGGAACACCAACCACAGCAGGCATCCCAGGGTGCTCGTTGTCACCTATCTGGTACCCGTGGTGTTGTACGTGGCTGGGGGGAAGAACACACCTTCAATGACATCAGTGAGGACGAGGAATTGGACATGAGTAGCTCGGCATCCAACCTTGTGCAAATGGGGTCTTTCATGCTGTCATGCCTGTTGAGAGACCCTCGTATAAAAAGGCTGAAGGAGAACGACCTGTACTGGGTGGCCACGCTACTAGACCCCCGGTATAAGCAGAAAGTCTGTGATATGTTACCCAATTACCGGCAGTCGCAAAGGATGTAGCAGCTACAAAATAAGTTAAAAACTATGCTTTACACAGCGTATAAGGGTGATGTCACAGCACAACGGGAATCCAACAGGGGAAGAGGTGAAAGTAATCCTCCTCCTACCACCACAACCACGCCGGCAAGGACAGGACGCTTTACAGACGTCTTGTTGATGGAGGACATGCGGAGCTTTTTTAGTCCTATGCATCGCCACAGCCCTTCGGGGTCCACCCTCAGAGAACGACTCGACCGACAGGTAGCAGACTACCTTGCCTTAACTGCAGATATCGACACTCTGAGGAGCGATGAACCCCTTGACTACTGGGTGTGCAGGCTTGACCTGTGGCCTGAGCTATCCCAGTTTGCCATTGAACTTCTGGCCTGCCCCGCTTCAAGTGTGCTGTCAGAAAGGACCTTCAGCGCAGCAGGAGGTATTGTCACTGAGAAGAGAAGTCGCCTAGGTCAAAAAAGTCTTGATTACCTCACGTTTATTAAGATGAATGAGGCATGGATCCCGAAGGGACTGACAGTGGGGGATGCATTTGACTAAAAAAGGCCTGGTGATGACTGAGATGCCTTGGCCTAAAAATGGTCCACACGCTGCTGTATATAATCATTCTCTGCATGCCGGATGACTTACGTGACGTCTCCGCCACCAACTACGGTTCAAGCCGCAATGTTTTAGTGCACTTTCTGCCTTAAAACCTCAATTTTTCAGGCCGCTGCTACAGCAGCGGCTGCAACAATACCTACTTTTTCATGCATGTGTACATGCCTAATTTTTCTGGCCTCTGGTGCTACACTGTGGCTGCAAAAAAACAAAAAACAAAAAAAAAGGCACATACATGTGTCAATTCCCCTTCGTGATCGTTACCTTGTCGTGGTGAAGGGGCTTGCGTATCACAATGAAGCGATCACCTCTAGGATTGTGTTGGCACACCCCAGATGATAAGGTCGTTGCTTCATTGTGTACAGACCAAAAGCGATCCGCAGGATAATTTTTCATAAAAAAAACCATTCATTTTCTTTCATTCTTTCTGCGGAGCTGGGTATTTTTTGGCCGCGTTACTGAATGCTCATGAACAATGGCTGTAGGCTCATGCGTCCTTTTGCGGAGATGACAACCCTGGTGGTCAGTCGAACCCAAGGCAACATCATCGACCTCATCCCATATGCGTTTTTTCTGGAGCGTGCCCTGCGAAGAGTACTGGATCAGGCTGTAGATGAGCATGAAGAGGAAGAGTTGTGGTCCTCATCACCACCAGAAGCAGCCTTGTCGTTGTCAATTGCTGGACCTGTGGCAACGCAGAGAGAGGAGTCTGAAGAAGAGAAGTCAGAGGAGGAAGGTGGCTTTGAGGAGGTGGAATACCAGCCACAGCAGGCGTCCCAGGGGGCTTGTTCTCACCTTTCGGGGACCCTTGGTGTTGTATGTGGCTGGGTGGAGGAAGAGACCTTCAATGATGTCAGTGAGGACAAGGAACGGGACATGGCTAGCTTGGTATCCAACCTTGTGCAAATTGGGAGTTTGCGGTTGTGCAAATGGACTGACTGACTGTTAAACGGGGAGTTTGGTCTGTCAGAGTTTGGTCTGTCACTGTGAAGCGGGCGACGGGCGTAACCCTTACACTAGTTGACCGATAAAACATCATACCTGATCGTATTCACACACTGGATGTTTTAGTGCTGGTTTACACTGCCGCTACCACTAAAGTAGCGTCGCTTCCAGTGCGACTTTGGCGCGACTTAGCGCGACTTTGGCGCGACCTCATCGCGAGGTGACTTTTTATTTGGCCAATCACAATATCATGTTTTGTGACCGTCACCTAATTTCCTTTTCCTGTTTTTTGTTTTACATATTTCCCCATGTGTGCAGTGTTGTCTGTGTCATAGCTCAACTGATAGGCATGTTTGCCTTGGCATATCATATTTCAGCTTGCCAGAAAGAAAAAAAGACAGCTGGAAAGACACTGCATTAGTTTTCTACTAAAAATCATAAGAAAAATGCTGTTTTTTTTGGGTTGTGGACATACTACAGAGCTGAAACTTGACAGGTACACTTTTTAGACCCCCCAGACACTAAATACAAAAAATGACATGCCTGCCTAAAAAAATGCCCGATAAATGCCTGCAAGAGAAAAAGCCAGCCGCAGAGAAGCCGTATTCCTGAAAATATAAGAAAAATGCTGTTTTTTAGGGGTTCTGGACATGCTACAGAGCTGAAACTTGACAGGTACACTTTTTAGACCCCCCAGACACTAAATACAAAAAATGACATGCCTGCCTAAAAAAATGCCCGATAAATGCCTGCAAGAGAAAAAGACAGCCGCAGAGAAGCCGTATTACTGAAAATATAAGAAAAATGCTGTTTTTTAGGGGTTCTGGACATGCTACAGAGCTGAAACTTGACAGGTACACTTTTTAGACCCCCCAGACACTAAATACAAAAAATGACATGCCTGCCTAAAAAAATGCCCGATAAATGCCTGCAAGAGAAAAAGCCAGCCGCAGAGAAGCCGTATTACTGAAAATATAAGAAAAATGCTGTTTTTTAGGGGTTCTGGACATGCTACAGAGCTGAAACTTGACAGGTACACTTTTTAGACCCCCCAGACACTAAATACAAAAAATGACATGCCTGCCTAAAAAAATGCCCGATAAATGCCTGCAAGAGAAAAAGCCAGCCGCAGAGAAGCCGTATTACTGAAAATATAATAAAAATGCTGTTTTTTAGGGGTTCTGGACATGCTACAGAGCTGAAACTTGACAGGTACACTTTTTAGACCCCCCAGACACTAAATACAAAAAATGACATGCCTGCCTAAAAAAATGCCCGCTAAATGCCTGCAAGAGAAAAAGCCAGCCGCAGAGAAGCCGTATTCCTGAAAATATAAGAAAAATGCTGTTTTTTAGGGGTTCTGGACATGCTACAGAGCTGAAAATTGACAGGTACACTTTTTAGACCCCCCAGACACTAAATACAAAAAATGACATGCCTGCCTAAAAAAATGCCCGATAAATGCCTGCAAGAGAAAAAGCCAGCCGCAGAGAAGCCATATTCCTGAAAATATAAGACAAATGCTGTTTTTTAGGGGTTCTGGACATGCTACAGAGCTGAAACTTCACAGGTACACTTTTTAGACCCCCCAGATGCTAAATCCAAAGACATTTTTTATTTTTATTTTTTTTTAATTTTTCCAATAATTGGCTCTCTATCAAAAAATTATAATTTTTAAGAACTTTTTTTTGCGTGATCCCTCTCCGGCATGCCACAGTCCAGGTGTTAGTCCCCTTGAAACAACTTTTCCATCACTATTGTGGCCAGAAAGAGTCCCTGTGTGTTTTAAAATTCGCCTGCCTATTGAAGTCTATGGCGGTTCGCCCGGTTCGCCGGTTCGCGAACATTTGCCGATGTTCGCGTTCGCCGTTCGCGAACGGCGAATTTTAGGTTTGCGACATCACTACTAATTTTCCACCTCTGGCATCACTGAGAGAACTGGAATAATTTTTGCGTGGAGAGTGGTATCAGATTCCATTACCCACCATCCAAGACTTATAATTGTCAATTCCCAGGACAATTCAGGTGTCTTGAATGCCAAAGGCGGTCCAACACCATATTAGGTAACAATTTTGTTCTTTTACTTGATGTTGAAAAAGACATGGGGCCACTCAATGTAATTGGAGGAGCAGCCAGTGTACCTTAAGCTGCGTAGGGGGTTTTTCACTGTCAGGGCAGTAAGGATTTGGAACTCCCTTCCACAATCTGTGGTGTCAGCAGGAAGTATTGATAGTTTTAAAAACTCTTGGATGTGCAACTTAGTGAACACACTATACAGGGATATGGGAAATGATTATCGACATGAACACACACACACACACCCACACAGGTTGAACTGGATTGATTAGTGTCTTTATTCAACCTTACCAACAATGTAACCATGTTTCTATAATTTTGTTCAACCCCTGTAAATGTATCACTTAACCACTTTACAACCGGAGGATTTTGCTGTCTTCCGTCCAGGCCACTTTTTGCGATTCGGCGCTGTGCGACTTCAACTGACAATTGCGCGGTCGTGCGACGCCGTACCCAAACGAAATTTACGTCCTTTTTTTCCCACAAACAGAGCTTTCTTTTGGTGGTATTTGATCACCTGTGCGATTTTTACTTTTTGCGCTATAAACAAAAAAAGAGCGTTTAT
The DNA here is from genome assembly GCF_965119305.1 of Pelophylax lessonae. Lineage (NCBI taxonomy): Eukaryota > Metazoa > Chordata > Amphibia > Anura > Ranidae > Pelophylax > Pelophylax lessonae. The sequence goes on along the minus strand of NC_138770.1, from coordinate 265,086,077 downwards.
TTTGAAAAAATAACAATATTTTTCACATTTTTTTATATGAAATTCCCCCCAAAAAAGATGTAAAAACCAATTTTTTTAAAAGTTTTTGGCCAATTTGTTTTATGCTACATATGTTTGGTAAAAAAAATCGCAATAAGCGTATTTTGATTGGTTTGCGCAAAAGTTATTGCGTTTACTAACAAAGGGAAAGATTTCTGTCATTTTTGGTGTTTTTTTTTTTAACGCGTAATGGCGGCGATCTGCGATTTTTTTTGCGGGACTGCGACATTGCGGCGGACAGACCGGACCCCTGACTGACATTTTTGACACTTTTGGGGGTACCAGTGACATTACTGCAGTAATCAGTGCTATATATATGCACTGTTACTGTAAAAATGACACTGGCAGGGAAGGGGTTAATTTTATTGGAGAGGGAGGGGTTAATGTATGCCTGGTGCTTACTGACGTGTAGGGGGGGAGGTGACTATGTGATTCATGGACAGATCGGATGTCCAGCTATGCTGAACAGTCCGATCTGTCACTCCCTGTCACTATGGAGATCCGCCCGCTGTGTTTACACACAGCGGGCGGATCTCCAGACTCGATCCCCGACGATCGGGTAAGAGCAGCGGCGATCGCCGCTGCTCCTCCCCTGGCCCGACTCCCGCTGTGAATGAAAACAGCGGGAGCGAGCCTCCGGCGGCGCGCAAGCGCCGCCCAGAAGGGGAGGAGTCCAGTCACGTTAATACTACGTGACTGGACGGGAACGAGCCACTCTGCCGCAGTACTATTACCGTGAGCGGTAGTAGAGTGGTTAAAATGTGATATTATATATAATTTGGTAAGTATTTTGTAACAACATAGATTTATAGTGTTGGACAGATGACAGATGTATGTGTTTTATATGTAATACGTTGTTTTCTGTGTTTCAAATATATTCAATTTAACCACTTAAGGTTTTTCACCCTTCGTAACAAGGCAATTTTTTGCTATTTGGCACTGCCCTATTTAATTGGCAATTTCATGGTAATGCTTTACCCAAATTAAATTATTATAATTTTTTTACACAAATAGAGCTTTCTTTTGGTGGTATTTGATCACCACTGGGTATTACATTTTTTTATTTATAAACAAAAAAAGGCTGAAAATATTGAAATAAAAGCAACAATATTTTTAAGTTTCTGCTATAAAACATATCTAATAAAAATGTTTGAAAAAATCTAATTTCTTTAGAAATGTAGGCCAAAATGTATTCTGCTACATGTCTTTGTTAAAAAAAAAATCCCAATAAGTGTATTTTGATTAATTTGAGTGAAAGTTTTAGCATCTACAAACTGTGGTATATATATATACTGGAATTTTTATTTATTTTTTATATACTCGTAATGGCGGTGATCAGCGACTTTTAGTGGGACTGTGATAGTGTGGTGGGAAATCTGACACTAATTGATACTGGGTGGAAACTGAGTAACTGACACTGACATCACCAATGACACTAATTCAGTGATCAGCCCGCTAGTGGTTAAACAATGTGCAACCCTTCTCAATATTTTCACTTTCTGCTTAATATTTGGAGCTTTTTGTACAAAAAATTCCTTGAGCTTCGAATTAGAGTATTTATGTATTTCAGGTTCTTATATAGCATTGTCAATTTAAGCAGCACTTTACATGTATTACACATTCACATCAGTCCCTGTCCTCAAAGACCTTACAATCTAAGGACCCTAACTTACATTTATACAAATACTAGGGCCTTTAACCTACAAGCATGTCTTTAGAACATAGGAGGAAACCGGGGTACCCTGATTTCATACAAGCACAGGAAAAACATGAAAATTCCATGCAGGTAGAGCCATGGTTGGTATTCAAACCAATGACCCTAGTGCTGTCAGGCAGAAGTGCTAACCACTCAGCAACTGTGCTGCCCAATACAGTATAAAGTTACCCCTCCAATCCAAGGGTTAAAAGTCCTTTTTTTGTCTTTCCTACCTTATCCCACAGGCTTCTTTCTCTCTGTGTGACTAGCCTCCCAAACCCATTTCTCTTCACTGCTCCATTGGTTGTAGGCCTGTGGAGCAGTGTCTACAATGCAGCACCTTCAGTCCTGCAATGTAAGTAAGGACACCAAAGGCCCACCTACAACCAGGAGCATTGAGGGGAACTGGAGACTGCTGGCTCTCTGGGGAGCAAGCGACAAGGTAAGCAAAACTGCTTTTTAATGGTACATTAGACAAAAAACAAGAATTCAACCCTTGAAGTGTGTGTGTGTGGGGGGAGTCTGAATAGAGCACCTCGGACAGCTAAATCCATCATGATTAGTAATGACAGATCTTAACTAGCATGTTATAGATCTGGTTTGTTCAGATGACATCAAAAAGGGGTATCTGCCATGTGTGAAATGCCTTGGGATGCATGTATGATACTAGCATAGGGCAATAAGTGGGCAATTTCTTGCTGCAGATATGCAGTATATTATTTAGTAGAATAATATATTTATAGAGATAGATAGATAGATAGATAGATAGATAGATAGATAGATAGATAGATAGATAGATAGATAGATAGATAGATAGATAGATAGATAGATAGATTAGATTAGATTATAATTACATATGAGGAATACTGTATGTGCTCCTAGTAATACAAGGGAAGGAATCTTGCTTTCGCTTTTCTTGCTGTGTAGAGTCATATAGCCTAATGATGTATGTCTTTCATTGTCAGTCCCTACATAAAAATCTTATGCAGTCTCTTCTCTGTCATAATACGCAGTCATGCATGGATTGTGTGAAAGCAATTACCAATTTCATATTACATCATTCAGGAGTAAAGAACTCCCTTTCTAAGATCATTTTATTATAACTTCTTCCCATCTAGCCCATTTACACAGCCGTATAGCTAAAACACTGCTTTTAAGCCATGTACAATATTTTGTCTTTTTGAAGCGGTATAAACATCAGCAATTCAAGTAATTCCTGAAGACAGCAATATCATTTTTGTAAATGCTGAAGCATGCTTCTGCTTGCCCGATGCTGAAATCAGCCCCTGCGATTAAATCTTGATGACTTGACCTATAGTGTCAGAAAGCAGTGGTATAGAGAAGCACAGGATTTGTACATTGCTTTCCATGTGTGATTGTTCTGCTTTGGTCATGCTTAGAAGCTTTTGTGAAAATATCCTATTGATTTGTTCTTTTCAGTAGCGTAAACTTCAATGTGTTTTCTAAAAAAAAGGAGTGAGAGTTCCTTCACCTTAGACTATATTAATGCAAGTTACAGGATTAGGGATATGTTTCCCTGTATTTTTGATGGGCACAATTCGCATTTGAATGGTGAAGATCAATTAACCCAAATTGCAAGAGTTTTTTTTCCCAACATATAGCAGTACAATGCTTTGGCGAGAACACATTGCTGAAAATTAAGCACAGACAAAATGCTTGATGTGAGAATATCCATTGAGGAGCTTTCACACTGCGGGTGAAGCGCAGTTTACTCACAGTTTTCGTAGGGGCTAGCTGTGCTTTTCCATAGACCTCTATTATGTCCCATGGTTTTGGTGCTTTTTTTGAAAGAGCATCGAAAGTACTGAATGCAAAAAACCTAAGTTTAGTAAAAAAAAAAAAAAAACCTAAATAAATAAATCAGCACCAGGGACGTTACTTACTATTAATCTTCTGTGTCCCTTATGCTGCTGGGATCTGCATTCCTTGAAATCTTCCTTTGATTCCCCTCACCCAGCCGCCATAATCTTCTAGTGAGATGGGTTTATGAGGCAGCTGTAAAAGGCAGTCATCTAGAGTGCCTGAATAAAGCTGACCATAGATGGATTGAATATTGGCCGCTTTAGCAGGGACCTGCCAAGATTCAACCCATCTATGGCCAGGCAGATTGTACCCAAGACCAGGGCCGCTGATAGGGGGGACCACTGGTCCTCCTGTAGGGGGTTCGAGCACACAGGGGGGCCCGCACAGGGAGGGGGATTAGTGATAGACGACAATTGCAGAACTCTTCCTCCAGCAGCTGAAAGTAGTTTTCTCTCCCTCTCCCTGCTGCCAGCTTTTATCTGCTGAGAAAGAAATAGTCATCCCTCTCTAATCTCCCTTCCTGTGCAGCCCCCCCCCTTCCACCCTGGCTGTAATGTTAGCTCAGCTTCTAAGTTTATCTCTGTAACTTTGTTTCTCTCCCTCTGTGTCTCTGATCTTGGAGCTCCAACTGCCCAGCCTGTATATTTTGTTTTATTTCATTTTTATTTATTAACTCAGTTGTGTCTTTCAGATTTACCAGGAATTGCATTAGTTATGTTGTATTTGTGTCTGCTGATAATAATTTTATTGTATTTTTAGCAAACTATAACTTTAATATTTTCTTGAGGGGGGGGGGGAGCCCTGTCAGGTAATTTCTATTAGCAGCCCTGCCCAAGTCGATCCATCAATCAGCTTGGGTATACCAGCATGTCAGATTTTCACCATGCGATTTTTGCCAGCGGCTATAGCAACCACCAATATTCACTGTGTGGGGGGGGGGAGCCCTGTCAGGTAATTTCTATTAGCAGCCCTGCCCAAGTCGATCCATCAATCAGCTTGGGTATACCAGCATGTCAGATTTTAACCATGCGATTATTGCCAGCGGCTATAGCAACCACCAATATTCACTGTGTTGCTTACCAGGGATAGCCCCCCCCCCCCCCACCAGGAGAACACAATAGCTCTGCTTGAAGGATTCCCCTAATAATACTGACTTGTGTTGATGGGGGAAATCCATGGTCTCAGGAAAAGAAAACAGCATCAGCTATCCTGCCCATTCCAACCACCTCCTCCATTTACAAAGGCCATACTATCACTTCTCTGAATGAAAAATAATTTATGGGTAGAGGGGCAGACCTTTTAATCATCTGCCCCTCCTCAATTGATACACACTCATAGAAGATGTAGTATGGCTTCTGTGAATAGAGGAGGAGGGCAGAAAGGATGGGCACAGTCAGCCACTTTTGTGAGTGCCTGTCACAACCCCCTAATCTCTATTAACCCGCTGCACTGCAAAATCGCATCGGCAACGGTAGGGAAGGGATTGGAGGCGGAAGATTTAAATGAATGCAGGAGCCAGCAGCAAAAGGAGCACATCAAAATAATATTTTTTTTATGAAACTAAACCTAAGCCGGCCATTGATAGATCGAAATCAGCAGGAACCAGATTCATTTTGATCCATCTATGGGCAGTCTGGGTGTACTGAAGTCAATCCATCACTCGACTTCAGTACAACCAGCCTGTTGGATTTTGTTTTGCCTGATTACTGCCGGTGGCATCAGTGATCATTGCTCCTGCACCCTCAGCACTCTTTTCCTGAACTTCTTATCTTCACAGGAAAGATTTACCAGTGTACAGAACAGTCTAGAGCAGTGTTTCTAAACCTTTTTTCAAACAATGGAACCCATTAAAATTATGTATATTATGCATCTTGATGCGCCCAATTTCTAATTAAAAAAAAACAAAATGAATAGTTTTACGTAATGCAACAACATCCACACACATAGGACACCCAGTGTTAGAGGTGGTTTATGTTTCCAAAGCAAATATACCACTGCACACTGGCACTGACAAGTATATCAGGGTTTTTTTCTCACTCAGCTCAAGTGACCCAATGCTGATGGAAAGGGGAGGGGGAGGAGCAAACAAAGATGCTGTTCGGGCTGTCAACTTCCTCCTTATCAACCAACGTCATCAGATGATAGGGTGCTGGCAACTGGCCCCTACACAGTGCCAAGTTTTAATGATACACAATAAAAACCTGAGGCTTTGTTTAAAAAAAAAAAAAAAAAAAGGCAGGCGTGATCCACCCAACGCCTTGTTGACAATTTTTAGGCAATGTTTGCTGAGAGTGCTTAAAAAAATCGGAGGGGTTAATGGCACTTTAAGGGGAACACCTTATTGGGGTATATCTGTATAACTTATGGCTCTCAATTCATGGAGCAGAAAGTCCTAAAATAGGGATCAATTGCCAAATGGAGCAAGTAATAGTTCAACTCTGTTAACTGTACAAGAGTCCAAACTTCCAGACTCTGCAACGTTTACAGGCTTTCTGTGTCTGCAACTGTAGACTGGGGCTATGATACTAAGTGATGGCTTCTCATTTTCTTCATGTACATTCTCTCTGTTCTGTCACCACTGCCACTAGGCAGGTCTAACAGATAACAAGAAAATGCTTCCTTCAAGCATGAGAACAGAAGTCTCATGTAAAGTCCCAAATATTTTATGAAATTAGGGATGGAGGCACTGTGCTTTACAGGCCAATCGCCTCATATAAAGTCCCAATCAGTGGCGGCCCGTGCATAGGGGGCGCCAGGGCTCCGCCCCCCTACCCCTAAAAAAAAACAAAAAAAAAAAAGAAAAAAAAAAAAAAACAAAACGAACAAATAAAGTTGTACAAAAAAAAAAAATTGGGTTCGCCGGCCTCGCCTGATGGAACTGGTGGCTAGGGGGAGGGGGGGGGGTGGGGTTACGTCCCAGAAGAGGCGCCAATTGGCTGCCTTCTGGGGGGTAACCTGGGCGCAAGTCTTTGCGATTGGACACCCCCACTTTCTGATATCCTGGCTGTGATTGGTCCAGTCTACAGCCTGGACCAATCATCATCCAGGATATCGCTGACGTCGCAATGGGGGCGGTGCCGGTGCGTGCGTCAGTCACTCACCGTCACTCAGAGAAGAGGAGAGGCCGCCCGCCGGTTCCCGCCGCCGAGACGAGGGAGAAGGACCCGCCGCAGAAGAGGAGGAAGAAGCTGAGCCGCGCCGCCGCCAGGTAAGTTTGAAGGGAGCATGCACGCTGGTCTCTGCATCGATTGGGGTACAATGCTGTGGGCACTCTGCAATAATTGGGGGACAATGCTGGCACTCTGCAATCATTGGGGTACAATGCTGGCACTCTGCAATCATTGGGGGACAATGCTGGCACTCTGCAATAATTGGGGGACAAAGCTGTGGCGCTCTGCAATCATTGGGGGACAATGCTGGCACTCTGCAATAATTGGGGGACAATGCTGTGGCGCTCTGCAATCATTGGGGGACAATGCTGTGGCGCTCTGCAATCATTGGGGGACAATGCTGTGGCGCTCTGCAATAATTTGGGGACAATGCTGTGGCACTCTGCAATAATTGGGGTACAATGCTGGCACTCTGCAATAATTGGGGGACAATGCTGTGGCGCTCTGCAATCATTGGGGGACAATGCTGTGGCGCTCTGCAATAATTTGGGGACAATGCTGTGGCACTCTGCAATAATTGGGGTACAATGCTGGCACTCTGCAATAATTGGGGGACAATGCTGTGGCGCTCTGCAATCATTGGGGGACAATGCTGTGGCGCTCTGCAATAATTGGGGTACAATGCTGGCACTCTGCAATCATTGGGGTACAATGCTGGCACTCTGCAATCATTGGGGGACAATGCTGGCACTCTGCAATAATTGGGGGACAAAGCTGTGGCGCTCTGCAATCATTGGGGGACAATGCTGGCACTCTGCAATAATTGGGGGACAATGCTGTGGCGCTCTGCAATCATTGGGGGACAATGCTGTGGCGCTCTGCAATCATTGGGGGACAATGCTGTGGCGCTCTGCAATAATTTGGGGACAATGCTGTGGCACTCTGCAATAATTGGGGTACAATGCTGGCACTCTGCAATAATTGGGGGACAATGCTGTGGCGCTCTGCAATCATTGGGGGACAATGCTGTGGCGCTCTGCAATAATTTGGGGACAATGCTGTGGCACTCTGCAATATTTGGGGTGCAATGCTGGCACTCTGCAATAATTGGGGGACAATGCTGTGGCGCTCTGCAATCATTGGGGGACAATTCTGTGGCGCTCTGCAATAATTGGGGGACAATGCTGTGGCGCTCTGCAATAATTGGGGGACAATGCTGTGGCACTCTGCAATCATTGGGGGACAATGCTGTGGCGCTCTGCAATCATTGGGGGACAATGCTGTGGCGCTCTGCAATCATTGGGGGACAATGCTGTGGCGCTCTGCAATCATTGGGGGACAATGCTGTGGCCACTCTGCAATCATTGGGGTACAATGCTGTGGCACTCTGCAATCACTGCGGTACAATGCTGTGGGCACTCTGCAATCATTGGGGTACAATACTGTGGCACTCTGCAATCATTGGGGTACAATGCTGTGGGCACTCTGCAATCATTGGGGGACAATGCTGTGGTGCTCTGCAATCATTGGGGGACAATGCTGTGGCGCTCTGCAATCATTGGGGGACAATGCTGTGGCGCTCTGCAACCATTGGGGTACAATGCTGTGGGCACTCTGCAATCATTGGGGGACAATGCTGTGGGCACTCTGCAATCATTGGGGGACAATGCTGTGGCGCTCTGCAATCATTGGGGGACAATGCTGTGGTGCTCTGCAATCATTGGGGGACAATGCTGTGGCGCTCTGCAATTATTGTAGGACAATGCTGTGGCGCTCTGCAATCATTGGGGGACAATGCTGTGGCGCTCTGCAATCATCGGGGGACAATGCTGTGGCGCTCTGCAATCATTGGGGTACAATGCTGTGGCACTCTGCAGTGATTGGGGTACAATGCTGTGGCGCTCTGCAATCATTGGGGTACAATGCTGTGGCACTCTACAATCATTGGGGTACAATGCTGTGGCGCACTCTGCAATCATTGGGGACAATGCTGTGGCGCTCTGCAGTGATTGGGGACAATGCTGTGGCGCTCTGCAGTGATTGGGGACAATGCTGTGGCACTCTGCAGTGATTGGGGACAATGCTGTGGCGCTCTGCATTGAAAGGGGCTCGCACGCTGAACTCTGCATTGATGGGGGGCACGGAACAGTTGCATTGAAGGGGGCACGCACGCTGAACTCTGCACAGTGTTTATTGCATTGAAGGGGGCACAGCACAGTTGCATTGAAGGGGGCATGCACGCTGAACTCTGCATTGTGGGGGCACAGCACAGTGTTCATTGCATTGAAGGGGGCACAGCACAGTTGCATTGAAGGGGGCATGCACGCTGAACTCTGCATTGTTGGGGCACAGCACAGAGTTCATTGCATTGAAGGGGGCACAGCACAGTGTTTATTGCATTGAAGGGGGCACAGCACAGTGTTTATTGCATTGAAGGGGGCACAGCACAGTGTTCATTGCATTGTGGGGGCACAGCACAGTGTTCATTGCATTGAAGGGGGCACAGCACAGTGTTTATTGCATTGAAGGGGGCACAGCACAGTGTTTATTGCATTGAAGGGGGCACAGCACAGTGTTTATTGCATTGAAGAGGGCACAGCACAGTGTTTATTGCATTGAAGGGGGCATAGCACAGTGTTCATTGCATTGAAGGGGGCACAGAACAGTGTTTATTGCATTGAAGGGGGCACAGCACAGTGTTTATTGCATTGAAGGGGGCACAGCACAGTGTTTATTGCATTGAAGGGGGCACATCACAGTGTTTATTGCATTGAAGGGGGCACAGCACAGTGTTTATTGCATTGAAGGGGGCACAGCACAGTGTTTATTGCATTGAAGGGGGCACAGCACAGTGTTTATTGCATTGAAGGGGGCACAGCACAGTGTTCATTGCATTGAAGGGGGCACAGCACAGTGTTTATTGCATTGAAGGGGGCACAGCACAGTGTTTATTGCATTGAAGGGGGCACAGCACAGTGTTTATTGCATTGAAGGGGGCATGCACGCTGAACTCTGCATTGTTGGGGCACAGAACAGTGTTTATTGCATTGAAGGGGGCACAGCACAGTGTTTATTGCATTGAAGGGGGCATAGCACAGTGTTCATTGCATTGAAGGGGGCACAGCACATTGTTCATTGCATTGAAGGGGGCACAGCACAGTTGCATTGAAGGGGGCATGCACGCTGAACTCTGCATTGTGGGGGCACAGCACAGTGTTTATTGCATGGAAGGGGGCATAGCACAGTGTTCATTGCATTGAAGGGGGCACAGCACAATGTTCATTGCATTGAAGGGGGCACGCACGCTGAACTCTGCATTGAAGGGGGCATGTACACTGGTCTCTGCATTGAAAGGGGGCATGTACGCTGGTCACTGCATTGAAAGGGGGCATATACCATCTCCTGTACCATGACCTGTGACATGCCTATACCATATCTGTGCCATGCCTATACCATCTCCTGTACCATCACCTGTGCCATGCCTGTACCATCACCTATGCCATGCCTATACCATCACCTGTGCCATGCCTGTACCATGACTTCAAAGTCACGCAATTTTTTACTGCGTTTTTTGACGCGAAGCAATACCTATTACATTTTTCTTTTTGCGCCCCCCAAAAATTTTGAGCACCAGCCGCCACTGGTCCCAATCTGTGTTTTACACTGCATCCGCCAAGGGGTTGGAGGTGTATGCTTCTCAGCTGGTCGTTTTCAGTTTGTACCATCGCAATTACATCGCTATTAGAGTTTTGAGATACTAGACCAGTCATGGATGGGGGTGGGTTGGGGGAGGTTTGGGCTGCTCCCTCCCACCTGCCTCCTATCCATCCATTAGCAGCCATGTGCTCCCAGTGTGGAGACACTCAAATTTAAAGTGTTAGGACTGCAGGTAAAACAGGGTGCCGTGTCGTGGCCCTGCAGCTTACACATGCGTTTGCAAATGCATGTCAACTAAACCCCTGTTCTTTATTTATATCATGAGACAGGTCTACGTGGTTGGTGGCAGACTGGAGGGTGAGTACATCAGACTGGGGGCTGGCTGGCTTCCATGCACCTCTTTTAATCCTTTTCAACCTTTGTTTTTTCTGATACAGAGATGGAGACGCTGGGCATTACCTGCTGGTGTCTCACCTAAAGTCCCACATAGCCTACATTGTTTATGATACTAAGCGATGGCTTCTTATTTTTTTCATGTACATTCTCTCTGTTCTGTCACCACTGCTACTACGCAGGTCTAACAGATAACAAGAAAATGCTTCCTTCAAGCATGAGAACAGAAACTCAATTTCCCTGGAGCTCAGCTGTGTTTGCCTGCCAAGCCATATCCTTTCATTGTCACCTGGGTGTGTCTCTTTCACTTAACCCATGGAACAGGAGCAACAGTTCGCCTTTTCTTACAGAGCTGGCACACACAAAACCTCAAGCTTCACACCTCAGTGTCGGGACAAGTTCATCCAGCGCCCAGGGCATAGATGCCAAACTGCACCCCCCACCTTAGGGTTAGTGGTGATGTTGCTGTCACTACTCCTGTCAGCCTTGTAACTGAGGAAAGTAGCACAGGGAGCCCTCATCCCTGAAATAAACTATTGCACCCAGGGAAGCCACCCCCTATCCCAGCTCTGTCACACCTTCCAGCTCACCTGGGTTTTCCTTGTACCTTCTACACCAAATGCTAGCTCCAGGCATCAGCCAGGGGCCACGCACCATCAACTGTGCTGAAATGGATCCCTGCAAATCTTAGATACCCTTCCAAAACCCATTGGGCACAGTTACGCAGTAAAAAGACCCTGCCAGCTCTTTACGTGATCTATATATTAGGAGTTGCTACTGCTTTTATTCAGGTCTGCATATAACATTCTTGCTTAAAGCACATCTAAAACCCAAAAACAAAAATGCGTTTTAAATTTCAGATTTCCAATCTGTAGATGTCATGCCTGCATTCGTTTTCTGTTTTTAGCTTTTTTTTTTATTTTCACTTGGTGATCCCGCCAGTAACACTTCCTGTATGATGGTGGCTATAAAGGAGTAATGGGGACACCTTTGGACAGCGAAATTGTCTGAAAAGGGTAGTGTTAGATGGACTTTACATAAGTGACTAATAAATTAATACAGAACTCCAGCTAGCACGTTTTAGGCAGTTTTTGGGAAGTTGAAAAATAACAGCAAGGTCAACAGGTAAAAAAAAAACGAATTCACATGGAGGACTCAGGCAAAGACTGCTTTGTTATTGCTAATGACAGACTGCATCATATACAGTTTGCCATTTTTTAATTTTGCCTTTAGTACCACTTTAATTCTTGCACAGCTTCCTTTTGTGGATAACAGTGGATTTTTGTGACAATGGAGGAGCATCTGTATGTCTATAGACCTTATCCAATGTTTGATGTCCATTCTTCTTGCTGGAGGAAAGAGCCAATACAGATGGATTTTCCAAGCTGCATCATTGTTGGGACCCCGAATGCTTTCCAACCAATAAGATGGCCGCGGTCGGTGCTTGTTGCGATGTGACGTTTGATAGTCAAACTCCAACCTGTGGATTAAAGACAAGCCAAAGGAGTTTTGGAACGCTTGTATGACCACCTATAATCTAGTGGTCCATACCTTAGTGTAAGAGGCCCAGTGTGCTATGGTGTAGGTGTAGGAGTTTTATTTCACCTATAGTATATCTTTATGCACCTTGGGTGTCCCCTAGGACTTATGGACTTTTACATTTAGGAATATTTATTTCCTTTTATACACTCTGGACGTTCCTAGTGATTGTGTACTTTTTCATGAATGAACCTTTAAGTGCTGCATTTCTTTCCTATACCTTTAGCCATTAGAAGAAACAGGAAAGTGGAGTTAAAATGACAAAATTCATGGGCTGATGCTAAAGATTTAAAATAATAGTTTATTTTTAATGTACATTCTTTGTCAGGCTAAACTTGCATTTTAATGCAGAATTCCAGCATACCATCATGTGGTCATTATAGCCAACCTCCTGCCTACTGAGCAAAGATCCATTTTTGTTTCTCAAGATGTTTTTTTTTTCTAAAGTCTAAAGTCACTAACAATTCTCAGTCATGTGATCTCCTTCTCGTCCTCTTGTATTCTCCAAGCCTCAGCTGGCAGGTGGAAGGGAGAGGACGTCTTCATACTCACCGCTTTGACCATAGCTTGGGGACTACAGTTTCCCTGCTTTACGTTAGCCTTGTGTATGGGTAGGGGCACCCCCAACATTGTGGTGACATTTTATGATTGGTTTGTGTTAATGATTTAAAGAGTAGTCAAGTGGATTGAAATTTCCATTTTACCAGCAAGGTACCTTACCTCTAGTAGCAGACAGAGCATTGTTTTGACAAGGTCCGTGTATTGCTAGGATGCAGGTGTCAGCACAGGGAGGTAGTGTTACTAGGCAAGTTGTATTAGCATGCTTTCTGCTGCTGGGAACGGCCACTTGCTACAACACCCCCTGGAGTCTAGAGAATCAGAGAGTTTATTCCCGACAACCAGGACACAGGGGACAGGGCTGATTGACACAGGGATACATATAACCAAGACATTTGCTTTAAGACCTCCTAAAGGTCACCTATGCCCATATCATGCACAGGAAAGTATTTACATATTCCGAACAAGTAGTAAAAGCACTTTAAAACAAGCCCTCTTTGACGTGTGTATTGTCACAGTTTTGTGTGGACTGTACAGCATTACCAGCCTATAAAGGTTTCTCTGTGGACTTTTTGTCTAAAGGGTGTCTCCAGTATCTCCCTGGTGACAACCCGATATGCACCCACCCACCCCCTTGTGTGGTACCCATGCGCAGTAGACGCCAACGGAACTGTGCATGTGCAGTAGGGGCTGCTTCCTTTCTGCACTCTGGTGCTATGCTCAGCCGGCGCCTGTGTGGATGCTGGCAATGCCACAGTAGTGAATCTGGTCTTTCTGAGATCTGGCAGTGTGCCCAGCTGGCATTTGCACAGTACAAAGTACTTGGCAGACAGCCCCCTACTGCACATACGCTGGCTGGGCATCACATCAGGGCAAAAAAAGTTTTGGAAGACCCAGGGTGTACTTCCAAAAAAAAGGCATCAGAACTTCACCCAAGAGAGGAAAGTCCGCTTTTTTGCATTCTTGTCAACCCCCCCCCCCCCCTTTAATTATTGGCACAATTTGAGGAGGTTGGGGGATACCAGGTACCCGCTCCTACTTCTGGTCAGATCGCCATGGTGATCTGAACAGAAGTTCAGCCCCCCTCCTTCTTCCCCCACAGCCTTCTGGGACACATCACAGATCCCAGAAGACTACCGGACAATTCACAACATGCAGCAGGGCTCGCGCATGCGCAGTGGGAAAAAGGCTATGAAGCCACAAGGCTTCACTGCCAGTTTACCTTATATAAGATGCTGGGGCCTGGACCCGATCCTGATTGAAGAGTCAGCTTGGACGAGGACAACACTTGATCCCTGGACAGGTATATGTCCATAAAATAAAGGTCAGCAGCTAAAGTACTTGTAGCTAGCTTTTAATTTTTCTGGGGGATGCTGGAGCTCCTCTTTAACCACTTAAGCCCCGGAGGATTTGGCTGCTAAACGACCAGGGGGTATTTTGCGATTCGGCACTGCGTGACTTTAACGGACAATTGCGCGGTCGTGCGACGCTGTACCTAAACGAATTTGGCGTCCTTTTTTTCCCACAAACAGAGCTTTCTTTTGGCAGTATTTGATCACCTGTGCGATTTTTTGATCACGCGCTATAAACAAAAAAAGAGCGTCAATTTTTCAAAAATAATATTTTTCCCTTTTTTTATATGAAATTCCCCCCAAAAAAAATGTAAAAAACAAAATTTTTTAACATTTTCGGCCAATTTGTTTTATGCTACCTATGTTTGGTAAAAAAAATCGCAAAAAGCGTATTTTGATTGGTTTGCGCAAAAGTTATTGCGTTTACTGACTAAGGGAAAGATTTTTGTCATTTTTGTTGTTTTTTTTTTTAACGCGTAATGGCGGCGATCTGCGATTTTTTTTTGCGGTACTGCGACATTGGGGCGGACAGATCGGACCCTTGACTGACATTTTTGACACTTTTGGGGTTACCAGTGACATTTCTACAGTAATCAGTGCTATATATATGCACTGTTACTGTAAAAATACACTGGTTACATAGTTACATAGTAGGTGAGGTTGAATAAAGACAATAGTCCATCCAGTTCAACCTGTGTAGGCATGTGTGGCTGTAATCATCTCCCATACCCCTGAATGTTCTGATCCTTGAGATGAAAGTCTAAGAGTCTTTTGAAAGCCACCATACTACCCGCAGAAACCACCTCTTGTGGTAGAGAATTCCACAATCTTGTTGCCCTAACAGTAAAGAACCCCCCGCGTTGCCTGAGGTTAAAACGCTTCTCCTCTAATCGCATTGTATGCCCTCGAGTCCTCATGCAATCCCTTCGAATGAACAGCTTTTTTTCTAAGCTGGGATCCCCATTAAGATATTTATAAATTGCTATCATGTCCCCCCTCAGACGTCTCTTCTCCAGGGAGAATAAATCGAGCGATTGTAGACGCTCTTCATAGTCAAGTTCCTCCAATCCCCTAATTAGTTTAGTTGCCCTTCTCTGGACTCTCTCCAGCTCCAACACATCCCTCCTGAGGACTGGCGACCAGAACTGGACGGAATACTCCAGATGCGGTCGGACCAGAGTTTTATAAAGTGGAAGGATTATAGTCTTATCTCTGGAATGCATCCCTTTCTTTATGCATGCTAATATTCTGTTGGCTTTGGAAGCTGCCGCTTGACATTGCATGCTGTTTCCTAATCTATCATCAACCAATACTCCCAGATCCTTCTCCATTTTTGATTCCCCCAAGGGCTCCCCTCCTAACGTGTATTGTGATTTTATGTTTTTAGTCCCCAAGTGCAAAACCTTACACTTCTCCACGTTAAACCTCATTTGCCATGTCGTTGCCCACTCTGTTATTTTGTCCAGGTCATTCTGCAGGATATCTGCTTCATGTTGTGAAGTTATTGCCCTGCCCAATTTTGTGTCATCTGCAAAAACTGATATCGAACTACTGATCCCGACCTCAATGTTGTTTATGAATAAATTGAACAAGGTTGGTCCCAGGACTGAGCCTTGGGGGACCCCGCTTACCACCTCAGACCAGTCTGAGTATGCGCTGTTTATTACTACCCTTTGGACCCGCCTTTTTAGCCAGTTCCGTATCCAAGAGCAAACCCTGCTATCGATACCTGCAGACCTTATTTTATAAATTAAGCGCTTGTGGGGAACTGTATCAAACGCCTTAGCGAAATCCAAGTACACCACATCCACTGGTCTCCCCCTATCTAGCTCACAGCTCACCTCCTCGTAGAATGTAAGGAGATTGGTTTGACAAGAACGCCCATTTGTAAACCCGTGCTGATTACTGCTGATGATGTTGTTGTCTTTAGCAAACTCTACGATATAGTCCCTTATCATCCCCTCCAGAAGTTTACATACTACTGATGTCAAACTGACAGGCCTATAATTTCCCGGGATATGCCTCTGGCCCTTTTTGAATATTGGAATCACGTTAGCTTTCTTCCAATCCCCTGGTACATCTCCTGTCCTAATACTGTCAGCAAAGATCAGGAACAGTGGTCTCGATATAACTTTACTGAGTTCCTTGAGTACTCTCGGATGTATGCCATCCGGTCCTGGTGATTTGTTTGTGTTAAGTTTATCCAGCCTTTCCCTGATTTCCCCCTCTGTTAGCCATGGTGGCAAGTCCTGTTTATTACTACTAACCATACAGTCATGGTCAGTGTACCCCTCCTTTTCCTGTGTAAAGACTGACGAGAAAAAAGCATTTAGCACGGTTGCTTTTTCAGTGTCCTCTGTAACCATCCTCCCATCATTGTTAATTATGTGTGCAATATGCTCTGCCTTAGTTTTTTTGCTGTTGATATATTTAAAGAATTTCTTTGGGTTTTTTTTACTATCCTCCGCTATTTGTCTCTCAAAGTTGATTTTAGCCATCTTGATTTCTTGTTTACTTTTCTTATTTGCCTCCTTGTATTGCTCGAAAGCCGATACTGTGCCCTCTGATTTATACTTCTTGAAGGCCAATTTTTTCCCCCTAATAAGTTTTATGACGCTACAGTTTAGCCAGCCAGGTTTGGCTTTGTCTCTTCTAAATTTATTTCCCATGGGAATGCACTGCAAGATGCCTTTGCCTAATATGTTCCTAAAGCATTCCCATTTTTCCTCTGTGGTCAGGGATCCCAGGGTTTGGTCCCAGTTTACCTTTTCCATCATTGAGTACAATTTTGGAAAGTTTGCCCTTCTGAAGTTTAGGGTTCTTATGTTCCCCACTTGTCTTGTTATGTTGTTATTTACACTAAACTGGTAGTGAAGGGGTTAACTTTATTTGAGAGGGAGGGGCTGTGTGTGTCCCTAGGGGCGTGATTCTTACTGTGATTGGCTGTGGCTTCAGCTGTATGCAGAGTGATCAACGGATCTACATAGTAGATCCATATGATCAGCTCTCATACAGAGGGGAGAATGACAGGCAGCTTGTTTACACAAGCTGCCTGACTTTCTCCCTCTCCCCCGCCGATCGCAGAGTGGCCGGCGGACATCGGGTCCGCCGGTCACACGCGCAGGGGGGGGTCCGTGACCACGCGGGAGCGGGAGCGCGCCTCCGGAGGCGCGCGCTCGCTCCCTAGACCCTCACAAGCTAGTGACGTAACCCTACGTCACTTTGCCTGTGAGGGGCTGACTGCCGACGTAGATCAGCGTGCGGCGGTCGGCAAGTGGTTAAGGTTTAATACCATTGTAGCACTACTCCCATGGGAGCTGCTGTGTGTGGGTTCCCCTGGGTTACCATTAGCAACAGTAGACCATTCTGACATATTTCCAAGTGTTTTCACCTCAGACAAGGACCAGTCCAGTTTCTTTGGTTTTTATGTTTTATTAGGAACTTGGATAGGAGAAGGGATGAGTGGGATACTCCAATTAAACTGAACTATGAACAATATGCTGGGATGATGTAGAAAATGCTGATTGATGCTGGTTAACGCTGTTTGAGCTAGACACGGCCAGGCCTCTTACTTTACTTTGCCTTTAACTGTGAAAGAGTCCCTTTAGCTTCCTAAGGCACTCCTTTCCTGAGGTAACCGTCCTTTAAAGTAGACTGCACCGCTGAGCAACTTCGGGGCCCTTTCCGGCACCCCCTTTTACCCTCTATTCTTCAGGGCTTAACAACTTGTGACCCCCTTTACTATATTACTCTGGGTTAGCTGACTTCTGGATACCCTTGACCTCTCTGGAGTGGTCCCCTCTCTTAGGCAGACCCCTGGGCAGGTGCTTAAGTATGCACAATACTGTTTTTCCAGAAGTATTTTGCCCAGCAGCTCCACTTGGTCAGCACACACTGGATCCTTCTGCAGCACAGCTCAACCCCCGGTCCCTAGGCCGACCGCCTGGACCACCTCCTCAGCAACAGGAGGAGAGACAGTCGTCACCCTCCTCCTGGGACCTGGCTTCCCGCCCACAGACACCCTGTCACATGCTCCCTCTGGATTTATTCCCAATCCCAGGATGCATTGCAGCAATGCCCACCCACTGGGACAGTCATAAACCCTGGTGTGCTATTGGCTAGGTTTCCTCCACCGTCCAAGAAGATCCCTCATTGGATACAGTGGGGAGACTCCCCAGACTCAACAGGTCACAACAACTAACAGATCAGACCCTCCTGATAAGCAGAACAAGGTCACATATATGCTTTGCCTAGCACCTACCTAGGAGGGTGCTACACAATTATGATGTTTTGAAGTTCACACTGAAATCTTAACAGCTTTTCATTTTAAGGGCAAGCGGATCTTCACAAGCTGACGGCCCTCTAATATTTGTATAATATATGTTGGTAAGCTGTTGGAAACACACTGAAACCATTTTGTGAGAATGAACTACTTCCTCTACAAGCAACTAGAGAGGTAAGTAATGGCTTGTTTTAAAGCTATTTTAATGCTCAAGAATATGCTAATAGTTTAACCACTTGCCGACCGCCGCAAGTACATATACTGCGGCGGTCAGCCCCCCCCGGGCAAAGTGACGTATCGGTACGTCACTCGCCCGCGAGCCAATAGGGGGCCAGCGCACCCTGCCGGAGGCACGCTCCTGTCCCTGCTCCTTCACAGCCATCACCACGCGTGTGACCGGCGGCTCCGATGTCCACCGGTCACTCGCGATCTCCCGCTGGAGAGGGAGAAAGGCAGGCGGCTAATGTAAACAAAGCTGCCTGTCATTCTCCCTGATGTAACTGCAGAGATCATACGATCCTGCTATGTAGGATTGTATGTCTCTGTGTTTACATCAAAAGCCACGCCCCTTGACAGTTAGAAGCACGCCCCTAGGAACACACTTAACCCCTGGATCTCTAATAAAGTTAACCCCGTCCCTGCCAGTGTCATTTTTACAGTAACAGTGCATATGTATAGCACTGACTACTGTAGTAATGTCACTGGTACCCCCAAAAGTGTCAAAAATGTCAGTCAAGGGTCCGATCTGTCCACCGCAAAGTCGCAGTCCCGCAAAAAAAAACGCAGATCGCCGCCATTACTAGTTAAAAAAAAAAAACAATAAAAATTACATAAATCTTTCCCATAGTAGTTTTGCATTTTTTGGGGGGGGGGGGGGGGATTTCATATAAAAAAATGTGAAAAATATTGTTTTTTTGTTTATAGCGCAAAAAGTGAAAATCGCACAGGTGATCAAATACCACCAAAAGAAAGCTCTGTTTGTAGGAAAAAAAAGGACGTCAATTTTATTTGGGTACAGCGTCATATGACCGCACAATTGTCCGTTAACCACTTAACCCCCGGAAGATTTTACCCCCATTCCGACCAGGGTTTTTTTTGCGATTTTTTTTACTGTGTGACTTTAACGGACAATTGCGCGGTCGTGCGACGCTGTACCTAAACGAATTTCACGTCCTTTTTTTCCCACAAACAGAGCTTTCTTTTGGTGGTATTTGATCACCTGTGCGATTTTTTGAGCATGCGCTATCAACAAAAAAAATGTAAATTTTACAAAAATAACAGTATTTTTCACATTTTTTTATATATAATTCCCCAAAAAAAAAATGTAAAAATCTAAATTTTTTAACATTTTCGGCCAATTTGTTTTATGCTACGTATGTTTGGTAAAAAAAAAATCGCAAAAAGCGTATTTTGATTGGTTTGCGCAAAAGTTATCGCGTTTACTAACAAAGGGAAAGATTGTCATTTTTGGTGTTTTTTTTATCGAGTAATGGCGGCGATCTGCGATTTTTTTTTTGCGGTACTGCGACATTGCGGCGGACAGATCGGACCCTTGACTGACATTTTTGACACTTTTGGGGTTACCAGTGACATTACTGCAGTAATCAGTGCTATACATATGCACTGTTACTGTAAAAATGACACTGGCAGGGAAGGGTTTCTAACTGTAGTGGGACAGGTCTCCTATTGTAAAAACAGAGATCAACGGTTCTACATAGTAGAACCGTCTGATCTCCATTTTTACACAGAGGAGAATGACAGGCGGCTTGTTTACATAAGCCGCCTGCCTTTCTCTCTCTCTACCGACGATCGCAGTGTGACCGGCGGACATCGGGTCCGCCGGTCAAACGCGCGGACTCCTCCGTGAACGAGCCGCGGCGGGCGCGCTCGCCCGCTATTGGCTCACAAACCGGTCACAGGCCAGTGACATATATGTACGTCACTTTGCCTGGCCGGGGCTGACCGCCGCAGTATATCTACTTGCAGCGGTTGGCAAGCGGTTAAAGTCACGCAGTGCCGAATCGCAAAATAGGCCCTGGTCTTTGAGCAGCCTGGACATAGGTGCAGTTTATGTTTGGAGGCAGGGAGCAGACATAGAACAGACTTTAACATAGGACCCTGGGTAGCATCCAGCATCCAATATTATTTCAGCTTTGTAGTATTTATTTATACAGAATAAATACTTTATTCAATAAAAAGTTTTATCAAAAAAACAAAAAAAAACAAAAAAAAAAAAAAAAAAATTTATTATCTCAGACAATTTGTTCTTATTTATCTGACTTTATAAGTGCATTCTGTACATTTTCCTCCCCCTAACTAGATGACAGTTTTCTGGAACGCTGTGCATTATAAGCAATTGCCATGTTTTTATTTTAGAAAATGTTGGTTTTCACAATTTTTATGGTAGTTGCATGTCGTTGGTCAAGGAAGGCTCCTTGATGACAACTGTGCACCATGTCTGAACATTGAGTGGGGGCACAACTGCTCATAGGAACTAATTTACTAAAGGCAAGCTGGCTGTTCATTTTGCAAGGGAATTTTCCCTTATCATAGTGAATGTGTTGGCAAAAAATCCCCAATCATGTTCAGGTAAACCTTTTTTTTTCTTGCAGATGATTGGATGTTGGTAGTCAGCAGAGCTTCCCCATTTTCACTAAGTTAAAAGGTAATCCCCTTGCAAAGTGAACAGTCTATTTGCCTTCAGTAAATCAAATAGTCACCACTGGAAGCATGTGCCTAGAGAGTAACATAACAGGAAGTGACCCAGCAAGGACCTACATGGCAGGATCACCAGGTATTGTATTCATAGATATAACTTAAAGTGATTGTAAAGTCTCGTTTTTCTTTTTTTAATAACCAGCAAGTTATACTTACCTCCTCTACTTGGGTCCCTCGTTCCTGTTCCTGGCTCCTCCCTCCTATTGAGTCCCACCACAGCAAACAGCTTGCTATGGGGGCACCTGAGTCAAGCTGCAGCTCCGTGTTTCCATTCCAACATGGAGCTGCAGTTCATCCCGCCCCCTCTCTCTCCTGATTTGCTCACTTCCTTGATTGACAGCCGCAGGTGCCAATGGCACAGCGGCTGTATATCAGCCAATCAGGAGGGAGAGTCCTGGACTGCCCAGGGAATCGTGGACATCGCTGGACAGAGAGAGCACAGGTATGTATTAGGGGTGCTGGGGAGGCTGCTACACACAGAAGGCTTTTTATCTTAATGCATAGAATGCATCAAGATAAAAAAACTTCCTGATTTTACAACTCCTTTAAAGAAATGAAAATGACTAATAAAAACAACAACATATTGGGAATTATTTGAAAAATTTTGACTGGATTTACATCTGCTTTTAGCAAAATGCTAATACACATGCACACACAGTGTAAATATACTGTGGGGTGGTTTACTAAAACTGGAGCACTCAGAATCTGGTGCAGCTGTGCATAGTAGCCAATCAGCTTCTAACTTCAGCCTGTCCAATTAAGCTTTGACAAAAAAAAAAAACATGGAAGCGGATTGGTTTTTCTGCAGAGCTGCACCAGATTTTGCACTCTCCAGTTTAAATAAATAACCCCGTGTGTATATGTATATATATATATATATATATATATATATATATATATATATAGATACAGTATCTCACAAAAGCGAGTACACCCTCACATTTTTTTACATTTCTTATTATATCTTTTCATGTGACAACACTGAAGAAATGACACTTTGATACAATGTAAAGTAGTGAATTTATAGCTTGTATAACAGTGTAAATTTGCTGTCCTCTCAAAAACACTCAATAAATAGCCATTAATGTCCAAACCGCTGGCAACAAAAGTGAGTACACCCCTATGTGAAAATTTCCAAATTGGGCCCAATTACCCATTTTCCCTCCCCAGTGTCATGTGACTTGTTAGTGTTACAAGGTCTCAGGTGTGAATGGGGAGCAGGTGCGTTACATTTGAGGTTATCGCTCTCACTCTCTTATACTGGTCACTGAAAGTTCAACATGGCACCTCATCGCAAAGAACTCTCTGAGGATCTGAAAAAAAAAAAATTGTTGCTCTACATAAAGATGGCCTAGGCTATAAGAAGATTGCCAAGACCCTGAAACTGAGCTGCAGCATGGTGGCCAAGACCATACAGTGGTTTACCAGGACAGGTTCCACTCAGAACAGGCCTCACCATGGCTGACCAAAGAAGCTGAGTGCACGTGCTCAGCCTCATATCCAGAGGATGTCTTTGGGAAATAGGTGTATGAGTGCTGCCAGCATTTCTGCAGAGGTTGAAGGGGTGGGGGGTCAGCCTGTCAGTGCTCAGACCATACACCACATCAAATCGGTCTGCATGGCTGTCATCCCAGAAGGAAGCCTCTTTTAAAGATGATGCACAAGAAAGCCCACAAACAGTTTGCTGAAGACAATTAGACTAAGGACATGGTTTACTGGAACTATGTCCTGTGGTCTGATGAGACCACGATAAACTTATTTGGTTCAGATGGTGTCAAGCGTGTGTGGCAGCAACCAGGTGAGGAGTACAAAGACAAGTGTGTCTTGCCTATAGTCAAACATGGTGGTGGGGGGTGTCATGGTCTGGGGATGCATGAGTGCTGCCGGCACTGGGGTGCTACAGTTCATTGAGGGAACCATGAATGCCAACATGTACTGTGACATACTGAAGCAAAGCATGATTGCCTCCCTTCAGTGACTGGGCCGCAGGGCAGTATTCCAACATGATAACGACCCCAAACAACCACTGCCTTGCCTTGCTAAAAAATCAAGAGAGCAGCCTAAAAACATCAAATGAGGATATATGTAACCGATCAAAATTAAGAGGTTTGTATACCAATGCCAGAAGCCTGGCCAACAAGATGGGAGAGCTGGGGCTACTGATGTTTGAGGAGGACTTAGATTTTGTGGGGATAACTGAGACTTGGTTTGACAGCTCTCATGACTGGATGGCGACCATTCAGGGGTATTCCCTTTATTGCCGAGATAGAGAAGGTAAAAAAGGGGGAGGGGTATGTCTGTATATTAAGAACAGTATACAAATAAATATGAGGGATGATGATAATAATGGAGCTATGGACGAGGCAGAATCCCTATGGGTAGAGCTTCAAAGGGAAGGCACGGTGGGGAAGGTAATATTGGGCGTATGCTATACACCCCCAAACAGAGGGAGGAGGGGGAGGCGGACCTCATGTTACAGATAGGATTGGCAGCAAGGATGGGAAATGCCATTATAATGGGGGACTTTAATTATCCAGATATAGACTGGGCAGAAGGAACCGCGCACTCAGCCAAGGCTAGGCAGTTCCTAAATGTTTTGCAGGACAATTTCATGGGTCAGGTGGTGAATGCACCGACAAGAAACAATGCGGTACTTGACCTACTGATTACCAACAATACAGACCTGCTCACGGATATAGAAATACGGGACAACTTAGGAAACAGTGACCATAGGACAATACGTTTCAGTATTAATTACAGTAATAGGAAACACAAGGGTAATAGAAGGACACTGAATTTCAAAAGAGCCAATTTCCCTAAACTGCGCTCGCTGCTAGAAAATATCAAATGGGATAGAACCCTGGGAACAAAGAACACGGAGGAAAAATGGGAGTGCTTCAAGAGCATACTTAACAAGGGGATTGGCCAGTGCATTCCAAAGGGAAATAAATTTAAAAGAGCAAAACTAAACCCTGGGTGGCTAAACTCCACTAAGCATATTAGTGCTAAAGAAAAGGCCTTCAAAAAATACAAGACTGAGGGGTCATTGGCAGCATTTAAGCATTACAAAGAGTGTAATAAGAAATGTAAAGATGAAATCAGGGCGGCTAAAATAGAACACGAGAGACATATAGCGGAGGAGAGTAAAAAGAACCCCAAGAAATTCTTTAAGTATATAAACAGTAAGAAAGCGAGGCCAGAACACATTGGCCCCATAAAAGATGACAAAGGAAATATGGCCACTGAGGACAGAGAAAAGGCGGAAGTATTAAATAATTTATTCTCTTCAGTCTTCACAAAAGAATCGGGGGGCTACACGAACCTAGCTTGTAAGGCCGAACTAAACAACACACCTCAGGAAGTGCCGCCATGGCTAACAGAAGATAGACTTAGAACTAAACCAGAGAAACTTAACATAAATAAATCCCCGGGACCGGATGGCTTGCACCCGAGAGCTCAGCCAGGTGATTGCCAGACCATTATTCTTGATCTTTAAGGATAGTTTACAGACGGGTATGATGCCAGCTGATTGGAAAAAAGCAAACGTGGTACCAATATTTAAAAAGGGGCCGAGATGTATCCCGGGTAACTATAGGCCGGTCAGCCTAACATCTGTAGTCTGCAAGATTTTGGAGGGGTTGTTAAGGGACCACATACAAGACTTTAGTAATGAAAATGGTATTATTAGTAGTAATCAGCGTGGATTCATGAAAAATCGTTCTTGCCAAACCAATCTATTAACCTTCTACGATGAAGTGAGCTGCCACCTAGATAAAGGAAAGCCTGTGGATGTGGTGTATCTGGACTTTGCAAAGGCTTTTGACACCGTTCCCCACAAACGCTTACTGTACAAACTAAGAAAAGTAGGTATGGACCATAAAGTGAGTACCTGGATAGAGAACTGGCTCCAGGGGAGAGCCCAGAGGGTGATGATTAATGGGGAGTACTCGGATTGGGCGGGTGTGGAAAGTGGGGTCCCCCAGGATTCTGTCCTGGGACCAATCCTGTTTAATTTATTCATAAATGATCTAGAGGAGGGGATATCGAGTACAATCTCAGTATTTGCAGATGATACTAAACTAGGCTTGCCAATATCTTCTATGAAGGATGTGGAAACCTTGCAAGCAGACCTGAACAAAATAACGGGGTGGGCAACTACATGGCAGATGAGGTTTAATGTTGAAAAATGTAAAGTAATGCACTTGGGGGCCAGAAACCAGAAAGCAAGCTACTCACTGGGGGGGGGGGGGACCTCTGGGTGAGTCTAGGATGGAAAAGGACCTGGGGGTACTGGTAGACAACAGGCTTGGCAGTGGCATGCAATGCCAAGCCGCTGCAAGCAAAGCCAACAGAATACTGGGATGTATAAAAAAGGGGATTCACTCCAGAAATAAAGAGATTATTCTCCCACTCTACAAGACTCTGGTCCGGTCACATCTGGAGTATGCTGTCCAGTTCTGGGCACCGGTCCTCAGGAAGGATGTGCTGGAACTGGAAAGAGTCCAGAGAAGGGCAACAAAAATAATTAGGGGAATGGAGGACATCAGCTATGAGGAAAGACTACAAGCACTGAACCTATTCTCTCTGGAGAAGAGACGATTGAGGGGGGATATGATATCAATGTACAAATACTGTACTGGCGACCCTAGCATAAGGAACAAACTATTCAGAGAAAGGAGATACAATAAGACACGTGGCCACTCACTAAAACTAGAGGAAAGGCGGTTTAACCTTAAAGTGCGTAAGGGGTTCTTCACTGTAAGAGCGGTAAGGATGTGGAATTCTCTTCCACAAGCAGTCGTATCAGCAGGGAGCATTGATAGTTTCAAAAAACTATTAGATGGGCACCTTAGAGACCACAACATACAGGGGTATACAATGTACGGTTAAAAGCAAACACACACACACATCAAAGGTTGAACTGGATGGACTGATGTCTTTTTTCAACCTCACTAACTATGTAACTATGTAAGCTGAGAGTAAAGGTCATGGACTGGCCAAGCATGTCTCCAGACCTAAACACTATGGAGCATGTGTGGGGCACCCTCAAATGGAAGGTGGAGGAGCGCAAGGGCTCTAACATCCACCAGCTCCGTGATGTCGTCATGGAGGGTTGGAAGAGACCTGTGAAGCTCTGGTGAACTCCATACCCGAGGGTTAAGGCAGCACTGGAAAGTAATGGTGGCCACGCAAAATATTGACACTTTGGGCTCAATTTGGACGTTTCCACTTAGGGGTGTACTCACTTTTGTTGCCAGCGGTTTAGACATTAATGGCTGCGTGTTCAGTTTTTTTGAGGGGACAGCAAATTTACACTGTTATTTATACAAGCTATATATCTTTTTTCCTTTTTGTTTTGATTTTGGAACATTAAATTATAATTTTCATTTGTATACGTTTGGAGATTAAAACGCATGTCCACAAAAGATAGTGTATGGCAATTACATCACGTAGCAAAATTTGCCAATTGATTTACATGCTTCCCATTTATTTTTTGTGATAATACGCATCAAACAATGTCCATCAATTTTATGTGAAATGCAGACTTTATCAGTAATACCTCCAATAATAGGAAATGAATACTCTTAAATCTCCTAAAGTCTCCAAATAAGCCCTATTCATCCTGTTTTACTTGTAAGCACTGAGCCCCATGCTGTCATAGAGGCATTCATTGTCACTGTGATACCAATTACCAAGGCAGACCCCACTGCTAATGTGTGCTCCTCTGTCAAATCTAATGGTCATCAGTGTACACTGCGACGGCAACATGTCTGAGCACTGGAAACAAAGGCTTTGTGTTTCAATGCATGGTACACCAAGTCTGAGAACATCATATTTTATCTTCTTGTCTCTGCTGTCATCAAACAGGATTGACATTGACCTGCTTTATTGCTTGGTTTTCTCCTCTTGCAAGTGAAGAAATTAAACTCAAACTAGATTATAGATTGGAAGGGACAGATAACATCCATTTCCTGGACATGTTAGGATCTCTCTTTTATCTTCTATGTCACATCTGAACCAGTGGCCACAGTGTCACACATGTAGCATTTGTCAGTGTACTGTTTATTTCATCATCACTGAACTTAATAAATGGTGAAGAAAAACCTGCTTGGCCGAATGGAAAAAAACAGACATGTATGGCCAGCGTTCATTTTTTATAGACATGGCAAAGGTGCAAACCCCCCCCCCCCCAAAAAAAAACAATCATAGTTAAAAATCATCCGGCTAAAGGTAAATTTCTAACTTGTTTTCGAAAACTGAATGATTAAAGCAGTGGTTTCCAAACTGCAGGCCTGGGGGCCAGATGCCGCCCTTTCCCTACCTTTATCTGGCCCACTGACACCAACAATGGAGCATCATTTCTGTTACTGTGGAATAAAGGATCATTATTGCAAGAAATGTATTGCCTTTTGTGTATAGATAGTATACTGTTTCTATGGATATTATTTACTTGAGCCCTAGAGTTTGTTTTAGAGCTATCTCAGTTTCATACCTTATACCTTTGAGTTTTTGTAGGCTACCCTAACAGTTTTTATACTTTTTCGGGACAAATGGGGGTTTAAAGTAATACTAAAGGCTTGAATTTTTTTTTCATAAAATAAATAAAAGAGGTCTATACTCACCTGCTCTTTAAAAGGATCATGCACCGAGCAGCACCTTACCTTTTATTCTGGGGTCCACTGCTGGCGGTGTCCGTTTATCTCCGTGTATTCATATGCCAGGCTGTGTGTTTGTCCATAGACATACACAGCACAGCTTAGCCTCACCGCCTGCTCCCTCCTAATAGGATTTGACTAACAGAAGTAGGAACCATTGGCTCTCGCTGTTCTCAGTGAAGCCAGTGAGAAGCGGAAAAGGGGAGAGAAGACCTGCAGATGGGCACAACACTGGATTGATAGAGGACTCAGGCAAGTGTTTGGGGGGGTTACCTTAACCACTTAAGCCCCGGAAGATTTTACCCCCTTCCTGACCAGACCCTATTTTGCGATTCGGCACTGCGTGACTTTAACGGACAATTGCGTGGTCGTGCGACGCTGTACCCAAACGAATTTGATGTCCTTTTTTTCCCCACAAACAGAGCTTTCTTTTGGTGGTATTTGATCACCTGTGCGATTTTTTGATCATGCGCTATAAACAAAAAAAGAGCGACAATTTTGCAAAAATAACAATATTGTTCATTTTTATATGAAATTCCCCCCAAAAAATGTAAAAAATCAAAATTTTTTAACATTTTAGGCCAATTTGTTTTCTGCTACATGTTTGGTAAAAAAAAAAAAATCGCAATAAGCGTATTTTGATTGGTTTGCGCAAAAGTTATTGTGTTTACTAACTAAGGGAAAGACTTTTGTCATTTTTATTGTTTTTTTTTTAACTAGTAATGGCGGCGATCTGCGATTTTTTTTGCGGGACTGCGACATTGCGGCGGACAGATCGGATCCTTGACTGACATTTTTGACACTTTTGGGGGTACCAGTGACATTACTACAGTAATCAGTGCTATACATATGCACTGTTACTGTAAAAATGACACTGGCAGGGAAGGGGTTAACTTTATTGGCAAAGGAGGGGTTAAATGTGTCCCTAGGGGCGTGCTTCTAACTGGTATGGGATGTGGCTGTTTGTGTAACTACAGAGATATACGATCCTACATAGCAGGGCCTTATGATCTCGGCACTTACACAAGGGAGAATGACAGGTGGCTTTGTTTACATTAGCTGCCTGCCTTTCTCCCTCTGTAACGGACGATCACGAGTGACCGGCGGACATCGAGTCCACCGGTCACACGTGCGGGAATCACAGTGGCTCGCAGGCGAGTGACGTACCCATACGTCACTTTGCCTGCACGGGGCGAACCGCCGCAGTATATGTACTTGCGGCGGTCGGCAAGTGGTTTTAATGCAGAGAACACATTAAGGTAAAAACAATGAGCCTTTAGATATAGTCACAAAAAAGTGCATTCAAATTATAGTGCATAAATAAATATCTGAAAACAGTGTAAAAATCCTCTATATAATAAATTAAACCGATTGTGAAGTCTCGTGTACGTTTTTTTTTTTTTAAATAACAAACATGTTATACTTACCTCCTTTGTGCAGTTGGTTTTGCACAGAGCAGCCCAGATCCTCCTCTTCTAGGGTCCCTCGTTGCTGCTCCTGGCCCCTCCCTCCTATTGAGTACCCCCACAGCAAGCAGCTTGCTTTGGGGGCACTCGAGCCGAGCTGCAGCTCCAGGTGTCCATTCAGACATGGAGCTGCCATTTGACCCTGCCCCTTCTCTCTCCTGATTGGCTCAGTGACTTTGATTGACAGCCGCAGGAGCCAATGGCCCCGCATCTGTATCTCAGCCAAGGAGGGAGAGTTCCAAGCTGGCTGAGGAACTCGGGGACATTGCTGGACAGAGAGGGGGCACAGGGAAGTATTAGGGGTGCTGGGGGGGGGATACACAGCTCCACCTAGTCCCAGCGTGATTAAGTCACCGCCCACCTATTTTTCGGGTCTGGCAGGCATCGTGATTGACGAAGGATTTACATCGAGTGATCCTATTTTTTCTTTTTTTTTATAAAGGATTTCTTATGGTTCTAACTTTTTGAGACTTTTTTAGTGAATGGGTAGCCACATAGGAAAGAGGGGGCTGGGATTTCAGGGCCCCCTTGTCAAAGGGGGCTTCCAGATTCCCATAAGCCCCCGCCTGCAGCCACCGACAACCACAGCCCAGTGTTATCAGGATCAACATGAGGGACAAGGTGTTGAGGGCATCTGGCCTGGTATGGTTCAGGATGGGGGCCCCGCTCACTCATCAACGCCCTCTTTTTTCCTGACCTGCCAGGTTACATACTCGGCTAAGTGCCTGGTATTGACTTGCGGGGAGGGGACCTTACAATTTTTTTTTATTTTATTGCCGGCATTCTTTTCTTTACATTCATCTGTCAGTGGGGAAGCCCGCTGACAGATGATGGCTCATGGTTGTTAAGGACTAGGGCGGGCGGGCGGCTGGCTTTCCGGTGCGCTGCGTACCAACCAGCTATTTCTTCACACAGAATTAAAATTGGTTATCGTTTTTCGACCCATCCGAATCTAATCTTTCTGAAAAGTTGGAATTCTTTAGAAAAAGAATAAATGAAACAAATTTTAACAGATTTCAACAATTCAATATTATTTCATTTGGATGTTCAGATACATCCGAATATTCGTCACTATTTCATTCGGAGATTCGGATACATCTGAATCTCCAAATAACCAAAATTTTGTTCGAATTTACATTCGGACCAAAAGGAATTTCACATCTAATACACAGTATATGCGCTTATGCCGGTGATGGTCCATAGGGAGAAGTCCAAAAGTTTACAAAAAGGTGTTCAATCCTTGAAGGTGTTAATTCGCTATAGCCAGCACCACCTTGCAGCTCTCTAATCAGTAGGTACTGAATACTGATGAGACACAAGCAAAGAGATGAGCGCACAGGCTCTAAATGCAAAACCTTTTATTCAATAGATAAGAATAAATAAAAACAATGCACCCACAAACATGAGTTGGTTATAAGCATGTCATCCGCTAATCTCCCTCCTTGGCATTGGATGTCAGGTGTGTCTGGCTGACACAATGAGAAGCTGAAACATCCGATTCCGAGTGCAGCTGCCGACACCCTGCTTACCGACAGGTCTTGTTGGTGGTGGGGGACACTGCCGCTGTTCTGCCGAAAACTCCAACTCACCAAAATCTCCAAGCACGTCACTTCCGGTGACTCTACAGCAGCAATAATGGAAGATTTCGACTAGTTGGTGTTTTCACAGAACAGGCGGTACACGCTATAATGAGTGGACATTGCTAGTCCGCCCGCTAGTTGTCACCATCTTGGAGGCAGCCATGTTGTTGGTTACTAGTGGGCGGACTAACAATGTCCACTCATTATACCATGTATCGTAGTGTATACGCTGCCGCCTGTTCTGTGAAAACACCAACTAGTCAAAATCTCCAATTATTGCTGCTGTAGAGTTACCGGAAGTAATGTGTTTAGGAATTTTGGCGAGCTGGAGTTTGACAGAACACTGGCCACCGGGGAAGCCAGCGCCGCTCCCTCAATAGAGCTGCCAGCCCTCGTAGTCACATGTTATTGAGGTATTCCATGCCAAGGAGGGGGATTAGCGGATGACATGCTTGTAACCAACTCATGTTTGTGAGTGCATTGTTTTTATTTATTCTCATCTAAAACCTTTTATTCGATAAAAAAAAAAAAAAAAAAAAAACAGATGGATACAAGCATGTCATTCTCTAATCCCCCTCCTCAGCATGGGATACCTAAATATCACGTGACTACATGGGCTGGCAGGTGATTGGGCGTGTGGGTCAGCTGCCAGCCCTCGTAATCACGTGGTATTAAGGGCAGCTCTAGCTTCCCCGGTGGCCGGCGAAGTCTCCCACCAGCGAGACCCGTCAGTGTGCCGCATGGCAGCAGCTGCACTCGGAATGGGCCGCTTCAGCTTCTCATTGTGACAGCCAGACACACCGGACATCCCATGCCAGAGCATTAGTGGATGACATGCTTGCAACCAACTCATGTTGTTTCAGAGTCATATAGACAGCTGGATTAAAGCGGTAATAAACTTTTAAAAATAACAAAAAAATGTTTCCTCCTGCAACGCAGTATCATAAAGTGCTAGTATGCACCACATATTAGCACATTATGAAAGATTTACCTTGAATCAAAGCCCTCACAACGGAGAGCTGTCACTGCTGTACAAGCTTCCATCTTCTCCGGGTCTTCCTTCTGGGTTCATGGGCTGCGGCTGCTTGAATGGCCAAACCGCGATGATGTCACTCCCGCGCATGCACGCGGGAGTCTTGGCCAGGGCACACAGCTCTGAAGGACATCACCGGCTGCTGTTCGCTAGAATATTTTGGATAACGGTGCACGTTTACGAGGTATTGCTTCTATCTACAGGTAAAGCTTTATTATAGGCTTACCTTTAGGCAAAAATCAAAATGTGGCATTTACTACCGCTTTAAAGAAAATGGTCCGAAATTAATTCCAGTACGAATGCATTGGGTGACATTTATTGTGTGAGCATGAAATACTTCTGCAAGCCTGAACAATAATATTTACATTTTTTTTTGCAAACCTGCAGAAATAGCATTCATTGTCACACTTTTCCCCGACTGCTTAAAATCTACTTTCTCGTTATAGTGCTGCATTAATGTACAAAAAAAAAAAATCAATTTTGCCACCTGCAATACCATGTAACATTGGAAATGAAAAAAAGAGTCCTGTAAAATAAAAGGATAACTTTGACACTAAGCTGTCAGTCCTAAAAATGTGTTTAGTTGTGGATTTCAGAAGGGAAGGGTTAAAACCTGCCAGTTTGTCCTCCCGCTTATGAGCCTCTAAATGAATATTATTCAGTTTTGGATTTGTTTGTTCTCACCCTGTTGAGTGATTGATACAGTTTTGAAAATAGACCAGCTAATAAGTAACAATTTTGTGTCAATTTCTTCTAATTTCCATTAAAGCGGAGTTCCCGGGCACAAAAACGTTTTTTTTTTTTTTGTGCCCGTCCGCTAGTTCAGCCTAACCTGAAAAGGAATTGGATAGTTAGGTTTTTTTTTTTTTTCAAAACTCACCTTGTAATTGACGATCGTAAATACTCACCTCAGGGTACTTCCTCCCTCGGAGCCGCGACTCACCCCGTCACTTCCTGCGCTGCGATGATTCCTGGGAGCTAAACGTCATCGCTCCCAGGAATCAATGCGCCGGCACCGGCCCCGCTCGTCAATTCCGGGCGACGCCGCATTCCCCTGCTAAACAGCTTCTGGGCATGCCATCTCCCATGCGCATTCTGGGAGAAGAAGACGCAGAAGAGGACCGCGCCGGCTTCAGCTGCCCACAAGAGAGATGGAAACGCTGTGGAAGAAATTTTATAAGTGAGTATTTCTTCTAAAAGGTAAGTGCGAATCGGGACAGATCAGAGGCTAGCCATTGTGGAATGTGCTAGCCCTGACTGTCCCGGGGTTTGTTCATTAAAAAATGACATCTGTGCCCGGAATCCGCTTTAAGGGCCGGTTCACACTCCTGCGAGTGCGGCGATCGCATGTAATATCGGAGTGCACTGCTCCTTCATTACATGCGATCGGATGTGCGGTGCGAATTCAGCCATACACTTTGTATGGCTGAATTCGCACTGCACCCGCACAAAAGACACACAGGACTCTTTTTTCCAGCCGCATCAGGATCGGATCGCACAGTGGTTCACACTTGTGCGATCCGATCCTGTGCGAACTGTCAGATCGCACTGTGATATGTGATCAAACTGGGGGTGTCGTTAACATTTAATTGACACCCCCTGCGTATCGCATATGGCAGTGTGAACTGCCAGAGGTGCGTTTGCGATTCGGGAACAGGCTGTGAGTTCGCAGCCTTCCCGCATCGCACAAGTGTGAACCAGGACTCAAAGTCAGCTTATGATTTGATGAGCCTATGTATTCTGCACTGTCAAGACATTATATATGATCTAAATAAAGCAAAATAGCGCTTTGCTTTATTTTTTTATGTACATAGGAACTCATAAGGTGCTAGCAACAGTCACGAGTTTTTTTTCTTTATTTTATTTTGCTTGATTTTTTTTCTTTACTATGTTAGTGTTCAAGGTAGCTCAGTAGTAATTCATTATTATCCACTTATGGACCGCCCACCATGTAGTTACGTCGGTAATTTTACATTAAATACCGGGGTTATGGCAGCAGATAGCTGCCATAACCCCAGTGTTTTGTTTTTAACGGCGGGCGGTCCACATTAACATAAGGGTGGTACCAGTGGCAGATTTCCCTCGGAATCACCTTTATGGACGGCGGGAGATAGGTGCTTACCCCCCCCCCCCCCACCCCCCGGCTTCCCGGTCTTTTTCCCCACTTACCGAAGCCGCCAGTAGCGGGGAAAACGATCCGGTCCACTCTCATCTCAGGTGGGAAGTCGAGTTAGGGCAAGATGGCCCTCACTCGATTCTATGGCCTTGGTGGACCAGAGTCATATCATACGTCGCTTCCTAGCAACGGCTTTAAAGAGCCCATTTTTTTTCCATCATGAAAAAAAAAATGACTTTTTTTTTTTTTTTTCTTCTTTATTGTAGATGTAAGATCTGAGGTCTTTTTGACCTTACCGGAAATAAACTGATCGGGACTCGATCTTGCAACTGGACCACATGACCCCCAGAACCCGGCAGCCTGGAATCCGGGCCAGCCGCAAGTCCTCAACCGGCAAGGACCTCCCCCCACCCCCTAGATGGGTGAGGAAGCACCTTCAGGCCGAGTAGACCTAGTCCGCAGGTCTGGAAAAAAGCGATCTCATGTTCTCCAGACCAGGGTCGTTTGGAACCACACGCGGAAGTCTGGAAGGACTTCGCCACATCGACCGTCCCCGAGGGACGAAGAAACTGCTTGCGGCAGGGGAGGTAGAAAGGTCATCCTCATCATACCAGGAGACAGGGTGCGAGGTAACAGATGCAGCAGGGAGTCCCCACATCTGCGGCGGCTGAGCCAGATGAGGCAGGGGTAGGCGGAGAAACGACTCAGCGCACCTACCACCTTCACTCGGGCCCAAATGCTTCCCGAACTGCCGAAAAGGCATCGACGGACAGTGGAGATCCGGAAGGCCCTGCGGCCTCTTTGAGGGGGTCAGGTGGGAACAAATGGCCTGCAGGGTCCATACTGAACCTGAGGAACACGCCAGCAACTTTAAAAAAAATGACCAAAATTATTATTTTTTTTTTTTTAAAAAAAGCAGCGCTACAGCGCCCCCCGTAGGTCAGGCGCGCTTACAAACCCCCACAGAGAGGGACACCACCCTCATGACACACTGTCCTCCAGGCACTCCCACAGGCCTCCACAGCAAAAAAAAAATCTACAGCAAGATGGCCGCCACCATAGAAGCAGACAGAGGCTACAACAAAATATGGCGGGCCCCCAAACCGCCCATCCACAGCAGAAAACCCCACCAAGGCCCACCGGAGGATCGGTCGAGCGTCGCAGATGGCACACTCCCCCGGCCCCCCATGCGGCCTGCACACTAGGCCCCAGCCTCAGGTAGGCCCAAACAACTTCCATGTGTTCTTTGCTATGAAGACCAGTTATAGGTGGGGGCAGAGGCCTTTTTCTTTGAGGCCCAAACAGTCCCCCATGTGGGAGGGGGAGGTGGTTCACAACAGGATAGAGGGAACCCTCTCTCACCAAACCGGGAACACAGGCGGGCGTCATCTCATGACAGGACCCTACGCTACATGAGTAGGGGGGCTGTCGGCCAAATAGGAACGCTGCAAGATCAGCCTTGACCCTGTCATGTGCATCCTGGCGAGACGTTTAACTCGTGGGTCCAGTCCCCGTCCAGCGGGACTATGTCGCGGCCGACCCAGCGCGATGGCCAGACTGGGGTGACCACTGGCTATAAGGGTCCAGTCTGTGGCCCAGCCCGGCATAATTGCTAGAAGATCTGAAAAAAAAAAACTGAGTACCTATAGCAGATAGAGGGAGTATATCTACCCTGGGACTGTCCATAGGCGTAGCCAGACTTTTTCTGCCTAGTGTCCTACTCCTGTAGGGGGCAGACTAACCCAATGGTTAGGAAGATCAGGAGCTGTGTCCGTCAATGAACGAAAGAGAAAATCCCATTTTCGCTTTCATTCATTGACAGACACAGTGCTCCATTGATCATAATTACTGGGACGTCCAAATGCAGTGTCAAAGGGAAAATGAGGGGTGAAGAAAATAACCCAAGGCTAAATACAAGAGGACCAGGACACAGGAGCCTTAACCGGGTCACAGAAGCCCCATCTGAAAAAACTAGATTTTTGTCTTACCGTAAAATCCTTTTCTCTGATGTTCATTGACGGACACAGCTTCATATCTTTATTGACCGTTGGGTTATGCTGCTCTCCTTAGGAGTAGGACACTAGGCGGAAGAGAGTTAAAAAGGTTGACTACGCCCCTAGGGTAGTTCCAGGGAGTATACTCCCACTTCCTGCTATAGGATCTCAGTTTAGTAACAAGCAGTGTCAGAAGAATACATAACCCAACTCTACAGAGGGGTGGGTGCTGTGTCAATGAATATCAGAGAAAAGGATTTTACAGTAAGACAAAAAATCCAGTTTTCCCTTTCGTTCATTGACAAACAGCTTCATATCATCATTGACCCATATCATCATTGACCATTTGGATGTCCCAAAGCAGTGTCATCAGGAGTGGTGGGAATCACAGTAAAAACCGAATTCCCAAAAAGGGCTAAACATAGCCAACCAGGTAACCAAAGAGGCCAACCAGGAACAACTGGAGCTCACTCTTTTAGAAAAAAAACACACCCTTAAGAGGCCGTAGCCTATGCAACAGTGGCCTGCAAAACTTTGCAGCCAAAAGCAGGATCTGCAGATGCCAGGACATCCACCCTATAAAACTTTGTGAATGTGTGCTCAGACGACCAGGTGGCTGCCTTGCACACATGGACCACTGAGGCCTGATGATGGAAGGCCCAGGAGGCACTAAGCGCCCTCGTAGCATGCGCCCTAACAGGGAAAGGAGGAACCTGACCCTTAATAGGATAAGCCTACACCACCGTCTGCCTGATCCATCTGGAAATGGTTGCAGCAGATGCGGCCTGCCCCTTACAAGAACAATCTGTAAGGACAAATAAGAAATCCGATTTGCGAATCGACTCAGACACCGCCGGAATGTAAGGCAATCTCTTTTGGATGTTTTGGCTTAGGACACAGTGAAGGCAACACAATGTGCTCATTCAAGTGGAAACCCGAGACGAACTTAGGAAGGAACAACTGACAGGGATGGAGAGCCACTTTGCCCCTGTGAACCACCAGGTAAGGTGACCGACAGGACAACGCAGCCAGTTCTGAAACCCTGCGTGCAGAAGTAATAGCCACCAAGAAGCCTACTTTCTGAGAAAGAGTCATAAGAGGAATCTTACAAGTATTTTCAAATGGCGGTTTTAGAAGAACCGACAGCACAAGACTAAGATCCCACGAAGGTACCGGGGACCTTACTGGCGGAGCCAAATGGCAAACCCCCCTGCAAGAAGGTGTGCACCAAGAAATTTGTGGCTAACGGGCGTTGGACAAAAATTGCCAAGGCTGAAATCTGGCCCTTGATAGTGCCCAGGGCCAAATGCTGATGTACACCACTTTGTAGAAACTCCAGCAGACGAAATACAGAAAAGGAACGGGGGAAAACCCTCAGAGACTCTTACGAGAAGTAGATTTTCTAGCGGTTAACGGAGTAGGAATCACTGAATTTGACAACCCTCTATCCTCCAGTACCTGGCTTTCAATAGCCAGCGACTGTAAAGCAGGATGGAAGATCGGTCCTTCAGACAAAAGATCTTCTCTGATAGGGACCCGCCAAGGAGCATCGACCACCAGTCCTACCAGGCCCGTGTACCAGGATCATTGAGGCCAGTCCTGGTCCACCAGAATGACTGGAATCTCTTCTGTCTCTATTCTCCGCAGAAGTCTCAGCAGAAGTTGTAACGGAGGAAAGGCATATTTTAGACGATACTTGCCCCAAGGGGCCACCAGAGTGTCTGCTGCGTCTGCCAGAGGATCTTGAGACCTTGCCACAAACCTCTAAACCTTCCCGTTGAGGCGATAGGCAAGTAGGTCCACATCGGGAGTCCCCTACCGGAGACACAGTTGTTGAAAAGCCTCTGGGTGAAGGGACCATTCGCCCGGAGTCAGGGCCTGCAAACTGAGGTAGTCTGCCTGCCAATTTTCCACCCCTGGAATGAAAACAACAAAATGAAAAAAATTACATTTAAAAAAGGAAAAAATGCTAGGACCAAAGATCCCAGCAAGGAGCTAGTTCCTTACTCCTGACTAGGTAGAAAAAAACTGAGATCCTATAGCAGGAAGTGGGAACATACCCCCTGGGACTATCCTAAGAGCGTAGTCAAGCTTTTTTGAAACTCTTTTTCACCTAGTGTCCCACTGCTAAGGAGAGCAGCATAACCCAATGGTCAATGAAGATATGAAGCTGTGTCTGTCAATGAAGGAAAGAGAAATAAAAATTTAAAAGATAAACACCCCCCAAGAGGGAACAGCCCCTCTTAAACAGCAGCCTGCAAAACCTTGCGGCAAAAAGAAGCATTAACAGATGCCAAAGTATCTTATCTACTTTGTAGAATTTGATGAAAGTATGCACCGACGACCAAGTGGCCGCCTTGCAAACTTGAGAAACTGAAGCTTGATGACAGAATGCCCAAGAAGTACTCAACGCCCCAGTAGAATGCGCCATGACAGGGAAAGGAAGAACCTGACCTTTAATAGGCCTGATTTACTGTCTGTCTGATCCATCTGGAGATGGTAGCCAAAGAAGCTGCCAGCCCTTTCCTTGGTCCTTTTGTAACCACAAAATGCGAGTCTGACCTCCAAAAGGACTACGTGGCTGCCAGATACACCTGAATCGCTTGAATCACATCCAAGGTATGCAAAGCAAATTCCTTGGGATGAGCCAGCTTGGGACACAAAGGAGAAAAAAATTGCTAGGACCAAGATATCCCAACAGGGAGCCTAGACACATTAAAACTTAATACCTAGAGCAGAGAGGGGGGTTATATATCACCAGAGGATGGCCCATGGGTGTAGCCAAGTGTTTTTTGTTCTGCCTAGTCCTACTCTTGGAGGAGGCAAAATAACCCAGTGGTTATGATTTATCGAGCTCTTTGTCTGTCGAGGAACGAAAGAGAAATGCAAAATTTTGCTGTGTTTGGCTAGGGAAATTTCCCATCACTTCCTGTCTTAAAAATGCAAACGAAAGTGAGAGGAAATGTCTACAACGTGAGGGGAAATCCATTCTCAGACAGTTGTCACCAGAACAGGTAACCCTATTGGAAGATTTATTCTTGCCTCTTCTGTTCTGGTGACAACTCTAAATGTCTGAATTTCCCATCCTTTACAGCCTTGGTGACAATGATCACCTGGACAAGTAGAGAAGAATCATCTATCTAATGGGGACAGGGACAGCAAATAAAACCTGACAAGAATTCTAGACCTTCCCAACTTTATAAAAAAAATGGATTTTTGTAAAATCTTACCGTAAAATCCTTTTCTCTTAAGCTCATTGACAGACGTAGTCCTCCTTGATTAATATCAACTCGGGTTATACTGCCCTCTACAGGAGTAGGACTAGACAGGAAAGAAAACATTCTGGCCACACCCTAGGGGCAGTCCCAGAGGGTATATCCTCTCACTTCCTGCTACAGCAAATCAGTTATGTCACAAAGCAGTGTTTAGAGAATTTAACCCAACCCAACTCAAAAACAGAGGGGCGGGTACTACGTCTGTCAATGAGCTTAAGAGAAAAGGATTTTACGGTAAGATTTTACAAAAATCCATTTTTCTCTGTCGCTCATTGACAGACGTAGTCCTCCTTGATTAATATCAACTCGGGACGTCCCAAAGCAGTGCCACAAATGAGGGGTGGGAAAATGGAAATCAAAATCCAATCTAGAAGGCCCAACTGGTGCCAACTAGAAGTTTTAAAGGCTCATCAATCACACGATGAGACTCAACTGAAATTCCAACGGAAAAAAACCCTCGAGGTAGACCACCGGTCTCCTCAAATTGCGGCCTGCAAAACCTTGCGGCAAAAGGAGGCATCCGCCGATGCCATCACATCAACTTTATAAAATTTTGTAAAGGTATGAACCGACGACCAGGTAGCCGCCTTGCACACCTGGACCACTGATGCCTGATGGCGGTAGGCCCAGGAAGTACTGAGCGCTCGA
Source organism: Pelophylax lessonae (assembly GCF_965119305.1). Taxonomy (NCBI): domain Eukaryota; kingdom Metazoa; phylum Chordata; class Amphibia; order Anura; family Ranidae; genus Pelophylax; species Pelophylax lessonae. The sequence goes on along the minus strand of NC_138770.1, from coordinate 265,046,141 downwards.
GTGGAGTGCGCCTTAACAGGGAACGGAGGATTCCGACCCTTAATAGAATAAGCCTGTACCACCGTCTGTCTAATCCATCTGGAGATAGTCGCGGCAGATGCAGGCAACCCCTTTCTGGGGCCACCCGTGATCACAAAAAGTGAATCCGCCTTACGGAACGATTCCGCAGCCTTCAGGTATACCCTGATTGCCCGAACCACATCCAAGGAATGCAACGCATATTCCCGAGGATGATTGGGCTGAGGACACAAGGAAGGTAGCACAATATCTTCATTCAGATGAAAGTCTGAAACCACCTTAGGAAGAAAGGATGGCTTCGGATGAAGAACTACCTTATCCCTATGAACCACTAGATATGGGGAATGGCATGATAATGCAGCCAGTTCTGACACCCTGCGTGCAGAAGTGATAGCCACCAAGAAGGCCACCTTCTGGGATAATGTAAGCAAGGGAATCTCCCTGATATTTTAAAAGGGAGGTTTCTGCAGAACCGACAAAACCAAATTAAGATCCCAGGGCGGTAAGGGCGCGCGCACTGGCGGAGCCAAGTGCCGCACCCCCTGGATGAAATTCCGCACCAAGGAATGAGTAGCCAGCGGCTTTTGAAAGAAGATTGCTAACGCTGAAAACTTGACCCTTGATAGTGCTCAAGGATAGTTTCTGCTCAACCCCCTTTTGCAGAAAAGCCAAAATTCGAGTCACCAAATAGGTACGTGGGGGAAATCCCAACGATTCACACCACGCAATATAAGTCTTCCATGTGCGATAATAGACTTTGCTAGAAGTCGCTTTCCTTGCTTTAATTAGAGTAGGAATAACTGAAGCTGACAATCCCCTGTCCTTCAGTACCTGGGTCTCAATGGCCAGGCCGTTAAAACCAGCGACTGTAAAGCACGATGGAAGATCGGTCCTTGAGACCGCAGATCCTCCCTGAGAAGAAGTCTCCAAGGAGCGTCTGCGACTAGCCTGCCCAAGTCGGCGTACCCGGCTTGACGAGGCCAGCCTGGAATTACCAGGATAACTGGAGTTCCCTCCACCTCTATCCTGCGGAGAAATCTCAGCAGTAACTTGAGAGGGGGGAAGACATACAGTAGCTGATACTTCCCCTACTGGGCGCTCAGCGCGTCTGCTGCGTCCGCTAGAGGATCGCGGGCGCGAGCCCTGTTGAGCCAACCTGCCAACAGATCCATATCCGGGGTGCCCCAATGAAGGGACAGCTGGTGAAATACCTCTGGATGAAGAGACTATTCCTCTTGATCCAGAATCTGACGGCTGAAATAATCTGCCTGTCCACCCCCGTGATAAATATCGCGGAGAGAACTGGAACAACTGTTCCCCCAATAAAGAATGTTGGCCACTTCTATGGCCGCCAGGGCACTCTTGGTGCCCCTTGGTGATTGACATAAGTCATGACCGTGGCATAGTCTGATTGGATCCGAACCGGACTGCCCTGGAGCTGCTCGGTCCAGTAAATCAGACAAAGTCGGATCGCTCTCAGTTCCAACACCTTTATCGGTAACCTGGAATTTATCAGAAGAAATGACTTCCCCTGGCTGAGCATCGGAGACCGAAGCCACCAGACCAGAGCCTCCCTGGTCTGCTCGCTCAATCGGATCCGATTGTCCAGGGAATCGGGATTCCGATTCCATATGAGAAGAATCTCCTCTTTGGAGAATTCGGGTATGAGACTGGGCAAAACGGTACTGCCTCTAAGGAGGCGACCATCAATCCCAGCCAGTTGACGGACAGCAACATCCGAATCATTGACTGAATCTTCTGGAGTTTCTCCGCCTGGAGAAACACTCTTGCCAAGGATGTATCCAAAATTAGGCCCAGATAGTTCAGTCTCCTGGTGGGAACCAGGGATGATCTTTGGGAAAAGCAAAGAAAACGCTGATGTCCTGAGAAGATGGGGATACGAAGATAGGCATCCTAAATGTCTATGGACGCCAGGAAATCCCCCTGATGCAGGGAGGCCACCACTGTATGGATGGACTCCATCTCTTCCAAGACCAGAATTGGACGCACCTAGCCCTTCTTCCTAGGCATTGTGAACAGGTTCGACTAGAACTCCTCCAAGGAATGGGAACTACCACTGCTTGTTGCATCAAGCTGTTCCCCGCAAAGCTTTTTAAGCGACCCGGGGATGTCGAATATTGGAAGGGAAGAATTGCATCGGTGGAAGTGATCGAAACTCGATCTTGTATCCCGACCATATGACTTTGCGAACCCCTTTATCCGGGATTCTGGAAAGCCCTGGATCCGGAAACCGGTGAAGACTTCCCCCCACCCTAGAGATGGGCGGGGCCCATTCTGTCAATCCAACGAGATAACAGTGGCTTTATTTAGTCTGGAAATCGGTGAGTCCACTATTGGTGGTACCGTCCATCTTTGTAATGAGGGATTCCTCAAAATGATAGCGCCTAGCAATGCGTTTGGAAATAGCAGGGGCTCGTTTACGGAAGACCCCATTTGGGCAAGGGAAACCATTCACCATTTTGGTAGGCTTGCTAGTACCAAAAAGGGAATATGAGTCTCAGCTACCTCTGCCGGTTTAACCTCAAGATTTAAGGTTTCCCGGCAATGACAAGCTCAGAATCCGTATCTGAAGTATCAGATGATATAGGGGTAGGCGGGGGTCGCTCTTCTTGACCCCCGTCCCTGACAGGCTACCTCCACCCGGGATACCAAAGACTCCAAAACTGCTGATAATGCATTAATTACAAATGGGGTACTGGAGGGTCCTGCGGCCACCCCGAGGGGATCAGGTGGGGATACATGAGTGGCAGGGTTCATGTAACAAGACACTTGCCAGCAAACACAAAAAAAAAATAATTGCAAGAAAAAAACTTTTTTTTTTTAACTTAGTCCCCCAGCGCAGTAGCGCCCCTCAGTCTACCTGCTTGGACCCCTCAGAAAGAGAGAGAGCGAGAGACCCCAAGGCTCACCTGATGCACAGAAGTTTCTTATCAAACTGCTTCCAGCACTGTCTGTTACAGACAGGAAGTCTTTGGCTTGCTTTCCCTGGGCCAAGGAGGCGGCTCCGCCCCTTCCGGCGCCTCCCAATTACTCCACGAGGTGTTTGGTCACCTCAAACATGGCCGCCCCCATGCTGGAGACATGAGGCTACGCCAATATGGCGGCCTCGTGCGATCTGCAGGAAAATGGCGGCGGCCTGTGTAGGATAGCGGCGGCTTGCAAGCTAGCAGCGGCCTGCGGGATGTGTGCATTCGGCCTGCGGAAGTGCCTCGGCCTGCGGGAGGTGTCCTCAGCCTGCGGGAGGCTGTGTGGCCTGTGGAAGTGACCGGCTTTCTGGAGGGATGGCGATCTGTGGCTGCAGTAACTCAGGCATAGGCATCGGCCTGTGTACACTCTAGACAGGTAGGATACCTCTATACCTCAATAGTTATGCCTTTTAGTAGTCTGCCACTGACTTCAGTCACCCTTACAGTCATATAGTGACTTTAGATAGTCAGCTCCCAAACCAAGCCTCCTGGTTTCTATTCACAAAAATCACACTCAAATTGGGGGATCTGTGACCTGTTATAGGATAGAGAGGAGACCCATAAAACCGAGTGTCCGACCATCCCTGAGAGGGGCCCACGTCCACCAACAAACCCGACAGGGGGAGAGGGGGAACATTCTACTCACCATACCGGAACCAGGCGGGCGCCAACTCCTGACAGAACCCCTCTCCACCGGGGTGGGGGGGCTGTCGACCAATACGGACGCCGTGACTCTGTTGGTCATTGGCGTCCAGGCGAGACGTTTAACTCGCAGGGTCAGTCCCCGTCCAGTGGAACTATGTCGCGGCCGACCCAGCGCGGAGCTATGGCCTGCACGCGCTCGTAGGCTTAACTGGGGTGACCCCTGGATCTCAACATCCAGCCCGTCGCCCAGTTTCAGCGTACTTGCTTGAAGATCTCACAGGAACACTGGAGAAAAAAAGCTGTCTAAAAAAGTATTTCTAAAAAAAAATCTTGCCAGGACCGAAGATCCTAGCAAGGAATCTAGGTCCTTACTCCTAACTAGACAGAAAAAAAAACTGATTTGCTGTAGCAGGAAGTGAGAGGATATACCCTCTGGGACTGCCCCTAGGGTGTGGCCAGAACGTTTTCTTTCCTGTCTAGTCCTACTCCTGTAGAGGGCAGTATAACCCGAGTTGATATTAATCAAAGAGGACTACGTCTGTCAATGAGCGACAGAGAAAACAACTTTTGGTTATATAATAAGTGGTTATCAATAGTATACTTTTGCCACAGGGACTGTACAAAGACAAAAGAAGAGAGATTTTAACTAGTAGTGTGAAGTTTATTTTAACATTCTCCCTCTAGTGGTCAAAAGTAACACTGCAGTATCTTAACATGAACCTGTGCTTTGCTCATGGGGTGCAAAGCAATAGGTTCACTTTAACACTGACCACTTATGGTTACATGTACTTACCTTCCTTTTGTCCCTTCACAGCTGATGGACTTGCAGACAAACCAGGTACTTTAAGTATGGGTCATATTATTCACTCACCTTCCTTCCACATAAAATCACTCGTCTTTGTCAGCTTAGACAACCATTGTTGTAACATAGAAGAGAAAGTCCTCAACCCTGTTTAAGCTTCCAGCACTCCTTGACCTATATAGTCATAACACACAACTTTATTGCTTACAGGTATTGATCCAGTGTACTTTACAATAAGAACCCTGCAGCCCATATACAAACCCACACAGGCACCAGGTGAAGCCATAGAATAAATAGTTTAAAACAGTGAAGTCTTCCTTATTAAAACATAAGTGTCCATCGGACAACAGGATACCAAGCTGTAATGGACACAGGTAAGTGGAATTAGGATAATCGCTGCGAGTTATTAAAATATATATTTAGATGGTAGGAGACAACCTGTTGCCTATTTAATAAAGGTCAGTTGTGGGTTTTACTCCTGCCTGATCCAAGAGGTTTGCCTGCTTGAAGTATACAATAATGCTGTTTATGAAAAACTAAAAAAAAAAAAAAAACTAAAAAAATAAATAAACCCACAATACATCAGATGCTCACTCTGTACTCCTCTTTGTTCTCTTTGTAAGGTGACCTTGGGTGTTCTGAAAGGCGCCTATAAATAAAATGTATTATCTTTGTAAAACCTTTGTTCTATACAGTAGTGGGCAAAATCTAAAATGTATATATATATATATATATATATATATATATATATATATATATATATACACACACACACAAACATATATACAATACACACACAACCTTCGACTTTTTCATTATAACCAGCTGCTGTGAGCATATTACCGACCCCTTGACACTTGATTTATGCACTGAGGCACATTGTGTTCGGGCAACCCATTAATTTTGAATAGGTTGGCAGTGCAACTTAATGCATGAAAAACTGCACCTGTAGCATTTTCAGCAATGCAGAGCACCGCTATGTATGTTCTGGTACACTATAGCGCAGGTGCACTGGCACCTTCTATATGTGCACTGAGGTGCCATTCTAAAGGAAAGAGCCACATTGAACTGTGCGTTAACATGGATTGCTCAAACGCATGCATTTTAAATTGCGTTACTCCAAAACACAAATTTGAAGCCAGCCGTTACCTGTCAGTTGCACTTTACTTACAATAAGGCCTGATGCACACTAGACGTTATAAAAACGCCAGTAGCTTTGTAGTGAGTTTTTCAGCGGTTTTTAGTTTTTTTGCATTGGCGTTTTTAGCTAAAAATAACCTCTCTGCTATTTTAGTAACTTCAACTTTCCCACAATGCAATGCTTGCCTAGAATTGCATCACATGGGTGTTCACACCCATGCAATAAGATTTAGATGCGGGGAAAAAAGGGTCCAACAACATTTTGATGCAAATGTGGACCCTTTTTTCCCCGCATCAAAATCGCATCACATGGATGTAAACACCCATGCGATGCAATTCTGTCAAGCTCACTGCATTTTGCAATCTGTTTCGGGGTGTCATTCATTGAACTTTAAGCCCCCGTTCACATCGGGCAGATTTGACATGCGATTTGACATGTCAAATCGCATGCCAAATCAGAGCCTGTTGCTGGCAACATCACTGTGCGAATTGGTGAAACCCTGATTTTATGGCGCCGCACTGATTCCCAAAAGTAGTTTCTGCACTACTTTTGGCGACTTCAGGGCGATTTCAATAGACAACTGTGCATGAACCTGTACAGATGTCTGTCAAATCGCCCCCCCCCCCCTCGAAGTCACACTGACATGCGAGTTTGAAATCGTGCACGTTCAGCTGAATGATTTCAAACCCGCTCTCAGTGTGAACCGGTGCGGTTGCCGGCAAAAAATTCAGATTTGACAAGCGTTTCGACATGACAAATCGCATGCCAAATCGGCACAATGTCAACAGGGCTTCATGTTCCATGAACAATACCCAGAAACAGATTGCAAAATGCAGTGCGCTTTCCAGAATCGCATCGCATGTGTGTTCACACCTATGCAATGCGATTAGGTGTTGAGAAAAAAAGGGTCCTACAACATTTTGGTGCAAATGTGATGCAATTTCAGCCATACAAAATATATAACTCAAATCATATCGCACAGCCATTACATGTGATGTGCACAGGAATGGGTGCGTTTTTGGTGCAAATCACATGCTGTGTTCAGCATGCACCAGTCTGAACCCAGGCTATGTTCCATGAACGACACCTCCAAACAGAACCCAGGCTTAAAAAAGCAATGGAACAAAAACACCAGTTAGCAGCGTTTTTTGGCATTTATCAGCGTGTATTGGCGTTTATTGACATTAGAGCGTTTTTACAGCTGAAAAATGCCACTGAAAACCCACTAGTTTTCGTTTTTTTTTTTTTACAGCCAGAAACTGCCCCCGCTAAAAACTGCTGATAACAGCCTATGTGTGCATGGACACAGGATAACATGCTGGGGAGTTTACTGGCTGCAGAAGAAAACGCCTGACGCCAAAACAGCAGCTGTAAAAACGGCCAGTGTGCATGAGGCCTAAGAAGCAAGCCAAAAACAGTATTAGAGAGTAGTAGATAAATTGCAACATTCAGTACTGAAGGACACCATGCTTAGATTACAGAAAGAGTTTTTCCATGTACTGATGGACAATTTTCAGAGTTTATATAAACATTTTATTAAAATGAATCCAAATTGCAGTTACATGTCATGTCACATGTTATGTTTCGGTCTCTACGGGCAGACTTTGCTACAGTATACAATGTGTGAAACAGCATATGACAAAGTACTGCAACACAGTAAACAGGATATGATAAAAAATACATAATGCTATATACAAGCAAGCACTATTATAGTGTTATACCCAGGAGTCCTGTCTTTTCAGTTGAAATTATTGCATTTTTTTTTTAAATTCAACAATTTACAATGTTTTCAATCTGGGAACCACAGTTACAGGCTGATGCTGTAAGGTAACAGGAGTGATTAGGAGCATGATGTTATTGTTACACACAGATGGCCTGCTAGTATTGAGTGCTAGTCTGCTGTTAAAAGTATCTTAGCACAAGATGTGACACCTCCACTGTGATACTTAAAGGTCCACAAAACATAAAAAAAAAAAAAAACATTACTTTTATAAAGAAGCTATTAATAACATCCATAGGTGCAGTATATAAGTAACACTATCCTGACACATTGCAATAATGTTTAAAGTCGTATTAAAATTTTCTATGTCACCTATATATCCATTGCCAACCATTTTAGACTGCAGAAAGCGAAGCCAGACAAACTGAAAGCTGCTTGAGATTTGGTTGTGCAACAGATTTTTTAACAGCATGATGAATGCTTCCAAGGTCCAGAAGCTGAGTAGTTCTCCAACGTACTGGTAAACCTCTGTACAAATGACTGCTATTCATTCCATATTCTCTGTATTGCCATACAGTAGAGTAGATCACAGCAGACCCTGTGACATTATGTGCGCATTAAGTGTTGATGGGCAGATATATCATTGCCAGTCACTATGGGAGAGATATGTTCATTTAATTGTTACCCTTAAAAGCAGGCAGCTACACTGTCCTATGTGAAATTAAAAAAAAAAATAAAAAAAATGGATTTTTGTATTCACTGTAAAATCCTTTTGTTGGAGTTGGAGGGACATAGGGACAGTGACCAGCCTTGAAGGGCATGTGCAGTAAGTGCTTCTTACATGCTTACTTCTCAGCCCAGCATTTAAACCAAAGAGTTCTCTGTAGGTAACAGATATAAGACTCATGCAGGAAAAGAAGAAAGACCTCAACTAACCCATCTACACACTAGTGCAGGACTGCCGCAATGAGCTCTAAGCACTCCCCAAACAGAGGATCACTGTGGAGTGAAGTTGAATCTGTTGAACATCTTCTACAGCTGTGATGGTGAACCTTGGCACCCCAGATGTTTTGGAACTACATTTCCCATGATGCTCATGCACGCTGCAATTTAGTTGAGCATCATAGGAAATGTAGTTCCAAAACATCTGGGGTGCCAAGGTTCACCATCACTGCTCTACAGGAATCGTCAGTGCTTTTTTAGGACTGGACATTGCTGGAACAACTGTGGAAACATCCCTCTTCTTAATAAAGGTCTCCTGAAATTGGTATTAATCTGCAAGACATTTAGTAGGAGTAAACATTTTATCAGTCGCTTTCAAGCCTTTTTTCAGGGTTCAGGATTTCCGACATAACTAATACAGTACACAGAGGTCTGGAAAGCGTCACAATGCAGAGCTCATTGCCTGAAGGTCACATATCAGTAAGCCCTGCTTTCTTCTAGTTCAACAGGCACTGGGTACAACCTCCAAAGCTATTAAGATATGGCAATTTGAACAGCTGTATAAAGCAACCAGCTAAAGCAGTGTGAGGTCTTGACGGAAGAAATAAATAATCTTGACAAAAAAAAAAATAACTAGTAAAATTGTTAAAACTTTTTTCAGTAGCGAAAAGACATCCATCCTCCTAATAGCAAAAAACTGAAGCATGCTGAAAGTTGGAGGGGTTATACTAGGCTGGTCACTATTTATACTACTACACTAACCTAAATTGTGTTTCCTTTTCCAAAATTGCTTAACAATGTAGCACTTTAATGCAATTTTAAATGTAAGTCCTAATTTGCAATTCTACAATAGCAGCGTTAATCAAAATGTCTAAGGGCCCTTTCACACGGGCGCTCCGTATGTCCGCAAATCATCCTATTTTTTTGCGGATGATTTACGGACATAATGTATGTCAATGGCATTGCGGATGTCAGCGGATGGCCCATAGACTTACATTATGTCCGTATATCATCCGCAAACGGATGGGATGATATGCGGGCATACGGAGCAGATGACACAAGTGTCATCCGCTCCGTGAAAAAAAAAAGGACCGGAGCGGAGCCCAAAAAACTGATCGCCTGTGTGAAAGAGCCGTAAGGCATTATCTAGGTATGTGAATTTCACTTTACATCTGTTCAAAGTGATGGCTATGTTGTGCATCACCTGAATAATGCTGTGGTCTTGCTGGGCACGGGAACCTCCAATTTACAAGATTTCCTTTAACCACCTAAGGCATGGAAGGTTTTATCCCCTTAATGACCAGGCCATTTTTTGCGATATGGCACTGCGTTAACTGACAATTGCGCGGTCCTGCAAGGCTGCACCCAAATAAAATTGATGTCCTTTTTTTCCCCCACAAATAGAGTTTTCTTTTAGTGGTATTTCATCACCTCTGCAATTTTTGTTTTTTGCGCTATAAACAAAAAATGAGCGACAATTCTGAAACCTCCCCTCCCCCCATAATATTTTACTTTTTGCTATAAGACATTCCCAATAAAAAAAATTTAAAAATCTAATTTTTTCATGATTTTAGGCCAATATGCATTCTGCTACAGATTTTTGGTAAAAAAAAAATCCCAATACATGTATATCGATTGGTTTGTGCAAAAGTTATCTTTTTTTTTTTTTCTTTACCAGCAATGGCTGCGATCAGCGATTTTTAGCAGGACTGCGACATTGCGGCAGACAGATCGGACACCTGACACTTTTGGGGGGGACCAGTGACATTACTACAGTAATCAGCGCTAAAAGTATGCACTTTTACTGTACTGACAATGGCAGGGAAGGGGTTAACACCAGGAGTGATCAAACTGTTAAATGTCTCCCTGGGGGTGCTTTCTGTGTTGGGGATGGGCTCAGTGGATGAACACAGAGACCCGTGTTCCTAAATAGGAGAAACACAAGATCCCTGTGTTCATCACTGACAGAACAGCGGCCTGCCGTGTTAACATCGGCAGACCGCCGTTCTGCCTCCACGGGGAGAGATTGTGGGTGCCAGCAGACATCGCGGCTGCTGGACCCGCTGTTTGGCTCCCCCTCTAGCAAAACGGCATGTGCCAACACTAACTGCTACACGAAGTGACGTACATGTACGTTGTTTCGCGTAACAGAGCCGACCTGCCGCAGTATAACTACGGCGGCTGGTCAGCAAGTGGTTAAGGGACTTTCTCTACTGAGTCATATGCTAGAAGTGTTTTGCTGTTTTTGTTTTGTTGTGCTGACATAATTAAGGCAAAATAAAGACAAACTCCATGGATCAAGGGTTTATAAACAGAATGGCACATAATCTGCCCGAAACTAAATACAGGCGTAATAATCACACACTGTTAAAAAAAAAAAAAAAAAAGCTGGAGTAACAGAAATACATAATGCAATAACAGTACAAAACAGAGGTTTTGTGCAGTAAACAAGTATAAAAAAAAAATCATACAAACTTGTGATCTTACATAAATTACACCAGGCAACTTAAAAGATTCTGTTAAAGACACTTAAATGATGAATAACAAAAACTAAAAGCCTGAAAATAATAAGAACCTTAGTAAAATCAGTCCATTAAGAGACATGATTTTGTAGTTTCTGAAGAGTAAAAAAATGTAAAGGCTCAGAGGTGCACTGAATGAATTCCGATGGTGCATATGTTTAGTACATTGCAAACCCATCAACACTATAAACAGTGATGTTCCTGCAGAGAGCCTGTAGATTGCGTATAGTAAAGGCTTTTACAAAAGTCTGATACAGACCCTTTAGCTTCAAGGTTACCTGCGATAACATTCATTAATGGTTTTAGGTATTAAGAATACTAGACTTGTATCTGTAAATAGCATGAGGTTGGACAAGTATGTGCATCACTGAGGTGTATATTATTAAAATGACTTGTAGTTTTAATAATTTTACATTTATAAAATCTATGGGGAGAATTATTAAAACATGGAAGCCTTGTCTATGGAAACCTACAATCTTAAGAAATAAAAGCTAAAAACAGTGTGAAAATAAAACAGAGTCCCATTGATTGCTATGGGCAACACCTCCATTTAAGACTTCTCCAATTTGCAAAAATGGATAGATATTTGAAGGGATTCTGTCTTAAAGCAATAAACTGCTGTGAGAAGGCTCTGTTGTAACCAGGCATTCAGATTCATGTGTTGCATTATTAGTTATGGGGCAATGAGACACCCTATAGCAGGGATGCTCAAACTATGGCCTTCCAGCTGTTGCGGAACTACACATCCCATGATGCATTGTAAAACTCTGACATTCTCAGACATAACTAGGCATGATGGGAATTGTAGTTCCTGAACAACTGGAGGGCCGTAGTTTGAAGACCCCTGCCCTATAGACTGTACTAGAACTACCATGTCATCCATGTGCCCGCTGACATGACTGCTTCTTTCAAATCTTTCTCAAAAAGATTTTGTGCCAATGATTAAAGCTGAACTAGTACCAGATATAAAATACATAAATTCAGGTCTGTATTCACATTAAATAATATATATATATATATATATATATACACACACACATACATATACACACACATACATTTTTAACATGAATACAGACCTAGTTAGAGTCCAGCTTTATTCTTTGCCACAAAATCTGCGTGAGAAGGGTTTGAAGGAAGCGCTATGTCGGCAAGCTCATGGATGACATGTTCATTTTGGTATATATTATAAAATTATATGTTTTATAATATATATAAAAGCAACCAGTGTAAATACCTAGATTTGACTTGGTATATGCCTCTGTATCCTCTATACAGTGAAGCTTAGAGTGGAAAGGGGTGAGAAAGACGCAAGGAGGATGCTGATAGGAGAATAAAACAGAGTGACACAGATTAGTTCATCAATGTGTTCTTTTCCAGTCCCAAGCTCCGCATTAAGCAAGGACAGCCTGGGCTCGGAGGAAGGAAGACCAACAATGCAGGCTGCCATTTAACATAGAAGACTGAGGACATCTAATGGTGAAATATTTGGTATTGAAGGTGTGTAATGAAGCAAAAGATGCTTTTTATTTTATCTTTTAAATGGCTATTTTTCATAGGAGTTCTGCTTTTGCAGAAAACCACCCCCTCCCAAATTGCAAGACATCAGAGTTTTTACAGGTGCATTGCTCTGGCTCCTGCAGACCTTTCCTCCAGCTTGAGTCTGTACCTAGGTACACCGGTTTAGTTATGGAGCTGGAGAAGTATCACTTCTGCCGCAGAAGGAGATGGGACTTGGTAGTTTTTTCATTCATAACTCTGTCCTAAACATGAGTGTAACATGAAACACGGGTGAAAAGATGGGAGTTAGCTTTTAAATCTCAGTACATTCCCTTTTGTAAGGTTTGGCCAGCAGAGTCTTTGGTTTACTCTCAGGTTTCTGCCAATTCAGCTCTACCCTCACAGACTATTTGCTTTTCAGATTGCTAGGTGCTTCTTTACTTTGTTTGGAAGAAATAGCTGACTCAGCACCTGTGATTAAAAAAAAAAAAAAAAAAAAAAAACACAATGCCATCTGCTGCTGATCCCACCATCAGATCAGAGAAGGCTGACAAATTATATGAAAGAACTACATAACCAGGACAGCAGTCTGAGCAGATACCTCTAATACCTTTACCAAATTTGTGAAGTGTATTCCCTTGCTCACTATGACTATGGTAACACTGTAAGCATCCAATGCAAAATTACTTCTAGTTAGCAGTAAATAAGAAAAAAAAATGCGTTATAGTCCAATACGAACTAAAAACCCAAAAGCATCATCAACTACTAGTCTATGAATAAACCAAATTCTACAGTGGCAGCTTCCTAACCAATTTCAACGACACACTGTTAAATAATCACAATTTCTCATCTAATAAGTATTGGAACTGTGACCCACGCTGTCCCTAACGTGCAAGGCTATGGCCAGGCCAGGCTAAATGCAGGATAAATGGAGAAAACATGTCATGTACAAGGTATGTTTATTAATGTTGTAATAATGTAGTCAGCGTGTTAAACGTGTCTAGGAACTGTGGCACTATTTAGGGAAACTCATTAACACTTCTGCTGGAAATCTGACAGATTAAAATGGAGAAAATTCCATGTTTGATGGGAAAATGTTCCTTCCCCCATGCAGGCAGAGACTAGAAAGCCAATAAGATGAGCAAAGTAAAAAAAAAAAAAAAAAAACAGACAATGCTTGAATTTTCCATTATACATACAATGCAGGCAATATCTGCCATCCTAAACATGAGCGAAGCTACAGCCCATATTGATATAAAAAAAAACAACAACCTCAGGAACTATATAATGGAGTAAAAGAACAAGAATGAAGCCCATAAAACTAAATTAAAGAACTCCAGACAACACAGAAAAAGTGTAGGGTATGATAGGTAGGATTTGATGAGAAAAAAAAAACACTGATCAAATTTTATTTACCTCAACATGGCCTGTATAGAGATTTGTTTCTGGTGCAGACCTTGACCTATAATATATTCTCGTGTTGTCTTTTAATCACTATATATAATCTCAGTATAAAGGAACAAGAACAATCCTCTGCCTAATTGCACTGTGGTCAATAAAAGGGAAACTAGAAGGATTTGCGGTCTCTGTTTTTTTAGGTTATACATTTTTAAACTAATGTTTTAGAGCTTTTTACTGAATATATTTTTAATTAATCTATCATCTTTGTTTTGCATACAACCATTAGTACAGGGTGTACACCGAGATTCACTAAAAACTATGGATTTACCTAAAGAGAGCATAGCAGGTGCATGATAGATGGGAAGGGCAGAAAGATACTGCTCTGACTATTCAGTAGAGTTTAAACTGAAATAATAGTATTTTTGTACTTACCGTAAAACCAATTTCTCTGAGTTCATTGACGAACACAGCACTCCATAAATCATAAATAGTGGGGCCGCCTCCAGGAGTAGGACTAGGCCGTCCTTAGCTTAGAATACAACCCCCCTCTCTGCTCTAGGTAATCAGTTTAGTAGCAAGCAGTATTCGAAGTATCAGAACTCCATAGAGGGGTGGGTGCTGTGTCCGTCGATGAACTCAGAGAAATGGATTTTATGGTAAGTACAAAAATCCCATTTTAAACAGCAGCCTGAAAAACTTTGTGGCCAAAAGAAGCATCCGCAGATGCCAAACTATCTACCTTATAGATTTTGTGAAGGTATGCATGGACCACGAAGTGGCCGCCTTGCAAACTTGCGATATTGAAGCCTGACGACGGAAGAAGCACTCATCGCCGACAGTAGAATGCGCCGTGACAGTGAAAGATGGAACCTGACCTTTAACGGAGTAGGCCTGATTCACCGTTTGTCTGATCCATCTAGAGATGGTAGCCAAAGAAGTGGGTGGGACCAGATATGACATCACCACGCTCTCCATACTCGTTTGGAATTCATGCTGCAGCCTGTGTTTTGGATCCTTTACATGCTCATTTTGCTTATTTTAAATGCGAGTGCACTTTTTAATTAATAATTTAGTATTTATAAAACTAGATTACGCTAGGATTGCTTGCATTCATTTTATGTACACCCTGAGACTCCATAAGGAAAGGAAGACCTTCCAGTACAAAAACGATCTTTTGGCACCACTAAAGGATCCCCTCAAAGCTCAGGGTACCTATCAGCAGAGAGAGATAACAGGGACCCCAAAGACTAACCCTACGACCAGAGGAGTGCCGAGAATTTGAACCCAGCATCATCATGGATGCTATCCCTGTTCATATGTCCTGGGCACAGGAAGAGGAAACTAAGGAGGAAGAGGAGGAGCTCTGGCATCCCAAAGAGGGTTCAGCTGTCTCTATCTCCCAGAGAAAGGGAAAATGGCCCAGTGACATTATTCGGCTACACAAGCACAAACATGGCTGCCATCTGGAGACCAGCCATGTTTGTGGCAACAAAAATCTATTTGTGTTTAGGGGAGACTCAGCTTTGCACTCTGCACTGGGACCCCCCTGCACTATACCCACACTGCAAACAGCAGGGCATGCATCTCAGGGTCTCCTACACTGGGACCCCTTCAGACTACCAGGGCGGGACACACTATCCCAGGACCCTTAACATAGTGGGGATAGCATGGGAGACCCCAGGGGTCTCTGCTGCATTCTCTGCCCTGGGACCCCCACCAGACTCTAGGTCCAGACAGGCGGGAATGGGAGTGGTGAAAGCCCAACTCAGTGTGGGATTTAAGGATGAGAGGAGGGAACCTGCAGGCAGGTCCAACCATCCCTGGAGGTTACCCACGTCCACCCCAAAGAAAACCACCAAAAGGGGAGCGGGGGGACTGTACTTAACCTTCCATGGTGCAGGTAATGCTCCAGAGAGAACTCCTCGCCACTGAAGTAGGGGAGCTGTTAGCCAAGGGACCGCTGTGACTCATACGCAGGCCCGGTCGTATGCGAACCTGCAAGACGTTTAACCTGCATCTGTCTGCGAGGCTACGTCGCAGCCAACCTAGGGCATAGCTGCAGTCTGCACGTGCTCGCTAGCTGGGCTGAGGGGACCACTGGATCTAGATTATCCAGCCTGTCGACCAGTTGATTTTAAATCTCCCGAGAGAAAAACAAAAAAGATATAAGGAAGGAGAAAATGACTAGGACCAGAGATCCCAGCCGGGAGCCTAGGTGCATACTCCTAACTAGACAGATTAAAACTGATTACCTAGAGCAGAGAGGGGGGTTATATACCAGCTGAGGATGGCCCATGGGTGTAGCCCAGTGTTTTTTGTTCTGCCTAGTCCTACTCCTGGCGGAGGTAATATAACCCACTAGTTATGATTTAGAGAGTGCTGTGTCCGTTGATGAACAAAAGAGAAATAAGCTTTTGAGATCTGTAAACACAAATTTCAGCAAAGCAATTAAGCCTATTGTGTCAAACATGTGAGAAGTGCTGGCTAGAAATCAAAAGCATAAAATATTTACCAGCAATATTTCATATTTATCTAATAAAAACAAAGGAAAAACTAGAATATATTTGTATTCACTGTAAAATTCTTTCCTTCCAGTTCATTGAGAGACAATTGCATTCAGGATCTAGTGGTGATATAAACCCACCCAACAATAGAAAAATGAAAAACTTTAAAGAAATAAAATACGTGGCATAGGATTAGCAATGGGCCCAGGATCTCTGTTACTGTTCACCAAACCCAAATACAGAGTTTTCACTGATGGCTGGACTCATTTAATGTGTCTACACATGCCAGTCAGAAGCTATTCCATTACATGAAACGTCAACCGCATTTTACAAAAGAGAGTAACAAAGTTATGTCACGGTCAAAGTCTCACATTTTTGTATGTTCTGTGAAAAGAAATGTATAGTTGATGAATTTGGCACCAATATGCAGTAGATCAGCATTAAACCACTTTACTCTCTAGGGCTTTTTCTGTGATTTCATTATAGCTGCATGAAATAATAGACTGTGTTTTTAAGGGGATTATTAATGCAGCTCACAAATCTTTCACAGTGCAGACTTTATTTTAGCGTTTAATAAGCCATGTAAAGAATGTGAATGTGTGCATGAAGCACAGCTGAACTAGCTATCATTACTGTCCCTTAAAATCTTGTGTTCCCAGCTTAATTTGTTATTTGGGTTACAAAGATTGCATCAATCATATATATCACAGGCACCTGGGAACCCGACTCAATCTTACATAGATTTTTCTTGTACATCTGGTCCTGTAAAAAGACTGATAACAGTGAACGTAACTGCAGTGGTCTCTCTTGGAATAGGTCTCATCTTCCCCATGTTATTCCTGATTGATTAACATTTAACAGGCCATTGATCTGTAACTTGCACAGCCATTTCCCATCCATGGCATTTACCTGCCCTTTAACTATCACATTTTTTTCCCCGATAAAACACAAATAGATTTTTGTTGCCACAATTAACAACTTTATGGAATCCTGATCTGGCTGCTAATTTGTGATTCTGGCAAGAGTGTTGAACAAACCAGTATGTGGAAATATGTTATTTATAGTACCAACACAGGGCTTTTTGCATGTTGGCACCTCTCCGTGGTTTTGAAGGAGATTGCACATGCTACATATGTTGGTACATAAGGGTTTGTAGAGTTCCAAGAAGAATTCATAATAATGGGTGTTCAAAATGTACCTAGTGGTGCTGATTACCACCACCCAGTGATGAGCATAAACTAGATACATTTTAAAGACTGAATGAGTTTTTTATTAAATTGACAGTGGACTTCTGCTATATATACTCAAGATCATTTTCTAGCTATTTTCATATTAACGGGCGTTGTACTGGGCACATCAGATTAGATTCAAGTATGAAATGACCAGGTGACTAATGTAGACATCATTGTCCTTAACATCCAGATCATCTCAATGATGAGCATGTAAATGAATGTTCAATCTGTTAATAATCAGTGTCTGTAAAGGCAGAGCAATCCATAAGTGTATGATGGTACGAAGAAGGCAAAATGGTATAAAATTCACATGCTGATCAATTGACATTTGAAGGCCAAAAACAGCTGATCCTGTCCCTTAATACCAATATATGATATATTGTATAACTGGTCATATTGTACATCTATCCATGAGACAGCGAGAGCACTAACAATGGACAAAATACTAAGAAAATCACAGAAACATTTATGTTCAGCTGTTAAATATATCACATTATAAAGAGAGAGTTTTAACTCCCCCCACATACAAGAGAGCACAGGTGTCCATGAAGGTTTGCTGGCTGTGGGAGGGAGAGGTCTCCTTTAAGAAGATAGAGGTCCAGAAACTGCACAGGGCAGGGGAATCGCTGAGCTGGTCCATCTATCATACACATTCCTCAGCAGACATCAGGAGTGGGTTGATGTATTCAAAACCTTCAAATTCAGATTGGTCAATCTTCCTCACAGCATCCCTGTTAGAAGTGGAGAGAATTTCTTTAATGAGCTGTAAATGTGCAGTGTAAAATATACTGCAATCACACTACATAGGGGGCCTGCTATCTAGAGCAGATGTGAAGGAGATGCAAGCTTTTATTAGTTGTAGCAATTACTGGTGTAAAGGATCGTCCCAGGGAAATTATGTATTTTTTATAGGGAAAGGCTTGCTCATATGTACTCCATGTGTGCAAGTTCATTTCTCATTTAAATTAACTACAATGCATCCCCCAAGCCACATTGATCCAATATAAATTCAAATGCTGCAAAATGGTAAATTAATCTTTTTTTTTTCCCTCCTCCAAACCTATTGTTTCTACATTTTTTTTGACCTTGATAATCATTGACTCATAGATGGTTTCATCTTATAAAGTCAGTGTTTTATATCAGCAGCTCTCGCTCTGGTACCCTGACTTTCAATAAAGTCAGTTCCTTGTAAACTCCCACCTTCTCCAAAGGAGATATTATATTACTGAACAGCTGAGTTCACAGCTCAGATATTGTGTGCTTTATTTACCTAGCGTATGTATTAAAACTTGGGCTGAAAAGCTGATTGTACAGCAGAAGTTTCATCACCAGGATTCTTTATCAAATGCAATCTCCCCCTGAGCTATTTCACATAAGCCAGCAGCTTAAAATATAATTATAAGTAAGCAACTACAATGTAAAGGTGAATGCAGCAGTTCTCCACTATGGATACTATGCAGTATGGGTGGTGAATGCACAATGGATGCAGCTGTGTGAGTCTGCAACCAATGTCCCATTACATTTAATGCTGAGTATGCAGTCGTGTGTATACGTGATCTTTTTTCATCTTGTTGACAATCAGATCATAAAAGTATATACACAAATAAATATGAAAGAGCATCTACTGTAGGGGATTTTAACAAGAAAGACTGCCAATATGGGCATCACTCCGGAAGGCTGACGGATCTCAGGGGAAAAAATGATTGTATAGGTCAGAAAAAATTCTGATTACTCCCTCATATAAACATGTACACAGGAGAAAACCATGTATACAAGCTTATGTGACAGCCACCTGGCAGATAAAACCTTAGTCTTCATTCCGGCATGTTTGAGCACTGGGGCTTTTCATATATACGCTATATGTTTTCAAAACTAGGGCTATACTGCCCATATGGCCAATTAAGGCAACCGCCTCAAAGATGGCATTCATGAAGGCCCAGTGGGGGGCAGCACTGAGGCCAGAGTGTCAATTCTGGACATGCTGTTCTCCATGCAGCTCAGTAATGCTAAGCCTGGTAAAACCATGGTGGCTATGGGGAATTTGTCAGCAAAAAATAGCCATCTTCGACAGTATCCACCCTTGGCATTGCCTTGCTGAGTGACAAATATTCTTAACAGAAAGCATACTGAAAAACCACCTTCATTATAATCCCTTGTAGGAGAACAGCAGCAACAATTCTTGAAACAGAGCAAGGAAAGAATTATATAACCATATTGATCCCCACTTTGCCTTGTATTGCTGGTTTAAATCTGAAGCTGTGGTCTTTTGGTTGGTCTATCTAGGTTTGAAACATTTGCCCAGACTTGAGGGTTTGACAATGAATGCAGGCAAAGTGAGGATCTGTCTTCAACTAAGATGGGCTAGGATCAGTGAGGGCAAACCTTGGCACCCCAGATGTTTTGGAACTACATATCCCATGATGCTCAGCTACACTGCAGAGTGCATGAGCATCATGGGATATGTAGTTCCAAAACATCTGGGGTGCCAAGGTTTGCCTTTACTTGGCTAAGGGTAACAGCAGAAATCAGATAAATTCTCCTCATCCTACTATATCAAGCTTTTTTTGCGGTGATCCCTTTTAAATAAACCGGTTATGAGAGAAATAAAGATGTGGTCACTATTGACCCCTCCCTGAAATTAAACAAACTAGTTGCCTGAAAATTAAACTTGTATCAAAACCTTTACTGCCAATGACCTGAAACATGTTTGCAGTCTGGGAAATTATCATATGCTTATTATTCCAAGGTGACGCAAGGGGGACAGCCAAGCAACTAACATTTTCAGGAGCAGAGTTTAGCAATGGCAGTTCACATGCTACTTTCACGACAGTGTACTTTTAGCTTAACTACTTTAACCACTTGCCTACCGGGTAAGTTCTGACCTTTCTCACATACTGTACATGTAAAATCTTCATTTTTTGCTAGAAAATTACTTAGAACCCCCAAACACTATATATTTTCTGAAAGCAAAGGCCCTAGAGAACAAAAATGGTGTTGTAATTTTTTATGTTACACGATATTTGTGCAGCCATTTATCAAACGCAAATTTTCATTAAGGAATACACTTTAATGAATTTTAGTGCACACAAACACAATATAGTACTTTTGGGTAAAATATAAATGATAATGTGAAACCAAGTAAACAGTAGCCTAAAGCGTCATGCTTTAAAATTGCTCACGCCCATGGAATGGCAGCAAACTACGGTACCTAAAAATCTCAACAGGCGACGCTTTAAAAGCCTTTACAGGTTACCAGTTTAGAGTTAAAGGTGAGCTTCGGCACTAGAATTATTTCTCTCACTCTGAAGTCAATGGCAATAACTCACATGTGGTGCAATCACCATTTACATATTCATGTGGGACCTACGTGCGCGTTTGAATTTGCGGGTGAGCAGGGGGCAATTTTTATTTTTCTAACACGTTTATACATTTTTTTTATTCAACTTTATTGCGGTCACAAGGGATGAACAACCTCTATTGTCATAGCTGGGCAGTGACAGGTACTCTTAGATGAGAAATCTATTGGACCCCTGATCTCTCCTCTGTCTTCAAAAGCAGGCAATCGAATCAAGATTGATTTAATTGGCTGCCTCACTAGCTGGTAACTAGTAAACAAACAGTCAAAACCGGAAGCGATGAAATCCTTATCACTTCTGGTTTCTTGCGTCACAGGAGGAGGAAAAGAAACAAAGATCCTTTCACTCCTCAGTGTCTTTCTGATGCGAGAGGCTACATCGATCTCTGGCGCCCCGGTAGAACGGGAGAGTGCGAGAAAGGCAGTAGCGGGGGGGGGGGGGGGGATACCCCTTTTACGCCCTGTAAAAATTAGTGGCTGCAGCCAGGATCCTGTTATATCCATTTCCACCCAAGGACGCAGGATTACATCCTAAGGACTGGAACTGGTTAAAGTAATTTTAAAGTCTGTTTTTTTTTTCTCTTTAAACAAACATGTTACACTTATCTGCTCTGTGCAGTTGGTTTTGCAGAGTGGCCCGGATCCTCCTCTTTTTAAGTCCCTCTTCTGTGCTCCTGGCCCCTCATTTCTGTTGAGTGCCCCCAAGGCAAGCAGCTTGCTTTGGGGGCACCCAAGCTGAGTCACAGCTCCCTGTGTCAATTCAGACATGGAGCTGTGACCCACCCTCTCTCTCTCCTGCTTGGCTGACTGACTTTGATTGACAGCAGCAGGAGCTAATCGCACCCCACAGCTGTCTTAGCCAATGAGGAGGGGAGTCTAGGGCAGCTGAGACACTCCTGCAACATCGCTGGATCTAGAGGGACCATAGGTAAGTATTAGGGGGGCTGCTGCACACAGAAAATTTTTTTATCCTAATGCATTAAGATAAAAAAAAAAAAAATCTGCCTTTACAATCGCTTTAAAGGGACGATTTTTCTGAAATATGAAAAAGGCTTCTCACAGTAGAGAAAGAACAGGAAGAGTACATACTCATCATCGGGAGTAAGCTGAACAGGCTCATTAGTAAACTGTGCATCAAAATTATCCAATCCATACTCTCCACAAATATTTGGCTTGAAAGGAGGGACCACTTGTTTTTGTTCCATCTGAAACCAAATATTAGGATATTTTAATATGCAATATATAACAACAACAAATGTGCAATATGTTTAAACAAGATCTCTAGGAAAAAAATGGATTTTTGACTTACCGTAAAATCCTTTTCTCTGAAGTTCATTGATAGACGCAGCTCCATATCTTCTTGACCATTGGGTTATGCTGCCCCCTACAGGAGAGGGACACTAGGCAGGAAAAAAACTTTACCACGCCTATGGGGCAGTCCCTGCAGGCATACACCCACACACTCTGCTATAGCCCTCAGTTTTGTTGCAAGCAGTGTTTAGAAGGAAAAAAAAAATCCCACTCATAATTAGAGGGGCGGGTGATAAGCCTGTCAATGAACTTCAGAGAAAAGGATTTTACGGTTAGTCAAAAATCCAGTTTTCTCTCGTTCATTGACAGATGCAGCTCCATATTTTCTTGACCATTGGGACATCAAAAAGCAGAATTTGCATGAGGGATGGAAAAACAGATAGATCTTCCTGGAAGTAGACTTCCTGGCCTTCAACAGTGTAGGAATCACAGAATTAGAAAGATCTCTATCCTTCAATACCTGGCTTTCAACAGCCATGCTGTTAAAGCCAGCGGCTGTAAAGCAGGATGGAAGATCGGCCCTTGAGACAGCAGATCTTCCCTGAGAGGAAGTCTCCAAGGAGCATCAGCGACCAACCTTAGCAGACCTGCGTACCAAGACCGGCGAGGCCAGTTTGGGGCCACCAGAATGACCAGAATCCCTTCCACCTTTATTCTGTGCAGAAGCCTCAGCAGGAGTTTCAGTGGAGGGAACGCATAGATCAGCCGATACGGACCCAAAGGAGCCACCAATGCGTCTGTGACATCGGGCAGAGGATCCCTTGACCTGGCTACAAATCTCTGAACCTTCTTGTTGAGTCGAGAAGCAAACAGGTCAACATCAAAATCACAAGAGCAGCCTAAAAACAAACATCAAATAAGGATATGGTATGCATCCGGTCAAAATTACGAGGTTTGTATACCAATGCCAGAAGCATGGCCAACAAGATGGGAGAGCTGGAGCTGCTGATGTTTGAGGAAGACTTAGATTTTGTGGGGATAACAGAGACTTGGTTCGACAACTCTCATGATTGGTTGGCGACCATTCAGGGGTATTCCCTTTATCGCAGGGATAGAGAAGGTAAAAAAGGGGGAGGGGTATGTCTGTATATTAAGAACAGTGTACAGGTAAATATGAGGGATTATATTAATAATGGAGCTATGGATGAGGCAGAATCCCTATGGGTAGAACTTAAAAGGGAAGGCACTATGGGGAAGGTAATATTGGGCGTATGCTTTAGGCCCCCCAACCAGAGGGAGGAGGGGGAGGCAGACCTCCTTTCACAGATAGAATTGGAAGCAAGGATGGGAAATGTCATTATAATGGGGGACTTTAATTATCCAGATATAGACTGGGCAGAAGGAACCGCGCATTCAGCCAAGGCTCGGCAGTTCCTAAATGTTTTGCAGGACAATTTTATGGGTCAGATGGTGAACGCACCGACAAGAAACAATGCGGTACTTGACCTACTGATTACCAACAATATAGACCTGCTCACGGATATAGAAATATGGGGCAACTTAGGAAACAGTGACCATAGGTCAATTAGTTTCAGTATTAATTATAGTAATAGGAAACACAAGGGTAATATTAGGACACTGAATTTCAAAAGAGCCAATTTCCCAAAACTGTGCTCTTTGCTAGAAAATATCAAATGAGATAGAACCCTGGGAACAAAGAACACGGAGGAAAAATGGGAGTGCTTCAAGAGTATACTAAACAATGGGATTGGCCAGTGCATTCCAAAGGGAAATACATTTAAAAGAGCAAAACTAAACCCTGGGTGGCTAAACTCCAACATGAAAATGCATATTAATACTAAAGAAAAGGCCTTCAAAAAATTCAAGGCTGAGGGGTCATTGGCAGCATTCAAGCAATACAAAGAGTGTAATAAGAAATGTAAAGGCAAAATCAAGGTGGATAAAATAGAACACGAGAGACATATAGCGGAAGAGAGTAAAAAGAATCCCAATAAATTATTTAAGTATATAACAGTAAGAAAGCGAGGCCAGAACACATTGGCCACATAAAAGACGACAAAGGAAATCTGGCCACAGAGGACAGAGAGAAGGCAAAAGTGTTAAATAATTTCTTCTCTCCAGTCTTCACAAAAAAAATCGGGGGGCTACACTAACCCAGCTTGTAATGCTAAACTAAATAATACACCTCAGGGAGTACTGCCATGGCTAACAGAAGATAGACTTAAACTAAACTAGAGAAACTTAACATAAATAAATCACCGGGACCGGATGGCTTGCACCCGAGGGTTCTTAAAGAGCACAGCCAGGTGATTGCCAGACCATTATTCTTGATCTTTAAGGATAGTCTACAGACGGTTATTGTGCCAGCTGATTGGAAGAAAGCCAACGTGGTACCAATATTTAAAAAAGTCAGAGATATGTCCCGGGTAACTATAGGCCGGTCAGCCTAACATCAGTAGTCTGATTTTGGAGGGGATGTTAAGGGACCACATACAAGACTTTAGTAATTAAAACTGTATTATTAGTAGTAATCAGCACGGATTCATGAAAAACCGTTCTTGCCAAACCAATCTATTAACCTTCTACAATGAAGTGAGCTGCCACCTAGATAAAGTTAAGCCTGTGGATGTGGTGTATCTGGACTTTGCAAAGGCCTTTGACACCGTTCCCCACAAACGCTTACTGTACAAACTAAGGAATGTAGGTATGGACCATAGGGTGAGTACCTGGATAAAGAACTGGCTCCAGGGGAGAGTCCAGAGGGTGGAGATTAATGGGGAGTACTCGGATTGGGCGGGTGTGGAAAGTGGGGTCCCCCAAGGTTCTGTCCTAAGACCAATCCTGTTTAATTTATTCATAAATGATCTAGAGGAGGGGATATCTAGTACAATCTCAGTATTTGCGGATGATACTAAACTAAGCATGCCAATTTCTTCTATGCAGGATGTGGAAACCTTACAAGCGGACCTGAACAAAATAATGGGGTGGGCAACTACATGGCAGATGAGGTTTAATGTTGAAAAATGTAAAGTAATGCACTTGGGCGTCATAAACACGAAAGCAAGCTACTCACTAGGGGGGAAACCTCTGGGTGAATCTAAGATGGAAAAGGACCTGGGGGTACTAGTGGACAACAGGCTTGGCAGTGGCATGCAATGCCAAGCCGCTGCAAGCAAAGCCAACAGAATACTGGCATGTATGAAAGAGGGTTATTCACTCCAGAAATAAAGAGATTATTCTCCCACTTTACAAGACTCTGGTCCGGCCACATCTGGAGTATGCTGTCCAGTTCTGGGCACCGGTCCTCAGGAAGGATGTGCTGGAACTGGAGAGAGTCCAGAGAAGGGCAACACAAATAATTAGGGGAATGAAGGACATCAGCTATGAGGAAAGACTGCAAGCACTGAACTTATTCTCTCTGGAGAAGAGACGCTTGAGGGGGGATATGATTTCAATGAACAAATACTGTACTGGCGACCCTAGCATAAGGAACAAACTTTTCAGAGAAATGGAATACAATAAGACACATGGCCACTCACTAAAACTAGAGGAAAAACGGTTTAACCTTAAAATACGTAAGGGGTTCTTCACTGTCAGAGCAGTAAGGATGTGGAATTCGCTTCCACAAGCAGCCGTATCAGCAGGGAGCATCGATAGTTTCAAAAAACTATTAGATGGGCACCTTAAAGACCACAACATACAGGGGTATACAAGGTACGGTTAACAGCAAACACACACACACACATCATAGGTTGAACTGGATGGACTGATGTCTTTTTTCAACCTCACAAACTATGTAACTATTTAACATCAGGTGTCCCCCACCGGACACACAGGAAGTGAAACACCTCCAGGTACAGGGACCACTCCCCTTGATCCAACACCTGACAACTCAGGTAATCCCCCTGCCAGTTTTCCACACTCGGTATGTGTACTGCAGAAAGGGCGCATTGTATGCCCTCTTGTCCTCATGCAATCCCTTCAACTGAACAGCTTTTTTTCTAAGCTGAGATCCCCATTGAGATATTTATAAATTGCCATCATGTCCCCCCTCAGGCGTCTCTTCTCCAGGGAGAATAAATTGAGCGATTGCAGACGCTCTTCATAATTAAGGTCCTCCAATCCCCTAATCAGTTTAGTTGCCCTTCTCTGGACTCTCTCCAGCTCCAACACATCCCTCCTGAGGACTGGCGACCAGAACTGGACAGAATACTCCATATGCGGTCGGACCAGAGTTTTATAAAGTGGAAGGATTATAGTCTTATCTCTGGAATACATCCCTTTCTTTATGCATTCTAATATTCTGCTGGCTTTGGCAGCTGCTGCTTGACATTGCATGCTGTTGCCTAATCTATCATCAACCAAGACTCCCAGATCCTTCTCCATTTTTGATTCCCCCAAGGATTCCCCTCCTAACGTGCATTGTGTTTTTATGTTTTAGTCCCCAAGTGCAAAACCTTACACTTCTCCACATTAAACCTCATTTGCCATGTCGTTGCCCACTCCGTTATTTTGTCCAGGTCATTCTGTAGGATATCTGCTTTATGGTGTGCAGTTATTGCCCTGGCCAATTTTGTGTCATCTGCAAAAACTGATAACGAACTACTGATCCCGACCTCAATGCTGTTTATGAATAAATTGAACAAGGTTGGTCCCAGGACTGAGCCCTGGGGCACCCCACTTACTACCTCAGACCAGTCTGAGTATGCGCTCTTTATTACCACCCTTTGGACATGCCCTTTTAGCCAGTTCCGTATCCAAGAGCAAACCCTGCTGTCGATACCTGCAGACCTTATTTTATAAATTAAGTGCTTGTGGGGAACTGTATCAAACGCATAAGCGAAATCCAAGTACACCACATCTACTGGTCTGCCCCTATCTAGCTCACAGCTCACCTCCTCGTAGAATGTTAGGAGATTGGTTTGACAAGAATGCCCATTTGTAAACCCGTGCTGATTACTGCTGATGATGTTGTTGTCTTTAGCAAACTCTACGATATAGTCCCTTATCATCGGAATCACGTTGGCTTTCCTCCAATCCCCTGGTACATTTCCTGTCATAATACTGTCAAAAAAGATCAGGAACAGTGGTCTAGATATAACCTTACTGAGTTCCCTGAGTACTCTCGGATGTACGCCATCCGGGCCTGGTGATTTGTTTGTATTAAGTTTATCCAGCCTTTCCCTGAATTTACCCTCTGTTAGCCATAGTGGCAAGTCCTGTGTATTACTACTAACCATACAGTCATGGTCAGTGTATCCCTCCTTTTTCTGTGTAAAGACTGACGAGAAAAAAGCATTCAGCACGGTTGCTTTTCAGTGTCCTCTGTAACTATCCTCTCATCATCGTTAATTATGTGTGCAATACGCTCAGCCCTAGTTTTTTTGCTGTGGATATATTTAAAGAATTTCTTTGGGTTGTTTTTTTTTTTACTATCCTCCGCTATTTGTCTCTCAAAGTTGATTTTAGCCATCTTGATTTCGTGTTTACTTTTCTTATTTGCCTCCTTGTATTGCTCGAAAGCCAATACTGTGCCCTCTGATTTATATTTCTTGAAGGCCAATTTTTTTCCCCTAATAAGTTTTTTAACGCTACGGTTTAGCCAGCCAGGTTTGGCTTTGTCTCTTCTAAATTTATTTCCCATAGGAATGCACTGCAAGATGCATTTGCTTAATATGTTCCTAAAGCATTCCCATTTTTCCTCTGTGGTCAGTGATCCCAAGGTTTGGTCCCAGTTTACCCTTTCCATCAATGAGTAAAATTTTGGAAAGTTTGTCCTTCTGAAGTTTAGGATTCTTATGTCCCCCACTTGCTTTGTTATATTGTTATTTACACTAAATGTGATCATCCTGTGATCGCTAGAGCCCAGGTAGTCCTGGACTCCTACCTCCGAGATTATGTCTGGGTCATTAGTGATCAATAGATCCAGGACTGCGTTTTCCCTAGTCGGAGAGTCCACCAACTGTGACATGTAATTATCCTGTAAGGTTTCCGTGAATAGACGGGCCTTCTGTGAGTGTGTAGTCCCCTGTTCCCAGTCAATGTCGGGATAATTGAAGTCCCCCAATATGATGACTAATCCCAGTTTTGCCACTTTACCCAGTAGTGCTAAAAATTCCAGCTATACCTCCTCCCCTTGTTTAGGTGGCCTATAGCAAACCCCCACAATTACTTTTCCCTTTTCTCCTTCCCTATGGAGTTCTACCCACACAGATTCTAAATCCATGCTCATCCCTTCCGTAATGTCACTCCTCTCTATCGCCTTTACATAGTTCTTGACATAGAGACATACCCCTCCCCCTCTTTTTCCTACCCTGTCCTTGGATGTTGGCAAGCCAGTCGTGTGAGGGGTCGAACCAAGTCTCCGTTATTCCCACAAGGTCCATGTCATCCTCATGTACCAACATTTCCAGCTCATCCATTTTATTAGCTAGGCTCCTGGCATTAGCATATACCCCTCTTAGTTTTACGGAAGTTAAACGTGATTGGTGGTTATGTTTATTCCTGTTTGATCTGAGGTTTTCCCGCACAGACCTGCCAATTTACGTTATGGACCTACTGTCGCTGCTGACCCTACAACTGCCTTCAGCTCTTTGCTCCCTCCTGACTGACTCTACTTTTGAGCCCCCCCACCCCGTCTCCTAGTTTAAAAGCCCCTCCAACTTGGTGGCCATCTTTCTCCCCAAAAGAGTTGTACCGTCCCCATTAAGGTGCAGCCCATCCTTACTAAAGAGCCGGTAGCCGACTGAGAAGTCAGCCCAGTTCTCCAGGAACCCAAACCCCTCCTTCCTACACCAGTTCCTCAGCCACTTGTTAAGTTCCCTAATCTCCTTCTGCCTCTCTTGTGTGGCTCGAGGTACAGGCAGTATTTCAGAGAAAACCACCTTGGAGGTCCTATTCCTCAATCTATTACCCAAGTCCCTGAAATCGTTCTTTAGGATCCTCCACCTTCCTTTTGTCATTAGTGCCCACATGCACCATGACCGCTGGGTCATCCCCAGCCCCGCACAATAATCTGCCACCACCAATAACCACCAGATCCGCGATGTGCCGAACTCGGGCGCCCGGTAAACAACATACTGTTCGGCTACCGAGATCTTTTTGACTGATTGCCCTCTCTGTCCTCTTGATAATTGAGTGCCCAACTACCACAACCTGTCAACCTGTCTAACCTTTCCTGAGTCACGGCCCCCCTTCTTCCTGGAGCCACCACTCCCCTGGCAGCTGGGGGAGGGCGCCAGCTCCAGCTCTGCCACCCCTGAGCTGATATCCCCCTCAACCTGCAACTTGGAAAATTTGTTAGGGTGTACCAACTCAGGACTGGCCTCCCTGACATTCTTCCCACTACCCTTCCCAACGGTCACGATTCGTCCAATGTTCCAGGCACAGTCTGATCACTTGGAGTTCCAAGACATTGTTCAGTAGTCTGGACTCTTCCAGTATCCTGATTCCCTGAGCAGAATATTTGCTGAGGACGCCTCCCAACAAGACAGGCTGGCATCCGTGGTGACCACTATCCAATACAAGGGGAGCAACCAGAGACTATGGGGTCTTGTCCCATTTGGCCAGTATGAAACTGTGAAAACGGAACCGCCTTGGGAGGTAAATACCATCAGGCCCAGCACCCGCATGCAAGTCTGGAGGGATGACCATCTGCTGGACAGCAGGAGACAAATTGCAGCCTGTAGTTTCAGGAGTTTGTCCAGAGGAAAGAGCACTTTGGCTAAGGCCGGGTCCAGAGTCAGATCCAGATAGCCCAGCTCATGGACGGAAACCAGAGCTGTCAGTGCATCGAAGGATGAATGAGCCCCAGAGGGCCCCGCAGCCCCAGGGGGATCAGGTGCTCCAAAGACTCCATGAGTCACCAGGGGGTCCCCACAAAAAAAAGAGTAAAAAATTGGTAAGGGACAACCCCCACCGCTCTGGCAGCACCAACCTGTTGTGAGTCACAGAGCACCAATCGATCCTCAGCAGAAAGGGAGAGAACCCCATCAGACTCACCACCCCGCAGAAACCAGGCACCGCTGCCACCATGAGAATCTGCACTGCACAAGCGGCGATCAGGAAACGAAAGGATCCAGGAGTCAGCACCAGGGGATGAGGAGCGGCTACCACCATCGAAATCGCTGCCTAGAGGGCTCCAATGTCATGGCTGCCACTATTTTCAACGGCAAACAACCACAAAATGGCTGCCGGACTACACCAACATGGCCACCGTGTATTGAAGCACACAGGCTACAAGAAAATGGCGGCCCCCACGAGGCTCCTAGGGACCCAGGAGAGATCCCTAGGCCTCAAGGACAGGCCTAGGCAGGATGGGGGGCCCTGGCAGGAGCTCCCACCAGGTACAAACCCCCCCCCCCCGATAGTCCAGTGGCCGGCAGCGCACCCACCCCGGCATAGCGCCCTGGCCTTTTGACCCAGGAGGTGGCCAGACCACCCACATAGCCCCAGCCTAAGTGGAGAGGGGGAAGGGGAATAGGATGAGGGGACAGATGAATGGGGGGTGCCTGACGGGAAGGAGGGGAACCCAGGGGTCCGACTGTCCCAAGGAGGGGCCCACATCCACCCCAAAACCCTCCAGGGGGAAAGGAGGGACAGCTACTCACCATACCAGGAACCAGACGGGCACTCGTAGGCCAGCCCCCGTCCGGTGGGGCTATGTTGTGTCCAACCTAGCGTCGACCTGAGGTCTGCACGCGCTGGCCAGACTGGGGTGACCACTGGATCTAGATTATCCAGTGTGTCGCCCAGTCCGGCAGTTGATTAGAGATCTCACAGGAAAAAAACAGCAGAAAAATTTCTATCTAAAAAGAAAAAAATGCAAGGACCACAGATCCCAGCAAGGAACTAGGTCCTTACTTCTGACTAGGCAGAGAAAAAATTAGCACCTATAGCAGAGAGAGGGAGTATACCCCCTGGGACTACCCATAGGTGTAGCCAGACTTTTTTTCTGCCTAGTGTCCTACTCCTGTAGGGGCAGTATATTCCAATGGTTAGGAAGATCAGGAGCTGTGTCCGTCAATGAACGAAAGAGAAATAAAAAAAAAAATACAGCAATGTATTAGGCTCCGTTCACATCTTGGCATCTTGGAGATTCTGCCCGCAATCCTGAATCATTGCAATTCGGGGGAAGCCGGTGCAATCCCTGTCATTTCCAATGGCACCCTAAACGCGGCACGATTTTGCCGCAAATGTTGCTCGACGAATTGTCGTAAGATCATGCAAACAGAATCGCGTAACGCCTGTCGCCCAAAAGAAGTTCTTGTATTTCTTTTGGGCGTCGGGTGTTCCGCGATTCTATTTGCACGATTTTACCACGATTCGGACGACAATCGTGCCACGTTTAGAGTGCCATTGGAAGTGACAGGGATCCCGCAGGCGTCCCGGAAGATGTGAACAGAGCCTAAAAATTTCTACAGGGATGTATTAAAAGAAATACAGGAATGTATTAAATGTCTTAAATCTGAACTCCTGGCAAACCGTTACATATACAGATAAACATACATCAAAACTATTTTTCTGTCCATTCCGTCCTGAAATTTACACTGCTCAGCACAGCTGCAGAGGTGTGGGGGCCATTGAAACATGAAGATTTCAGTGAAAGGAGGACACCGCAGCACAAGGGACACATCTCACTGAAAGTAAGTTAACATCCCTTGTGCTGATGTTTTAGGCACAGTGATGCAATAATTTATGTCTTTTATATCTGCCTGGATAGCAGCTTTACTTACACTTGCCTCAATGGCATCTTTTGGAAGATTCAGAGCAAAGAAAAGGCCACTGTCTGCACAACAGTATTGTTACCAAACACTTCTGGTGCCAGTACAGTACAGGGAAACAACAGAGCCACACTAACAGAGGTATTTTCCAAGCTCCATTAAACACTTATTGCGGTCCTTTATACCTAGCGTTCTTTAAAAATAAAATACCTGGTATTCTTTAAACAATAAATATGCATCAGTGCACACCACGTTCGACTGCATAATTTGCTTATGATCTTATTTCCTATTATAAATCGCCTATTTTTTTTATTATTGGATTAAGAACTATGCCACACTAGTGATTTTGTAGCACCAATTTGTAGCAGCTATTTTGTTGCTAGGAAAAAAATGAATTGCAGTACATAAAAGGTCTACGTCTCCAAAGTTCCTAAAATGTCTGTATTTTATGGTTTCAAATCAAAAAGGAAACATGCAGAAGGAAGCAGAGATTAGCTTTAAAAATCGACCTGTACACAAATTATGCACTCTAAAGTATAACATATTCTGAAAACAATTGTAAAAAAGCACTTTAAGGGTTCATGCACACGGGTGCAAAATGCACTGCATTCAGACATTTTTTTTTTTGCATACATTTTTTTTTACTTATCTATACACAGCTGTACATTTTGATATGAATCCATGCAAACGTAAATGTATGCTACTGTCTCCAAATACAGAGGACACCAGGCGACAGGAGCTGCCTGTGTCCTAGCAACAGAGAATGCTAGGCGGAAGAATTTGTTTGCGTCTAGGCAACCAAGGAATTTAGGCATCTGAACATCCCTGTATCAAATCAAACTAGAGCACTAAACTGCAGGAGCCGTCTGCATCCTAACAACCTAGGACGCTAGGCGGCAGGGGCCTGTCTGTAGAAGCCACCTGCGTCCTAGCACCCAAAGTAGCTAGCTGTCTGGTCACTTGTCTGCCATATAAGTAATGTGAAGGGTTCAACCCTGTTTAGATGACTGGGAATAGATATAGCATAGGCACGCATTATTGCCACTCAACTAATAAAGTTTGATATTTTTCCCCAGTTCACATATGTTTTACAAGAATAATTGCAATGACAACCTCAACTGTAAAAAAGAAAAAATGGTAAAAATTAGACAGGCAGATTTTGGACAAGGCAAATATGCGCCAAATTCTTCATGCATAAAGGGGAGGAAAACTTCTATAACTTGGCAAAAGCAAAATCTATAAAACAGACTTGACTAGTCTGTTTTCTTCTCTGTTGAAATATGGCGAAAGCAGGAAAACTCCCCAGGGAAACTTTATAAATAGGCTAAACTTTATTTTCAATGGAAAATAATGACTTTGGCGTTCTGTGAAGAGGCCGTAATATCTTGGTGACAAAGGTCGATTTAGTCTAACAAAACAGCCAAGAACTTACAGCGTCCCAATCAACATTACGAAAGAACTGATGCCCTTGAATATCAGCAAATCCTGTCTGCGGATGACAGCCAAGACGATCCTTTGGTTCCTGAAGATAATAACAAAGAAAGAGATAATCACCAATACAGGAAGACCAAATAAGGCAAATAAGTAATGTGATATTTATTCATGTGGAGTGAAAAGAACACATTCCTAAATTACCTTATAAGTGTATGGATGTGACAAATACTGCAATTCATTTTTCTCATTGCTACTAATTATGACGTTTGTGTTTTTGGTGTCGTGAGACAGCATTTCAAAAGGGACAACCGAATAAAAAATTACCAACCTGCCAGTTTTATAAACCGCTATTAATTGCACATTAATACAGGCAGAGACTCATGGAAATACCCAGAACAAGAAAATATATAAGCCAGTGGTTAAAAAAATCACAGTTTTTTTTAATGTCAAGCCAATACAAAAAATTGGATTTTTGTACTTACTTTTGTACTTGGTGTAAGCTGTGCTGCCTATTGTTTAGGCTTCGGATTTAACAACTGATACTCTTATTGCCACTGCAAGACTTCTGGTTCCTCCCTAATGGATGATGTACGTCACTATTGTTTCACTGTCTGACTCAATCATGATCAGATGTCCCTCCAGTCAGAAGGTCCAGCATTGTAGAAAAAACAAAACTGCTCAAAGCTCCCGAATCTTGATCAGTAAATAGGACTTCTCTGGTGCCCCAGCCTCTTGCGCCAAAAAGGTATCTAGGACTCCTCCCCAACCCTTCAAGATGGCATATGTTGTTAGGATTTGTCAAGACAATGGGAGGAACGATATTTCCAAATGCACTGCCACATTATGGGATAACCTGGTTCTCTGTGCCAGGATAATTAGTTTGTCTGCAGACTGAACAAACTTATCCCATAACATAAGAATGTTGTTGTGAAGAGGTCTGAAGTGGAAATGGGCAAACAGAACTGGCTCAAAATGAGGCCACCATCAAACCCAGGATTCTCATGCAGGATCCCAGAGTTGGACAACTCTTGAACTGTAGAGTGTAAATCTTGGCACATCATAGATGTCCAAAGAGGCTAGAAAGTCTCCCTAAAGAAAGGAGGCTTATACTGAGCTAGAGAATTCCATGCAAAATGTTTGGAACCTCATAAAGACAAAGTTCTGAATACGAGATGGATTTGCCCTTTTGGTTTGGGGACTGCAAACTGATTGGGGTAAAAGCCCTGATTCCCTTTTGACAATAATGCTTTGATTCAAAATGATCTGCATGGAGGTCTGCTAGTTTGTGCAGACACAAGCAGACTGGACAATACAAAGTGGGGGGAGTGGGCAGAAAGCAGAACTCTAGCTTGAAGTCCCTATAACCAAGCATTTGATACTGTGGCCAGATTGTGTTTGGATCCGACATTTTGCAATGCCTGAAAAAATAAACTTGGGACCAGCAGGTAAAAACCTTGCATACTCACAAACCGGCTGCTGACAGCAGTAGAGATTCAATGGCCAGAGGTGACTACGTCACTTTAGGCGGCAACAAAGACTAACCAAGGAGCTGCATATCTCTTGCAAATATGAGCAATGGCTTAAAGATGCTATCTCATGCTGAAAAGGCAACTGAAGCTAACAATGCAGCCCTCAATTTCTCAACATAACAACGCTTTCTGTGGAGACAAATGGAAAAACGGGGTAATATTGGCATCCAATGGTTCTAATAAATACAGCAAATTCCAAAGCTTGGCCCAGGTAGCCTATTCATAAAGAAGTTTTCTCTGGACCTGGAAAGCGTACTGATGCTAACAGTACACAAAGGTCTGGAAAGCATCACAAGCAAAGCCCAGTGGCGGAAGGTTACATTCTGGATAGAGCATGCTATCATCCAGTCCAGCGGGGTTCGGGTAGGGCTTCCAAAGCTACTGCTAAGGATATGTAGATCCGGATAGCAGCATAAACCAGCTCAAGCACTGTGTAGAAATAAAAAATTATCCTGAAAAGAAACATCTAGTAAAACTGATAAGTTTTTCTAAAAAGAGATAAGACGTCCATCCTAAGACACTATCAAAAAAACTGAGGAATGCTGGGAGGGGTTATACCAGGCTTGTATTAGAATCCTATGTCCCTTAATGAACAAGATTTTGGATTAAGTAGGAGGTGTTTGAGCTTACTTCTTGTCTGGTAAAAAGTTATCAGCAGGACAGGAAGTGAGGGTAAATCTCTTGGAGCCCTGGATAACAGTAAACACCTAAAAGGTTTGCTACTAAGATTTCTGACTGGTCACAGACTTCAACTACTTCACTATAAAGGCTGTATATAAACGATTTGGATTTTAAGTGGTTTAAACAAGCTCATGGTTGCAACCTCAGGCTTTTCATACTTTTAAAGCAGTGGTCTCCAAACTGCGGCCCTGTGCGTGCTTTTATCCTTCCTTCAGGGCACTATTCCTCCCACTGACACCAACAAGGGGGCACCACTCCCTCCACTGACACCAACAGTGGGGAACCACTCCTCTCACTGACCCCAACAATTGGGCATCTTTCCTTCCACTGACACCAGTAATGGGACACTATTCTCCCCCCCCCCCCCCCCACTGACACCAGCAATGGGGCACAATTTCTCCCACTAATATCAATGATAAGGCACTATTCCTCCTTTTACTGACTACAGGCGCTATCATTTTCTTCTACTCCCACTGACGCTGGGGCATTTTCTACTTCCAGTGACCTCTCCGGCCCCCCAAAGTCTGAAGGACAGTAAACCGGCCCTTTGTTTAGAAAGTTGGGAGACCCCTGTTTAAGGTATTGAGAAGGTTCCAAAAGGAACATGAAGCAAACTCCAGCACTGCCCAGAACTATGAGCAATGCCTGATCAGAACCTAGCATTTGTGCAGAGAAACCTGAAAGTTGTTAAAGGTATGTCCAGGAAGCTCTGGGTGCTTGCACTTTATACCTACAAGTAGCTTTCAGTATTATTAAAGAGACAGTGTCTTGTCCCCAGGTTTGCACACTTAACATTCTGGTTGTAAAAGGCTTACCTTGTTAAGAAAGCTTTTAAGTACACTTGCAGCTTTTACAGACAAAGATCTTGGGATTCGGATTTGTTTCTCCAGAATGACTAGATATTAAAATAGAACAAAATTTAAATAAGCTAAAATGCCTCATTAATGCCATCAATTTCACTGCGTATACTGTATTAAACTTTAACAAAACAATATGTAGACTGACACATAAGAAATATAAATAGATCTTTATTGGTAATACTTCACAAAGTATCTACTCCTGTACCTTGAAAGAGGAAATCCTCTGTGTTTTGGTCTGGATTGTCAGTGCTTCCTACAATATCAAATGGTGATCTCCCGGCCATCATTTCAAACATCAAGACACCTAATGCCCACCAGTCCACACTAAAACCTTTAATATAAATGGAAAAAAAAAATAAATCAGCGATGCACATTTCATTAAAGGTGAAGTCTAAGTATGATGTATATTGCATAGTTACATTTGTACAATATAGACCAATGTAAACATGCATATCTCGTACCTGATGGATTGCTGTGGAAGCTGGAAATCACTGTAGTAGTCGCTGCTACAGTACAGTGTTCACCGCAATCTTCCGGGTTCTATGATGCCATTGACCTGCCCCTCCACCTTGCCCAATCAAAAAAAGCATTGTATTTATTAAAAAAAAAAAAAGAAAAAAAAAGTGTTCGGTCTCTCTCTCTCCTCACAGGACATGGAGGCAGCAGTGGGAGCCATTTGCTCCTGTTGCTGTCAATTAAGTTATTTGAAGAGGAAGCCAAGAGTGGGACTGACCTACGATGTGTGCGTCAATAGACACACGCAGCCAGGCTCTGGATCAAGCCCGCACGAGTGCCCCCAAAGCAAACGGTTTGCTATGGGGCACTCAGGGAATAGGGGGAGCCTGGAGCACCAGTGGGTGACCCCAAAAGAGGAGGTTCCAGGTAGCTTTGTGCAAAACAATTGCAAAAAGTAGGTACCTATAACAGGTTTGTTATTTTTTTTTAAATGACGACTTTACAATCATTTTAAAGAGAACCAGTCAGGAAATGGCATTTGTAGAATACTGAATGGAAGTTCAATAACTCTAGTTATTGTTTCTAACAATGCAGCCTTATCCTTCGGAAATACCAGTTCAGTAGAAATGCTAGCTCAGTGTCAACAGCAGGTTAAAACGATCAATTACGCATGCCTTCAACTTTCAGCACTTTTATTATATGATAGTTTAGGATTGTCTTGTATTCGTACACAGTGAGCTCAGGCAGGAGATAGAATGGCCTTACAGCCTGACTTTTCAGTTCTGACAGAAAGCAAATACTACAGGTAATCCCTGAAAAGTAAAGCTGCACTAATATAACAATGCAAGGGTAGAATTAGATTGTTGCAGGTGCTCACTTGTGACTAGTTCTCCATTTGCAATTTGGGGATATCTTAATGTACAGCTCCAACCGGCAACATTTTCTAATATCCATTACAGTAGAATGTGTAAAACAATGTAGTAGTGCTATAAAGATTAAAAAAACCTGCTCTTTAATGTAGTGAAAGTACAAATAGCTGCTAACACAATTTTCTGGCTACAAACATATACAAAATAAATACAAGGTGTAGCGTTCCTTAACAAAACACGATGCAATTAAACCAAAGTGAGTAAAAGTCCATCCTAAATCCACATGCGATGACTGTAAAATGAATAAAGATGTGACTTAAAAAGAGATCCTCCCCTACCTTAGGAAGCATACACGGCCTCTAACCAGATGGAATTGACCACCTAAATACAAGTGGTCAAAACATGCAGTAATGCTTCAGGAATAGTTCACAGAGGATCCGATCCACCAACATGTACAGTTGGGCAAAAAATTTTTTAGACAGCCACCAATTGTGCAAGTTCTCCCACTTAAAAAGATGAGAGAGAGGCCTGTAATTTTCATCATAGGTACACTTCAACTAAGAGAGACAGAGTGGGGGGAAAGAATCCTCTGTATAATAAGTATTTGGTCACCCACAAACAAGCAAGATTTCTGGCTCTCACAGACCTGTAACTTCTTCTTTAATGGCTCCTCTGTCCTCCACTCGTTACCTGTTTGAACTTATCAGTATAAAAGACACCTGTCCACAACCTCAGTCACACTCCAAACTCCACTATGCCCAATACCAAAGAGCTGTAGAAGGACACCAGAAACAAAATTGTAGACCTGCACCAGGCTGGGAAGACTGAATCTGCAATAGGCAAGCAGCTTGGTGTGAGGAAATCAACTGTGGGAGCAGTTATTAGAAAATGGAAGACATACAAGCCCACTGATAATCTCCCTCGATCTGGGGCTCCACGCAATCGTCCGATTCCCACATTCACCTGGGAGACGACCACCCTATAGTTGGTTTCCATTGGTGGATATATTGGCCTATACTGGATATGACCCCGCTCGGGGAGGGAAAGGTGGCAGTAGATATGGGAATCAATGTTCATTTTAGTTCTGTGCAACTTTTGTTGCTTATGTCTTGTAATGCAATCTTCTATTTATGTATACTATTATTATTTTTCACTTTTCCGGATCACATCTCTTATCAATATCACTCCCCAAGAAGCGGTTTCCCCGCGAAACATGTAGAGTTTTAGTCAAGAGATCTGAAGTTAATAAATTGGGAGGGCCCCCTGTTTGGAGGATAGCCCGCTCAGTACCTAATGTCTCGATGTGAAAGTGATCTTTTGTATTATTGTGCCATATTCTAGGCTATTTTTCAAATGTCATGTTTAGGTTTAATTCCTATACACAACAAAGAACTTTTTAAACTTTATCTGTTATAAAAAAAAAAATTGTATATTTAAAAAATATATATTGATCCAGTGTATTGTTGTCTATAACGTACCTTGAAAGTCCTAAGCGCCTCAACCCCATGTCTTGCTCTACAATTGATATTGTAGGACGTAGGTACATCGTTGCAACTTTGAATACATATGTAGCACACACTTTATACTAAAAAGGTAAAAGGTAGTAAACTCCCAACGATATATCTCAGGGGAAGAAAGAGAACCCTCCCATGGTGTAGTGTTCTCGTTATCTGATTTTTATTAAGTATAAGTAAAACACACGTGTATAGTATAGTATAAAAAACACACGGG
Organism: Pelophylax lessonae; assembly: GCF_965119305.1. Taxonomy (NCBI): domain Eukaryota; kingdom Metazoa; phylum Chordata; class Amphibia; order Anura; family Ranidae; genus Pelophylax; species Pelophylax lessonae. The sequence goes on along the minus strand of NC_138770.1, from coordinate 265,006,818 downwards.
TTTCATCTTTACATTTGGTTTCTGCATTTCGTCTGACAATGTCTTATGACGAAACGTGTAGGGTAGAGCTTCGGCGTGTGACATCACGTACTGGAATGGAGTGGAGCGCGGCCATTTTATCAGTTTGACATTTTGGAATACTAATACCGTGCTTTTTAGATCTGGATTCATGCAAGTGTGTTTTTTATACTTGAGATAACGAGAACACTACACCATGAGAGGGTTCGGTTTCTTCCCCTGAGATACATTCTTCGGAGTTTACTGCTTTTTACCTTCTGGCCAATTCAGCATGGGTTTCTAAGCTGATTGTACATGGTGGTGGATCGGGTCCTCTGCAAACCATTCCAGGAGCATAACTGCATGTTTTGACCACTTGTAATTAGGTGGTCAACTCCATCTGGTAAGAGGCTGTGTGTGCTTCCTGAGGTGGTGGAGGATCGTTTTTTTAGGTTACATCTTTATTCACCTCACAGTCATCGCCTGTGGACTAAGGATAGACTTTTTACTCACTTTGGTGTACTGCATTATGTGTTATTAAGGAGCACTACGCCTTGTTTTTATAAACGTGGTAGCTCTGCCCTGATGTTCCTGTGATTCATAAAACCCTGTATAGTCAAGGCGGTAATATCAGAATGCTGAGGTCCTCCCTATCCTCTCTCTGTATGCTGTCTAAAAACACACACTCCTCCTTTATTTGTTAGTGCCTGAAAATCTAGAGAGGATCCCATAGTCACAAGATGATAGTTTTCAGCTTGTCCAAGCGACTATCCCATGTTTGTGAGGAACGAGACAAAACTTGCCATCAACTATTGGTAGAAATAGATAAGCAAAGCCTATGCAGTGGCTATTTGGTTCCATTATAAAAAAAAATCTGGCTAGACTGCATTTGCAGGCACCTTGCTGCTAATAGGATAGACATATATAAAATAAAGGTGCAGCTCTATAAACAAATGATATAGTCAACATATGAAAGTCCATATAGGAAAAAATCCCATTAAAGGGATCAAAGCGATGAAAGGATCCCAAACTTCGTAAATAGTGATGAAAGATTTTGAAGGGGTCACCAGCTTGTGATCTCACACTGGGCTTACCATATGCAATGTGACCCCGTAATAAGGGTGGTCTCACTCGCTCTGTTAAATGGATAAACCGAGATCCAGATCACTGGGACATCATCTCCTCCAGCCGGATAAATGGCACCATGGGGTCATATACAAAAATTGTGTCCTTACACCACAGCATATACACCAAGCTTAGGAAGCCATTCTCTTTTAAGCCATAGCTTCTTCAGGTGATAAAGCAAAAGCTTGGTATGTATATAGGGTAGCAGAAACTTGATACACCAGCTTTCCACTCCCAACTTGTTCTCCACCAATATTATAGGGAGATAGTGATATAGTGATGTCCTCTACTACCCACTGTACCAGCACCTCCACCTCCTCCTTCCACTGCCCCATCAAAGGTTGGGCAGCTATTGGCAATGGTGGAGTGGAAGGAGGAGGTGCCGGTACAGCGGGTAGTAAAGGACATCACTGGAGCTTTCCGCAGGAACCCCAATATAGATGAAATTGGGTTAACTCCATGTCCTAAAGCAAAGTATAATCGCAGCCCTATAGTATTGGTAGAGAACAAGTTGGGAGTGGAAAGCTGGTGTACCAAGTTCCTGCTACTCTATGTACATAAGCTTTTCATTTATTGCCAGAAGACGCTATGACTTAATAGAGATGGCTTCCTGAGCTTTCCTTTGGTGTATATACTGCGGTGTGAGGACGCAATTTTTGTATATGACCCACGGTGCCATTTGTCCGGCTGGGGGAAATTATGTCCCAGTGATCTGGATCTCAGTTTATCTATTTAACAGAGCGAGTGAGAACACCCTCATTAGGGGGGTCACATTGCATGTGGTAAGCGCAGTGTAAAATCATGAGCTGGTGAAACCTCCAATATCTTTCATCATTATTTACAGATTGTGGGATATTTTCATCGCTTTGACACCTTTCAATTTGATTTTACTTATATAGACGCTGTATGTTCACTATATCATTTGTTTTTAGTGCTGCACCTTTATTTTATATTTGTATTGATCTAGTGTCTGGATTGCGCACAGCTGATGTTTATATATTTGGTTTCACTGGTTGTGCAGATTTATATATTTTCTTTTACAAATAGGATAGACATGCATAAAGGATCTCAAAGAGATATACTCATTTAGGAAACATTTAATTGATTTTTCATTAATAAGTAGGTGGACTAAAGAAGGCTGTTTAGATTTTCCTGGAGTGCCGCCTTTAGAAGTATACAGTTAAAATACCATGGGAGAAGATGTACTCTACATATTTTTTCCTTAAGTCAGCTTTCTTGTTGAAGCATTATTTACATGTTACTGCACATGTTCTTCATGTTGCAAGGAAAAAAACCGGCAAAATAAATACTTACAGAAACTGACCTTAGTGTATAGCTTGAATGAGTTTTACAAATGACGATGGCATTTAAAAAACTGGCACAAAGGGAAAAAGCAGGCAACTGTGTTCTGAGTACCAGTAAGGTAAATATAAAGTATATTACATTTTTATAATTTTAGCAAAGCACACAAAAATGTTTTTTATCTTGCACACATTTCATAAATGCCCAAATTTATAAAAAGAGAACTAGCATCTGGCGCCGGTGATACTAGTAAAACATACAACTACCAAAGCAAAGAGCATGGTCCCAGAAGACTGACACCAGCTTACAGAATATCAATTGCAACACAATGCTTTCTACCATCATTTAGAAACAGACTGAGCTAATGGATTAAAAATGATTACCATAATCTTCTCCCCGCAGGATTTCCGGAGCAATGTAATTCGGTGTGCCACAGAATGTGCTTGTGGTATCTCCAGGCCGTAAGCCTTCCTTTAATAAACCAAATAGGATAGTCAGGAGAATCATCTAGCATGCACTGTCCATCTATGTCCTATCTAATCACCAGATTTCTAATCCAACCTGTGCACTACCAAAAGAGGAGGAATGAAAAAGGGCATCTCATCATAAAACTGTTTACAGTCGTCTGGTAAAAGCAGCCTTCAGTTCTAGAGCAACCCCACAAATGCTTAACATTCATGAAGAATATGAGGGAGTAATACTATGTACAGCAGTTGCTACATACGCACATAAAGACCTCCAACCTGATAAGCTGAAGCCAGGAAGAAGTAAAGATTTGTTTGTTTGCCTTGCATATATTATAATGGGATTAAGGAGGAAAGGCATTATGAAGGAAATCGTAAACGAAGAATGAGGAAAAAAAAAAAAAGTGAAAGCAGACCTTTTTTCTATAATGAATATCGCAAACAAATGAGAAAAAGCTTTCTCTCTCTCTTGTGCTTCTCATGGGATCAAAAGTGAGACATCTCCTATACAGAGTACACTCGGAGAATTTAAAATCCAGCAGAAAAATCTCTTCAGCTGAAACAAAGATAACAATAAAAACACAATACCTCTAGTTAGCCCTTCTGTACTCTAACCAAAGTGAAAAAACAAAAAATGTTTTGTCTGAAGCTCGACTTTAAGAAACTCAGGAGGTCCTAAATTCATTACTCATCTATCTCAGCAGTCCTGTGTATACAGCTTTAGGGTAAATCCCTTCTATGTGCATCTTACTCTAAGAGCTAGTTATAATGAAGGTGGCTGCCATATTTGTTTAGCTTACTAAATATGGTGCGGAGACACATTCAATGCTTTCAGTTGCCACTACGCTCTGCTGGGCTTCTGGTGTGTCCCTATATCATTGAGGAATGGGTAAGTATACCATCCCCTAATTTATCAATTGCTATATATGTTCTAACACGAAGGCTCTCATAGACTAGAGCTGGGACCACTACAGAGGAGCCTTGATGAGGCAGTGTGTCTTCCACATATATTGTTCAAATTTTGTACAACCAAAACCTCTGTTATTTACACAAATCGTTAGGAAGTGTAATGTTTTTTTGCTAGCTTTCTGGTAAGTGGCGTGGGAAATGCATTTTGTTTTGTTTGCTCTGTGCAAAGCCCTTCCATGTACACCTTACTCTAAAACCTAGTTGTACATTTTGGCGGTTGTCATTTTAGTTTAGCTTCCACTATAAAGACTCTGTCAGAATAGACTAATATAACCCCCGCCACTCCAGCATAAGTATCAGACAAAAAATTGGATTTTTAACTAACCACAAAACCCATTTCTCTGATGTTCAATGACGGACACAGCTCCTGGTATTCATAACTATTGGGTTATACTTTTATAGAGTGTGGTTCCTGCGCTATCTTGGAAGGGTCAGCTAGTCACCCTAATGCTGCATGTACGTTAACTGATACTAAAATAAAACAGTTTCAATATACAATATAAAGGGGGGTTGTACAGCGCTCCAGGGGTTGCTAACCGGAACCTCAAAACCTTAGCGATGTTGTGTTCACTCCCCTCTGGTCACAAATATTAATCTTATATATAAAATTCTTCCTTGGGTTTCTGTCACATCAATGTTTCTATATTTCATGCACAGTGAACAGTAGAATGAATCAAAAAAAACTTTGTACATTTAAAGTGCTGTTGTGACCATTTACACATTTAAAACGGTGAAGAGGGTTAATAATGTGCTTAAAATATTTTTTACTTCCAAGGTGCTGCTGTGCTTCAAATTATATCCGTGTCTTTATACCATTAAAATTATATATAGTGCTTGTGTTCCAATTAAAATTAAATATAAAGCACTTATCTCATTTAAAGTGAACTCGTGCAAACGTAAATAAATATAACCAATGTATTCCATAGTGCTGATGTGACAATACAAAATTAAATACTTTTCTTCTCGGTAATAGTTATAATTTCAACATATTCTCTTCAAAAAATAATAAGTGTCCAATCCAAATTAGTGCAAAATCAAATGCAGTCTAAGTGATCCGTGGTGTTTATTTTCTTCCTCCACCTTTTTTCTCTGTGTCCCGGATGCTTTCAGTGCTCTCACTTCTATATGTGCTCTAAATGCTCACCTCAGTGAGAACAGTAATACGCCTGTATCACTTGACCCTCTTTAGATATGGTTCCTTTGTCCCAGCGCCGTTTAATTCCTCCTGGGGTGATCCCTGTATCTCCTGATATTGTTCGGTCCTTTCTCCTGGGGGGTGTACACCAATTTTCTATGGGGGGGGGGGGCTTTCCTAGGGTCCTTCCGTATTCGTATCCTCATTTACTCCCACTTTTCCTTTAAGCTCATACAAACAATGGGGCCACCATGGTGCAGTATATCAAGACTTTTATTAAATAAAAAAATAGCTAAAAGGAATTCCCTGAGCAAGTCACGTGGTATCGTGACGCAACGCGTAGGAGGAAATACCCGGAAGTGACGTGACGCAGCGGGACGGAGGTCCCCGAACGCGATACAGGATGCAGACATTTGAGATTCTAAATGTGAGTTGGCTATTTTTTTATTTAGTAAAAGTCTTGATATACTGCACCATGATGGCCCCATTGTTTGTATGAGCTTAAAGGAAAAGTGGGAGTAAATGAGGATACGAATACGGAAGGACCCTAGGAAAGCCCCCCATAGAAAATCGGTGCACACCCCCCAGGAGAAAGGACCAAACAATATCAGTAGATACAGGGATCACCCCAGGAGGAATTGAACGGCGCTGGGACAAAGGAACCATATCTAAAGAGGGTCAAGTGATACAGGCGTATTACTGTCCTCACTGAGGTGAGCATTTAGAGCACATAGAAGTGAGAGCACTGAAAGCATCCGTGACACAGAGAAAAAAAGGTGGAGGAGGAAAATAAACACCACAGATCACTAGACTGCATTTGATTTTGCACTAATTTGGATTGGACACTTATTATTTTTTGAAGAGAATATGTTGAAATTATTATAACTATCACCAAGTATTTAATTTTGTATTGTCACATCAGCACTACGGAATACACCGGTTATATTTATTTACGTTTGCACGAGTTCACTTTAATGAGATAATTATATATAATAATATATATATTATATTTAATTTTAATTGGAACACAAGCACTATATAGAATTTGTAATGGTATAAAGACACGTATATAATTTGAAGCACAGCAGCAACCTTGGAAGTAAAAAATATTTTAAGCACATTATTAACCCTCTTCACCGTTTAAGTGTGTAAATGGTCACAACAGCACTTTAAATATACAAAGATTTTTTGATTCATTCTACCTTTCACTGTGCATGAAATATAGAAACATTGATTGATGTGACAGAAACGCAGGAAGAATTTTATATATAAAAGATTAATATTTGTGACCAGAGGGGAGTGAACACAACATTGCTAGGGTTTTGAGGTTCTGGTTAGCAACCATTGGGTTATACTGCCCCCTACAGGAGTAGGACACTAGGCAGAAAAAAAATTCTGGCTACACCAATGGGCAGTCCCAGGGTACTCTCTCTCTCTCTGCTATAGCCACTCAGTTTTGTTACAAGCAGTGTCAGGAGAATAACTCCACAGATGGGGTGGGTGATGTGTCCGTCAATGAACATCAGAGAAATGGATGTTACGGTAAGTCAAAAATCCCATTTTCTCTTTCGTTTATTGACAGACACAGCTCCTGGTATTCATAACCATTGGGACATCCCAAAGAAGTGTTAAACATGAGGGGTGGGAATGACCAAATAAAATCTCCAAGGCTAAACAGCCATCCGGGCAACAGGAGCTCAACCAAACAACTGGAGCCCACCTGAAAAAACAATACGCCCTCAAAGAGGATCAGGTCCTCTAAAACAGCAGCCTGCAAAACCTTGTGGTCAAAGGAAGCATCCACAGATGCCAACACATCCACTTTAAAAAAACTTTGTAAAACTGTGTACCAATGACCAGGTGGCCGCCCTGCAAACCTGCGTCACTGACACCTGATGACAAAAAGCCAGCGACTGTAAAGCAGGATAGAAGATCGGTCCTTGGGACAGAAGATCCTCCGTAAGAGGAAGCTTTCAAGGAACGTCGGTGACCAGCCGCACCAAATCGACGTACCAAGCCCGACAAGGCCAGTCCGGAGCCACTAAGATGACCGGAATCCCTTCTGCTTCCATCCTGCGTAGAAGTCTGGGCAGAAGCTTGAGAGGAGGGAAGGCATAAATCAGCCGATACTAGCCCCACGGAGCCAAGTCCTCCAGAGGATACCTTGACTGAGTCACAAACCTCTGCACCTTTCTGTTGAGCCGAGACGCTAACAGATCCACCTCAAGGGTACCCCACCAGAGACACAGCTGATGAAACACCTCTGGGTGAAGGGACCGCTGCCCTTGGTCCAATGCCTGCCGACTGAGGTAATACGCCTGCAAATTTTCCACCCTGGGAATGTGTATGGTGGAAAGGGGGTGGAACGGACCATTCTGCCCACCTTAGAATGCCGGCTTTGGCTCCAAAGCTGGCAGGACACTTCTTGTGCCCCCTTGGTGATTGACATAAGCCACGACCGAATGCACACTTGACAACCCTGAAGCCAATCCATTCAATGATCCAGACACTATCTGTTTGCTCGGAGTTCCAAGACATTGATCAGTAGTCTGGACTCTTCCAGTGTCTAAATCCCCTGAGCAGAGTGCTTGCCGAGGACGCCTCCCCAGCCGGACAGGCTGGCATCGGTGGTAATCACAGTCCAAAGTAGGGAAGGAAGGATTTTCTCAGCTGAAGCGCCGGAGAACGAAGCCACCATATCAGGGACTCCCTCATTCCCCGACTCAGCCAGATCTGATTGTCCAGAGACTGCAGAGTATTGTCCCATTTGGTCAGGATCTCCGGCAGGGACCTCGTATGGAACTCTGCAAACTGAACCGCCTCAAAAAGGTAGACACCATCAGGCCCAGCATCCGCATGCAAGTCTGGAGGGACGACCATCTGTTGGACAGCAGGAGGCAAATTGCAGCCTGCAATTTCTGGAGTTTGTCCAGAGGAAGAAGCACTCTGGCTAAGGCCGAGTCCAGAGTAAGGCCCAGACAGTCCAGGTTTGTGGACGGAGCCATAGTAGACTTCTGAAAATTCAGAATCCAGCCGAACACCTGCAGAGTTCGTATTGTGATCTCCAGTTTTTCTACCAGAGCAGGGGGAGACTCCACTAGCAGAGGGAAGACTCCACTCGCAGAAGGAGATCGTTCAAGTAGCCCAGTTCGGCGATTCCCCGTTGGCGTAGCAAAGCTAGCAATGGGGCTAACACTTTTGTGAAGAACCGAGGAGCAGAGGCAAGAGCAAAAGGTAACGCCACAAACTGATAATGCTCCTCTACCATAGCTGGCATATATTGAAATGTGAAGGTAGGCATCCTTGATTTTGATAGAGGCAAGGAAATCTCCCTGACGCAGGGATGCCACCACTCTTCGAATGGATTCCATTCTGAACATCTGTACCCGCACAAAGCAGTTAAGCTCCCTAAGGTCCAGGATTGGACGCACTTTGCCTTCCTTCCTGTAAACAGGTTTGAGTAAAAACCCTGAAAAATTTTCTAACTCGGAACCGAGACAATCACCACTTGAAGTAACAGGTCTTTTTTTCCGTTCCAAACAGGCCCTGTAAGCGGTCTGGGGACAGGCGCAAGTTAGAAGGAAAAAACCTTGCCGGGGGACAAAACCGAAACTTGATCTTGTAGTTGGACAGAATGAATTTGTGGACCCACTTGTCTTGCACCAGGAAGTCCACGGATCTGGAAACCAGCAAAGACTTCCCCCCACCCCCGATATGGTGAGGGTGCACCTTCAAGCTGAAGGAGCCTTATCCATGGGTCTGGAGAAGCCTGCTCTTGGCTTGCCAGACCAGGCTCGTTTGGATCCTCCAAAAGAGGCCCTGAAAGGCTTTGAACCCTTGTCAGTTGACCCTGAGGGACGAAAAAACTTCTTATGAGCTGAGAAGGAAAGCCCGCGTCTACGACAAGGTTTCTTGTCCTTCACAGCCTGCTGAAGAAAAGTACTCTTCCCCCCCTTAGACCTTTAATGATGTCATTTAGGGTAGCTCCAAACAGGCGATCTCCTTGGAAAGGAAGATCAGTCAAAGCCTTTTTAGAAATCTGGTCCGCAGACCAGCACTTGAGCCAAAAGACACACCGAAAGACCACTGCTAAAACAGAGAGGCAAGCCATCAGGGGAGCTGCATCTAAAGAGGCATCACAGATAAACTGCAGCCCCTTGACCAGCTGGTCCGCCAGCTCGGCAAAGGCAGGGGGGAGCTGTTTCCCCTCCAGGACACGCTGCAAGAGCTCAGCCCGCTCTGTCTGAGTTTGCGACACTAGGGCAATGGTAAATACCGGCCTCAATGCCGAACCAGCCAGAGTGTACATATTGCAGGCCACAGTCTCCGCCTTCTGGTCAGCCGGATCCTTAAGGGCCAGGGACTCTTCAATTGGAATCATGGTTGACTTGTTCAATCTTGAAACAGGAGGGTCCACCACAGATACAATCGGTGCATCCACCAGCGCCTTTTTGTGCGCGGTCGCAGACGTGGAGGAATCATCCTCACTATCAGAGGATTCCAGGCGCGTGGTTGCAGACCCAGCAGGGTAACCCCTGTCTGTGGCGGCCGAATCAGATTCAGGATCTGATGAGATAGATGAGGAAGGGGAAGGCGTGGGGTGCTTTTTGCTAGCCCGTCGCCCGAAAAAGCCACCTCCACCTGGGACACAAGGGACTCCAGGACCGCTGTCAGTGCATGGATGGATGTTAAAAAAGAAATGGTGCAGCACTAAATAATAAATGACACGAAGCTGTTAAACATTCACATCCAGAAAGATTGTTCCAAAGGATTTCACATAGAGTGCAGCTTAAACCAGTGTGCAGAGGCCACCACTGACACCCCACAACACAGCCTCTTACCATCCATTTCTGACCCTCATTACAAAGGTCTAGAAAAGCAGTGTTTAACTGTCCAGCGGGCCGTTGGATTGGCAACAACCTCTTTCCTGCTCTCTCAAACAATCTCCTCCAGGACTTGAAATATCTCATGTAGGAACAATTAGAACACTCCTTATAGTGCAGGCGTCTCAAGCTAGTTTATTAATAACATTGATTTAAAAAAGTCTCACTCACATTATAGCATTAAAAAACCGGCATGCCTTTACAATCTCGATCAGTGTTTCAAACCAACAAGATGGCTGCCATGTCCAGAATGTACTAGCGTTGTGCATCTCCAGCTCCTCCCTATGCGTTTCATTATGAAATGATACTGTCGGGCGTATGGATGGATGGTTGGGACCCGCAGCCTCAGAGAGGGGAGGAGGTGGGAAAATGTTCTCCAAAGACTCTTAGTCACCAGGGAGACCACACAAAAGGTGTAAAACACTGCTAAGGGACAACTCCCACCGCATTGAAAGCACCACCTGGTCGCCAGGCACAAGGCACCAAGCAATCCTCAGCAGAGAGGGAGAGGACCCCACCAGACTCACCACCTGCAAAAACAAGCGCCTGCAGCCACCAGGATAATGCACTACACATGTGGCGATCAGGAATTCAAATCATCCAGGAGTAAGCACCAGGGGATGGGGAGGGACTCCCACTGCCGAAAACGCTGCCCACAGAGCTCAACTGTCATGGCCGCCACTATTTTAAATGGCAAACCACAGCAAAATGGCCACCAGATTACACAAAATGGCCGTGTATAGGAATACACAGGCTACAACAAAATGGTGGCAACACGGTTCATACAGGGACCCAGGAGGGAGATCAGGCCTCAGAACAGATCTAGCCAGTATGGGGGAACCCTGGCAGGAGCCTCCACCAGGTACAACCCCCGCGCACAGTCCACCGTTCAATCGCCGGTGGCGCACCCCCCCCCCCCCCCCTCAGCCCTCATTGCTAGTAAGCGTCTTGTCCCACCCGAGGAACAGTGGCCAGACCACGCAAACAGCCCCAACATATGTGGAGGGGAAGGGGAGGCAGGTGAGGGACTCGGCAAGGGGGGGTGACTGCAGGAAGGAGGGGTACCTGGGGGTCTGACCATCCCGCGGAGGGGCCCACGCACACCCCAAAACCCTCCAGGATTAGAGGGGGGACAACTACTCACCATACCAGGAACCAGGTGGGCAACGCTCTAGACAGAACCCCTCTCCATCGAAATGGGGGGCTGTTGGCAAGGAGGAACGCTGCGACTCGGACTGAGACCCATTCGTATGCGACCTCGTGAGGCTTTTAACTCGCAGGCCAGCCCCTGCCCTGACCTAGCGTGGAGCTGAGGTCTGCGGGTGCTCGCTGGCCAGACTGGGGTGACCACTGGATCTAGATTATCCAGCCGGTCGCCCAGGAGTCTGACTTCCTGTAAGATTCCGTAGCTGCCAGGTACACCTTAATAGCCCGGACCACATCCAATGCATGCAAGGTAATTTCCTTTGGATGTTTAGGCCTGGGACACAGCGAAGGCAACACAGTGTTTTTATTCAAATGAAAGTCAGAGACCACCTTAGGAAGGAATGACGGAGAGGGGGAAGCACCACCTTATCCTTGCGAGTCACCAGATAAGGTGAACGACAGGATAACGCCGACAGTTTCGACACCCTGCGTGCAGAGGTGCTAGCCACCAAGAAGGCCACCTTCTGGGACAGCGTAAGCAGGGGAATCTCCCGAATGTTTTCAAAGGGAGGCTTCTGTAGAGCTGAAAGCACCAAATTAAGATCCCAAGGCAGCAACGTAGCCCGCACTGGAGGAACCAAATGTCGGACACCCTGAAGAAAAGTTTTCACCAGGGAGTATGTGGCCATAGGTCGTTGGAAAAAGACCGCTAAAGCCGATACCTGGCCCTCGATGGTACTCAAGGCCAATTTCTGTTCAACCCCCCGCTGAAGGAAGGTTAAGATCCGAGCCACCGAGAAGGAGCAAGGATGAACCCCAAGAGACTCACACCATGCAATGTACGTCTTCCACTTACGATGGTAGATCTTCCTAGAAATAGATTTCCTAGCTTTTAACAACGTAGGAATCACCAACTCAGACAAACCTCTATCCTTTAGCATCTGACATACAACAGCCAAGCCGTCAAAGCCAGCGACTGTAAAGCAGGATGGAAGATCGGTCCTTGAGACAGCAGATTCTCCCTGAGAGGAAGCTTTCAAGGAACATCGGCGACCAGCCGCACTAGATGCCAAGCCTGGCAAGGCCAGTTCGGAGCCACTCAGATGACCGGAATCCATTCTGCCTAGATCCTGCCTAGGAGTTTGGGCAGAAGCTTGAGAGAAGGGAAGGCGTAGATCAGACGATACTGACCCCACGGTTCCAACAGTGCATCTGTGGCGCCCGTCTAGTGGATCCTTTGACCGAGCCACAAACCTTTGTACCTTTCTGTTGGGCCGAGATGTCAACAGGTCCACCTCGGGGGTGCCCCACCGGAGACACAGGTGACGAAATACCTCCGGATGAAGGGACAACTCCCCTTGGTCCAACGCCTGCCGACTGAGGTAATCAGCCTGCCAATTTTCCACCCCAGGAATGTGTACAGTGGAGAGGGCTGGAAGGCTACAACAAAATGGCGGCCCCACAAGGCACAAAGGGACCCAGAATTGGGGGACCAGGCCTCAGGACAGATCAAGGCAGGACGGGAGACCCTGGCAGGAGCCCCCACCGGGTACAACCCCCCCCCCCTCACAATCGCTTGTCCGGTCGCCGGCGTTGAACCCCCTGGCTCCTATTGCCAGTTAGCACCCTGCCCTCACCCCAGGAAAGTGGCAAGACCACCAAAAAAAATAAAAAATACATCCCCAGTGTATGTGTCGGGGAGGTAGGGGGCAGGATGAGGGACTTAGCAAGGGGGGTGCCTGCGGGAAGGATGGGAACAAGGGGGTCCGACTGTCCCAAGGAGGGGCCCATGTCTACCCCAAAACCCTCCACAGGAGGGACAGCTACTCACCATACCTGGAACTAGGTGGGCACCACTCCAAACAGATCCTCCTCTCCATTGAATGGGGAGGGGGGGCTGTCGCGAGACGTTTAACTTGCAGGGCCAGCCCAGTGGGGCTATGTTGCAGCCGACCAAGTGTGGAGCTGAGGCCTGCGTGCGTTCGCTGGCCAGACTGGGGTGAGCACTGTATCTAGATTATCCAGCCTGTGGCCCAGTCCGGCAGTTGATAGTAGATCTCACAGGAAAAATCCAGGAGGAAACAATTTTCTATCTAAAAAATTTTGCCAGGACCTAAGATCCCAGCAAACAAATAGGTCCTTACTCCTGACTAGGCAAAAAAAAAAACTGAGTGACTATAGCAGGAAGAGGGAGTTTATCACCTGGGACTGCCCATGGGTGTAGCCAGAAATTTTTTCTGCCTAGTGTCCTACTCCTGTAGGGGCAGCATAACCCAATGGTCAAGCATGACAGGCGCGGTATCCGTCAATGAACGAAAGAAAAATATACATTTTTTAAATTTCCCAGTACAGCTGTAAGGTTTTAAAACTGAAGAATCAGATGTTTGCTCAAGGAATGCATGGTGACAGTTTTGATTTAAAGGAACAAGGCAGAAAGCAAAGGCAGAAAGAAAAGCGGTCGAGAATGGGAAATTCAGCATGAAAGATCAGACAAAGGCAAGAAGCCAAAGCAGCACAAAAGAGGCGAGTGTAACAAGAACAGCAGGGGATGTTAAGGTAGAAAAATAGCCAATACAAGGCTACTGGAGAGACAGTGTTAAATAAATCACAAAAGGCTCGGTTCACACCTATGCGTTTTTTGGTGCTTTTTGCAGAAACGCACTACAGTTCATTTAACATAGTTTCCTATGGAGCATGTTCACATCCATGTCTTTTTCAGCCTCTGCATTTTTGGAAAGAGTCAGGAACTTTTGTAAACGCAAAACAGTGCTTTTTTTGTTTTTTTTTGGTTCAATAGACTTCAATGGAGAAACTGCAGGAAAGCACGTAGTGTGTTTTTGCGGCAATATTACCACGGTTCGCGGTTTTTATTCTGCCCAACAACAAATTGGCCAAAAAATAAAAATGCAAACACGCAAAACAAGGGGAAAATCGTGGGTGCAAAAAAACGCAAAACTCACTGCAGAAAGTGAGTACAACAGAACAGCAGGGGAGATCACTGTAATAACATCAGATTGTTAGTACAGCGGCTCAGAGTAGAGCTGTCCGAGCCGCTGTGGTGTGGTGTGGTGTGGTGTGTGAGTCAGTCTCTGTTGTCTTGCATTCACTAACTGCTGGCTACAAGTAATACATATGAAATATTTTCTGTATATGGCAGGGCTCAAAACTTCAAGTCCTGAGCTACTAGCCAGGCCTTAAGGGTTACTCGCCACTACTTTCCCCACCTAACCCCTTCCCTGCCCTGCCCCTAAATGCGCCCTCAAAAAATTATTTTATAAAATTACACTGTTAAATGTTTTTGCATGACTGCAGAAGTTGCACAAATAAATATTAATAACAGTGTGATTGTATGTGAGTTTTACCTGGATTTTAGGTGCATTTCTATTAAATTCTATTACACAGTGCATTTTCCGAAGCCGCATCAAAGATGCAGCATGCAGGACTTTAAAGCGCTTTCATGAAAACACACTTTGTAATAGAAATTCAATAGAAATGCACCTAAAATCCAGGTAAAACGCACATACAATTACACTGGCCAAACCACAGTTCACCAGTTATTAGGGATAAGAGAGTGAATAGGGGGGGCTGGGGGGTCTGGGTTGTAAGAATATATGTTAATGAAGAGCAGAGTGAAGGGCTGTAGAGAAAGTTCTAAGGCTGATTTTTGGGACAGGACAGGTTCAGCTAAATGGCTGCTTGGAATGTTCAGAGCTGGAATCAGAGGCTGCAGGACATACAGTACAGATTTATGGAGAGGACAGCTGGAAGATAGAAGTAGATGAAGGGTTAATGTGAACAGAGGAGTACAAGAATCACTGCTGACTTACTATTGTGCAGGGAAGATAAAGACAAGTGCAGGAGACAAAGTGAAAGTAACCTGGCTGAGTAGAGCAAACCAACAGGGGAGGGGAGCTTGGAAGGAGAGAAGTGATTAACGGCTGCAGGAGAGATAAGTGGCTGGAACGGAGGAGTCCAGAAATCATGCATTGTGCTGCTGCAATAACAGGAGGGAGAATGACATTCACTCCTGTCAGGCAGGTGAAGGCAGAAGCTCCTAGTGCGCCCCCTCCCCCCCCCCCCCCTCATCACAGATATGGACACTGCCCACCCCTGCACGTCCAGACAGTGTTCTGTTTCTTCCTCTCCTTGCTCGCATTCCATCATTTTTCACTCGCAAAATGCGAGCAGGCGAGTGAAAAATTTGAGGGCTGGTATATGGAATATTCCTTATTCAGCTGATGAAAAGGGAATAATCACATTTCTTAGTTTTAAACCTAATTTATGCAAAAACACTACAGATCCCAAACTCAAACGTCCAAAATGTTAAACTTTCTGGATTTCTAATTCAGTCACTAAATATACACACACACAAGCATGCAGACTAAGAGTCGGTTCACACTAAGGCGACACGACTCTGCACGACTTCGGGGGCGACTTGTGCATTACCATGCACCACGACTTCGGAGCGACTTGCAGGGACTTCACATAATGGAAGTCTATGCAAGTCGCTCAGAGGTCGCCGCCGAAGTAGTACAGGACCCTTTTTCTAAGTCGGAGCGACTTGTGTCGCTCCTATTAGAACGGGTCCTGTAGCGGTCAATGGACCGAGAGGAAGCGCGACTTGTCAGGCTGACAAGTCGTCTGACAAGTCGCGGCAGTGTGGACCGGCTTTTAAACATATGTTTAAAAGAACTGAAATTAGTCTGCAAAAGGAAAAAGACAGTATTGTAGTGAAACATTTGGCAACTATCTTACACAAGGGAAAAATATTTCCTGACAGATGAAAAGCAATCAGATCTCTTCCTGGATCAATAATCTGTTAACCTACTCAAGTGTATAGATATAAACTGGCAGAGATGGCTTCTACTATCACACAGTGATGTTACCAATCTTCTAGCACTTCATGAATACAAGATTATAGAAAGATAAGATAAGAGATTTTAAAATTGAACTTTCATGAGACCCTGTTTTTACAAAATGCTGGAAGAAAATGGCTTTTAGAGCTTTGTGAGAAAGAATGTTTGCTTCATACACTACTGAGTATTCAATGGACCTTGACCCTAACCAGTCTGTCTTTACCAGACTGTGTCACATGTGCATGGCAAATGACAAATCTGGGCGATCATGTTAAAAATTAAAAGCAGTCACACAGAGTCCACACTCACATGCAGATGTTATCCATCCAACCCAATTGGTATTTATGTAAATAGCTATCAGAATTCTTCACTTCAAATATGCAGCAGTAAACAGGAAGATTTTATCCAAGAATGACTTTCTGTTAAAAGTCCCAAGTCAAGATTACTCTGGCCCCCTCCCAACACTAAGCCACCTCCTTTGTCCTTCAGCCAAGCCAAAGCCAGAACTGCAGTACTGGTGTGGCCTTGAAATATTTTAGGCCAGGCTCACCTAATCTTGATCTGGAAAGAACTATAAACAAATAAATTTGCCTGAGTATTCAGAACCAAATTAATTACAGGCTACTGTGTGGGAATTACAACTGATAAATCAATGCAAAAGCTGTGCATCAATCTCTCACAGCACAGAGCCCACTAAACCCTAAAAACTGGATTTTTGTCTTACCGTAAAATCCTTTTCTCTAAGGTTCACTGACGGATACAGCTTCAAGTCTTGAAGCTGACAGTCTCCATCCACAAAGCTGGACTACTTGGGTCTGACGCTGGACTCCGCATCAGCCCGGGTGTTTCTTCCTCAGACAAAACTTATGAAGCTACAGGATGCGGTTCGGCTCCTGTTGTCCAACCATCGATCATCACTCAGGACTTGTACTAGATGGTAAAGACCCAAGTGGGTTTTCCTGATGAAGCCCTCTTATGGGTGAAACATGTTGAGTTTTGGGGTTGGGGTGTTCACTTTTTGATGTGCTTTATATCAGGGGAAGAAGGGTAAAATTGAAAACTAGTCTGGGGTGGGAGGCACACATTAGTAAGACTATTTTTTGGACAGAAGTTAGGGAAAGTTTCTCTTCATGGAAAACCAAATTTGAATACTCCAACCAGATTTTTTTTATCCTCTGCATCCACCTGCAGGTTCATGATTTTTAAATGTTTTCCAACATATGTTATTTTAGCTGTGTATGAATAAAAGTTATGTTTTAAGGCTTAGTGCGTAGAGAGATTGATGCAGAGCTTTCCCATTGATTTATCAGTTGATCTGGAAAGAAGTTGGAGGCCATGTATATAGCTTTGGTCTTGAATCCATGATTTTGGCCAGGCCAAATTTAATGGATATGAAAGAACCTTTAGGGCATTCCTATATCAATACAATTAACTTATGCCCCTTGATGAAATGACCACTTTATTTTTTTTAATTCTATTGAGGCCTGCAGAATTTTACATGCCATAGCTTTGCTTGGTGGATAAAATAATGCAGATAAGTACACTTAATCAAGGAACCCTCAAACCAACTATTTTGTGATAGGATTCATTCTGTGGTTTCTATTTCCTTAGTGTTTGATAGGTGATGTAGTGCTTTGTTTGCCTGGAATGATTCTGAATAGGGCAGGCATTCGCTTCACTAGACAAAACCCATAAACCATTTTCCTCACCTTGCACATGCCATAGTCAGTAAGTTTTATGTGCCCTTCAGAATCCAATAAGACGTTGTCCAGCTTTAAATCCCTATAAATAATTCCCCGCTCGTGGAGGTAGTTTAATGCCAGACTGATTTCTGCAGAGTAAAACCTGGAGGGAGAAAAGAATAAGTCTATTACACTCGGGGAAAATGGGCAAGCAAGTAATAACCGCAAAATAAATCCTACAATAATATGTGTATTCTGATTTGCAAATCTGATTTTTACTTATAACCACAGACAAACACATCTTCATTCTTTTTAACAATGACAGGCTGCTTACAATGTGTGTTTAGATTGCAGTAGATTCCATTTTTTCCATAGGATGTTGTGCAGACACTATGAGGTCTATTTTATTGAAAAAAATTGCATAGCCATTCCTCCAGTGAATCTGCATGTTCATTCCTTCTGTAAGAATCGGGCAAAAACAAATATTCTTTAGGCCAGTGTGTCTCAGCCTTTTTCCTGTAATGGCATCCTTAAAAAGTATTTTCATTTTCAAGACAACCCAGTTTAAGGCTTGGTTCATGATACTGCATCTGCAATTTTACCAAATGGTCAGTGACTTCTTTCCCTGTGATTATGTGGGTAGGGAAGCCAATTGGAATGCATGGGCTGCTCTGCACGCAGGTCCCAGCTGCACAGATGTAAACCAAGGGCTCATTCACACTTGAGGTTGTGGGACAGTAGAATCACATGATTGGGACACATTTTTACCACCCCCAACTTCTCCCCCTTTAGCTGCAGTAACAACAGCCAGGGACGCGCACATATTTTTGCCGTGGCTGTAAGTATAACCACAGGTGAATGGGACTGTACTGCAACTGCATGCATTGCACTCGGTTGCGGCACGTTGATGCTTGATTTCGGGGGTTAAAGGCGGTGAGGAGGCAACAAATTGCTTGTTCACTGCCTATAAAATGCCTTTAAAAAAGCTATCCCAGCATGGATCACCTTTCAGAGGCGGCGCGGGGGCCCGTAAAAATAGGACTGGCAGATACATTTATACAGGGGGGGAGGGGTCTTTTTTTATTCATTAAGTGCAGCCCTATCCCTCTTGCACGTCACTAGCCTAGGTGAATGCCGTGCAAGGTCCTCCCTTTGCCTCCTGGGATATGCCTGTCACATATCCCATGAGGTATAACCCTCATTCAGAAAGTAGGAGGGGGGGTGGGCCCATAATCAAGAGGAGCGCTGGCTGAACTAGAAAGAGAGGTGGCAGAATACAGGAAGAACTCAACTGGACAATGCTGGATCCTCTGGGTGGGCATCAGGAATGCGCCACCCGGACCGCCTAGTGAGTGGGGGTGGCCAAAGATCCTCTTTAACCAGCAATTTTTCCAGGTTTTCCACCAGAGCAGTAGGGGACGCCGCTCGCAGAAGGAGGTCGTCTAAGTAGCCTATTACCACGATCCCCTGTTGGCTTAACAATGCTAGCACCAGGGCTAACACTTTTGTGAAGACCCGAGGAGCAAAGACGAGATCAAAGGTTAGCGCTACAAACTGATAATGCTCCTCTCCCACAGCAAAGCAGAGGAAGCGCTGGTGAACGACACATATTGGAATGTGAAGGGAAGCATCCTTGATGTTGATAGAGGCAAGAAAATCCCATTGATGCAGGAATGCCACCAACATGCGAATAAGCTCTATTCTGAACTTTGCACCAGCACAAAGCAGTTCAGTGCCTTGAGGTCCAGGATTGGACGCACCTTGCCTTCCTTCCTGGGAAGCGTAAACAGGTTTGAGTAAAAACCATGAAAACGTTCCGATGTCGGAACCGGGACAAGTCACCCCTTAAAGTAACAGGTCTTGTTACCGCCCCAAACAGACCCTATATGCAGGTCGGGGAAAAGCGCAAGTTGGAAGGAAACAACCTTGACGGGGGTTAAGAGCCAAACTCGACCTTGTAGCCAGACCAAATGACTTTGTGGACCCACTTGTCTTGTATCAGGGAAGTCCACGGGTCCAGAAACCAGCGAGGACGTCCCCCCACTCGCTGATATGGGCGAGGGCGCACCTTCATGCTGCTGAAGGAGCCTTGTCCGTGGGTCTGGAGAAGCCCACTCTTGGCTTGCCAGACCAGGTTCATTAGAGTCCTTCAGAGAAGGCCCTGAAAGGCTTTGAGCCCTTGTCAGTTGACCCTGAGGGATGAAAAAGCTTCTTATAACCCGAGAAGGAGGACCCATATCTACGACGAGGGTCCTTGCCCTTAGTAGCCTTCAGAAGTCTGTGAGAACTTGAATGATGTCATCCAGTGTAGCTCCAACAGGCGATCTCCTTGAAAGGGGAGATCAGTCAATGCTTTTTAAGAAAGAAAATATACAGAGGGCGCACCAGCCTAGCGCAGGAAGGGTGGCACCTAGCAGGAGCCCCCACCAGGTACAGCCCCCCCACAGCCGATCACCGGTGGCGCACCCCTCCACCCCCATCGCCAGCATAGCATCCTGTCCCCATCCCAGGAGGTGTATCAGACCACCCACACAGCCCCAGCATAAGTGTAGGGGGGGTAGAATTGGGGGGGGGGGGGGGTTGGGGACAGGTGAAGGGGGGTGCCCTGATGGGAAGGAGGGGAATCTGAGGGTCCGACCGTCCCGTGGAGGGGCCCACGTCTACCCCCAAAACCACTGGATCTAGATTATGCAGCCTGTCGCCTAGTCCAGCAGTTGATTGTAGATCTCACAGGAAAAAAAGGAGAAAAAAAAATCTACCTAAAAAGAAAAAATTGCCAGGACCAGAGATCCGGGAAAGGAACTAGGTCCTTACTCCTGACTAGGCAAAAAAAAAAACTGAGTACCTATAGCAGAGAGGGTGTATACCCCCTGGGACTGCCCATAGGCATAGACAGACTTTTTCTGCCTAGTGTCCTACTCCTGTAGGGAGCATTATAACCCAATGGTTAAGACGATCAGGAGCTGTGTCTGTCAATGAACGAAAGAGAAAGAACATTTGTTTAGAAGGGAAAATAGCCTAAAAACATTGTTTGCCAAACACTGAATTATTGTACATACAGATTATTTAGATTTTTTTTTTCTTTTAATCAATAGACCTCCTTAGGCCCCATTCACATAGGGGCGACGCTACTTCGCACCACGACCTCGGAGGTCGCGGTGCGAGCAGCGCGCCGCGACCTCGGAGCGGCCGCCACGGACTTCATAACATTGAAGTCTATGGCGGTCGCCTCCTGCTCGCCCCAAAGAAGCTCCGGACTTTTTTTTATGTCGGAGCGACTTGTGTCGCTCCTATTAGAACGGGTCCGCAGCTTCCCTATGGGAGGCAACCTACGGCGACCTGTAAGACGACCAGGTCGCCTCACAGGTCGCCTAAGTGTGAACGGGGACTTAGTGTATATCTTGTTGGACAAACTAAAAGGAATGGCAATGTGACAGAAAACGAGATAAGGTTATGGTGGGAAGTAAAAAAATTAAGTACTTTACTTCATCCACTGTAAAATTACTAAGGTCTGCTTTGAAGGGTCCTTTTCAGATCAAAACTCACTAGTAAAGCAAGTAGAGCTGCACGATTCTGGCCAAAATGAGAATCACGATTTTTTAGCTTGGAATAAAGATCACGATTCTCTCACGATTCTCTGTGTAACAAAAAAAAATTGGGATAACTTTACTGTTACGTTTTTTTTTTTATTCATTAAAGTTTATTAATTGCGTTTGAAAGACTGCCGCGCAAATATAGTGTGACATAAAATATTACAACAATCGCCATTTTATTCTGTAGGGTCTCTGCTAAAAAAATATATAAAATGTTTGGGGGTTCTAAGTACTTTTCTAGCAAAAAAAAAATGATTTTAACTTGCAAGCAACAAGTGTCAGAGAAAGGTCTAGTCTTTAAGAGGTTAAACTTTCTTTCTCCCTGGCAGAGGGAAGGAAAAGATACAAATGTAATCATTTTGTTTATATTTACTGGGAGACTTAATGCTGATAGGCGTTTGCAGGAGGAAAGATACAATGTAATCATTTTGTTTATAGTTACTGGGAGTTTTCCACAGCTGTTTTCTCTGCTCCCTCAGCTATGCAAAGAATCGAGAATATGTCAGGTTTAGGCTCCATGTACACGGGACGCTGGAAATGGACGTTTAGGAGCAGTTGGGCGTTTTTTTCAGAAGTCCCTGAACGCAGCTCCATGTTATCTTATCTGTCCATGTACACATGGTAGTTTACAGTCATTTGCAGGCAGTTGCGTTCAGGGACTTTTTTTAGAACGCAATTATATTGCGTTCGAACGTGTGTTTCCCGACGTTTCAAACGCAGAAACGCGGCCGAACGTGACTAAACGTGACTGAACGTGATGAACCTACGTTCAGCCACGTTATACGTTTTTTTTCTTCCATTCAAAATCAATGGTTCCCTATGGGAGCCTATTGATTTGAATGGAAGTCGCACCGCAAGTCGGATCCGACTTGCGGCGCGACCTGCACTGTGAGAATCTTGAGGGGGAACTCCACGCCAAAAATGGGAAAAAAAACTGCGTGGGGTTCCCCCCCAGGTTCCAAACCAGGCCCTTCGGGTCCGGCATGGAATTTGAGGGTAGCCCCACGCCGAAAAAACGGCGTGGGGTCCCCCCCAAAATCCATACCAGACCCTTATCCGAGCATGCAGCCCGGCAGGCCAGGAAAGGGGAGGGGACGAGCGAGCGGCCCCACCCCCCCTGGACCACACCAGGCCACATGCCCTCAACATGGGGGGGTGTTGGTGCTTTGGGGCAGGGGGAGCTCTGCACCCCCCACCTCAAAGCACCCTGCCCCCATGTTGATGAGGACAAGGGCCTCATCCCCACAACCCTGGCCGGTGGTTGTGGGGGTCTGCGGGCAGGGGGCTGATCGGAATCTGGAAGCCCCCTTTAACAAGAGGGCCCCCCAGATTTCAGACCCCCTCCCTGTGTGAATGGGTATTGGGGTACACTGTACCCCTACCCATTCACCCCATAAAAGATAGAGTATGTAAATAAGGACAGGAGACGTTTTGGAAAGTTTATTAAAAATCTTCATCCGGCTCTTCGGGGTCTTCTCCTCTCCGGGGGTCTTCTGCTCTTTTGCTGTCCGCCCTTCTGCTGTCCTCTCTTCTTGTCTTCTCCTCTCCGGGGGTCTTCTGCTGTCCGCCCTTCTGATGTCCTCTCTTCTTGTCTTCTCCTCTCCGGTCTTCTGCTCTTGTGCTGTCGGCTGTCGGCTCTCCTTCTTCCTCCGGTCCTCCGACGACGACGTCTCCAGCGATTATGCCGGCCTCTGGTCTCTGCAGCTTATTATATAGCCATTAGGGGCGTGGCCGCCAGATGACGTCATCGGGAGACCACGCCCCTTGTGTCACATGTGACGTCACATGTGACACAAGGGGCGTGGTCTCCCGATGACGTCATCTGGCGGCCACGCCCCTAATAGCTATATAATAAGCTGCAGAGACCAGAGGCCGGCATAATCGCTGGAGACGTCGTCGGAGGAGGACCGGAGGAAGAAGGAGAGCCGACAGCACAAGAGCAGAAGACCGGAGAGGAGAAGACAAGAAGAGAGGACATCAGAAGGGCGGACAGCAAAAGAGCAGAAGACCCCACGGAGAGAAGACAGCAGAAGACCCCCGGAGAGGACAGCAGAAGGGCGGACAGCAAAAGAGCAGAAGACCCCACGGAGAGAAGACAGCAGAAGACCCCCGGAGAGGAGAAGACAAGAAGAGAGGACAGCAGAAGGGCGGACAGCAAAAGAGCAGAAGACCCCCGGAGAGGAGAAGACCCCGAAGAGCCGTCTGAAGATTTTTAATAAACTTTCCAAAACGTCTCCTGTCATTATTTACATACACTATCTTTTATGGGGTGAATGGGTAGGGGTACAGTGTACCCCAATACCCATTCACACAGGGAGGGGGTCCGGGATCTGGGGGGCCCCCTTGTTAAAGGGGGCTTCCAGATTCCGATCAGCCCCCTGCCCGCAGACCCCCACAACCACCGGCCAGGGTTGTGGGGATGAGGCCCTTGTCCTCATCAACATGGGGGCAGGGTGCTTTGAGGTGGGGGGTGCAGAGCTCCCCCTGCCCCAAAGCACCAACACCCCCCCATGTTGAGGGCATGTGGCCTGGTGTGGTCCAGGGGGGGTGGGGCCGCTCGCTCGTCCCCTCCCCTTTCCTGGCCTTCCGGGCTGCATGCTCGGATAAGGGTCTGGTATGGATTTTGGGGGGGACCCCACGCCGTTTTTTCGGCGTGGGGCTACCCTCAAATTCCATGCCGGACCCGAAGGGCCTGGTTTGGAACCTGGGGGGGAACCCCACGCAATTTTTTTCCCATTTTTGGGTGGAGTTCCCCCTCAAGATTCTCACAGTGCAGGTCGCGCCGCAAGTCGGATCATCCTGATCTGACTTGCGGTGCGCCTTCCATTCAAATCAATAGGCTCCCATAGGGAACCATTGATTTTGAATGGAGGCAGAAAAACGCTGCTAAAAGCAACGTGGCCAAACGTGCAATAACGCAAATGGAAAAAGCTACTGAAAGCACGTTTAACAGCTGCTTTTTCCCGGCGTCAGAAATAGCTTTGCAGGACGTTTTTTCTAACGTCCCGTGTACATGGAGCCTTAGATCGTCAGGGGGGGTGAATCGAGATCGCGATTTTCATACGA
This sequence comes from Pelophylax lessonae, assembly GCF_965119305.1. Taxonomy (NCBI): domain Eukaryota; kingdom Metazoa; phylum Chordata; class Amphibia; order Anura; family Ranidae; genus Pelophylax; species Pelophylax lessonae. The sequence goes on along the minus strand of NC_138770.1, from coordinate 264,982,600 downwards.
TTAATCGTGCAGCTCTAAAAGCAAGTCATCCCGGTAAAGCCTTGTTCACATTTAAAGCACAGTGGACTATAGGCAAACATGTTTCTAAATTATTCAGCAGCTTTCACTGGATAAAGAACCACATTAATACCATACTTGTTAGAGCAATCTAAAAGTGAGGTAACACAGAAGGCTGAGCAAGTAGTGAAAACTGGAAAAAGCATAGAAGCAGGCCTACAGAAGAAGCAGTAAAAGGGTCAAAATAGCAACTAGCATGTACCCAAGAGCTAGTTAATTAATGCCTTGGATTGGAGCCTAAATTAAAGTGCCAAGTCTATGGATGCAAGAACTGACTGGGTTGAAGCCAGGTCCTCCAGGAACTTTATAGCAGTGTGGAGTCAAAAATAGGGAAATGCTAAACATTTGTCCAACTAGCTAAAAAAATAATATTTGTGAATATTGCTTTTTTGCCCAGGTAACAAACTGCCCAATACAGAGGTAACTTCCATATTTGAAGTACATATTTTTTGCAGGTTATTACTCAGTGACACAACATAAAGACAGGTATAAAAGAGAAAACAATTCAGTTCCCGACAATAAAAAAATCTTATTAAAATATATCTGTTTTGCTGAAAGTATAAATCTTACCAACCATTAAATAATCGAACAATCAAATCATATTGTGCAAAAAATTGGATTTTTGTCTTACCATAAAATCCTTTTCTCTGATGTTCATTGACCAATGCAGCTCTAGAATCTTCTTGACCATTGGGTTATATGCTGCACCCTACAGGAGTAGGACATTAGGCAGGAAAAAGCTTTACCATGCCTATGGGCAGTCCCAGGGGGTATACCCCCTACTTCCTGTTTAGGCATTCAGTTTTGTTGCAAGCAGTGTCAGAAGAAAAATAACCCAACTCAATAGAGGGGTGGGTGCTGTGTCCGTCAATGAACATCAGAGAAAATGGTTTTACGTTAAGACAAAAATCCAATTTTCTCTTTCGTTCATTGACGGGCACAGCTCCAGAATCTTCTTGACCATTGGGACGTCCCAAAGCAGTTTTAAACATGAGGGGTGGGAAAAACACAGCAGAAAAAATTCCAAAGGCTAAACCTAGCCAACCAGGTAACATGGAGCTCAACCAGGAATAACAGGAGCTCACCTTAAAACAATACACCCTCAAAGAGGACCAAGTCCTCTCAAACAGCGGCCTGCAAAACCCTGCAGCCAAAAGCAGCATGCGCAGATGCCAACACATCTAGTTTGTAAAATTTTGTGAAAATGTGAACAGACGACCAGGGTGCCACCTTGCAAACCTGCATCACTGATGCCTGATGGCGGAAGGCCCAGGAGGCACTAAGCGTCCACGTAGAATGCTCCTGAACAGGGAAAGGAGAAACCTGACCTGTGATTTAATAGGCCTGCTCTACCTTCTGTCTGATCCATTTGGAAATGGTCGCAGCAGACACAAGACAACCCCTGGCGAGGTCCATCCGTGAGTGAATCTGATTTCCTTAACAACTCGGTTGCTGCCAGGTACACCCTGATCGCCCAAACCACATCAGAGAATGCAAGGCAATCTCCTTAGGATATTTACAGTGCCTTGCGAAAGTATTCGGCCCCCTTGAACTTTGCGACCTTTTGCCACATTTTAGGCTTCAAACGTAAAGATATAAAACTGTAATTTTTTGTGAAGAATCAACAAGTGGGACACAATCATGAAGTGGAACAAAATTTATTGGATATTTCAAACTTTGTTAACAAATAAAAAACTGAAAAATTGGGTGTGCAAAATTATTCAGCCCCTTTACTTTCAGTGCAGCAAACTCTCTCCAAGTTCAGTGAGGATCTCTGAATGATCCAATGTTAACCTAAATGACTAATGATGATAAATAGAATCCACCTGTGTGTAATCAAGTCTCCGTATAAATGCACCTGCACTGTGATAGTCTCAGAGGTCCGTTTAAAGTGCAGAGAACATCATAAAGAACAAGGAACACACCAGGCAGGTCCGAGATACTGTTGTGGAGAAGTTTAAAGCCGGATTTGGATACAAAAAGATTTCCCAAGCTTTAAACATCCCAAGGAGCACTGTGCAAGCGATAATATTGAAATGGAAGGAGTATCAGACCACTGCAAATCTACGAAGACCTGGCCGTCCCTCTAAACATTCAGCTCATACAAGGAGAGGACTGATCAGAGATGCAGCCAAGAGGCCCATGATCACTCTGGATGAACTGCAGAGATCTACAGCTGAGGTGGGAGACTCTGTCCATAGGACAACAATCAGTCGTCGTATACTGCACAAATCTGGCCTTTATGGAAGAGTGGCAAGAAGAAAGCCATTTCTAAAAGATATCCATAAAAAGTGTTGTTTAAAGTTTGCCACAAGCCACCTGGGAGACACACCAAACATGTGGAAGAAGGTGCTCTGGTCAGATGAAACCAAAATCAAACTTTTTGGCAAAAATGCAAAAGGTTATGTTTGCCGTAAAAGCAACACAGCTCATCACCCTGAACACACCATCCCCACTGTCAAACATGGTGGTGGCAGCATCATGGTTTGGGCCTGCTTTTCTTAAGCAGGGACATGGAAGATGGTTAAAATTGATGGGAAGGTGGATGGAGCCAAATACAGGACCATTCTGGAAGAAAACCTGATGGAGTCTGCAAAAGACCTGAGACTGGGACAGAGATTTGTCCTACAACAAGACAATGATCCAAAACATAAAGCAAAATCTACAATGGAATGGTTCACAAATAAACATATCCAGGTGTTAGAATGGCCAAGTCAAAGTCCAGACCTGAATCCAATCGAAAAATCTGTGGAAAGAACTGAAAACTGCTGTTCACAAACGCTCTCCATCCAACCTCACTGAGCTCGAGCTGTTTTGCAATGAGGAATGGGCAAAAATTTCAGTCTCTCGATGTGCAAAACTGATAGAGACATACCCCAAGCGACTTACAGCTGTAATCGCAGCAAAAGGTGGCGCTACAAAGTATTAACTTAAGGGGGCTGAATAATTTTACACACCCAATTTTTCAGTTTTTTATTTGCTAAAAAAGTTTGAAATAGCCAATAAATTTCGCTCCACTTCAGGATTGTGTCCCACCTGTTGATTCTTCACAAAAAATTACAGTTTTATATCTTTATGTTTGAAGCCTGAAATGTGGCAAAAGGTCAAAAAGTTCAAGGGGGCCGAATACTTTCGCAAAGCACTGTATATAGTAGTTGAGGTTGAATAAAGGCAACAGTACATCCCGTTCAACCTGTGCAGGTGTGTGTGTCAGTGACGTGATAATTTCCCATAACCCTGAATGTTGTGATCTGTACGTCCAAGAGTCTTTTAAAAGTAGCCATACTCCCCGCAGCTACCACCAATTGTGGAAGAGAGTTCCACGTTCTCATCGCCCATACAGTGAAGAACCCACTGTTCCGCAGCTTAAGGTTAAACCGCCTCTTCTCTAATCTCATTGTGATGCCACGTGTCCTCTTGCACTCCTTGAGACTAAATAGTTGTTTTTCTATGCTTGATTGAGGTATTTGTAAATCGCTATCATGTCCCCACTCAGTCGTCTCCTCTCCAGGGAGAATAAATTAAGCGCTTGTAATCGCTCCTTGTCATTATGGTCCTCCAATCCCCTAATTAGTTGAGTTGCCCTTCTTTGGACTCTCTCCAGTTGTGTCAGCCATATCATGCGCCAAAGGACCACAGTTGTCACAGACAGCCTAGAAAATAAGGGCGTCCAGGGTGGCGGCGCAGAAAAACTGCAACCCCTGGGCCAACTGGTCCGCCAGCTTCGCAAAGGCAGGGGGAAGCTGTTCCCCCCTCCAGATCCTAGCGCAAAAGCTTAGCCCACTCTTGTCAAGGTCTGGGACACCAAGGCAATGATAAACACCGGCCTAAGGACTGAACATAGTAAACATGTGCTAGACCAAGGTCTCTGCCTTCTTATCAAAATAGTCTTTAAAAGCTGGAGACTCCTCCAACGGAATCAGGGTGGATTTGTTCAGCCTGGAAACCGGGAAATCCATCACAGGTGGGACCGTCCACTTTTTTTTTTTTAACAGGGACTCTTCCAAGGGGTACCTTCTAGCGAAACATTTAGGAACCACCACATTGCATTTAGGGTAACCCCACTGATTCGCGACAATTTTGTCAAAATAAGCAGGAAAAGGAAAAACTTTTGCCGCTTTGGAAGATTTCCGGGTACCGAATGTGACTGGCACCTTCAACGCAGCCGCATCCTCCATTTTTAAAGTTCCCCGCACTGAAACAACCGGTGTCTCCACCAGCGCGTTTTTATGCGCAGCTGTAGTGAAAGAGGAATCATCCTCACTATCAGAGCACTCAGGGTGCATGGACGCATACCCAAGCAGGGTGACTCGCGTCTGCGACGGCCAGATCGGACTCAGAATCTGAGGAGACAGAAGAGGCAGGTGAGGGTTAGGGACGCTTTTCGCTGGTTCTTTTTTGCAGGACCAAATCAACCTTGGACACTAATGACTCCAGAGCTGCCGCCATTGCAGACAGGGTGGACTGGGACCCAGAAGGGCCCGCCGCCTCCCTGTTAACTAGGGAACCACACAGGCAAGCTAGAAAAAACACTGCTAAGTGACTCCCCCACTGTCGCACTAGCGGCACTACAAGTCCAAGCACAGCTGAAGCGCTGCTATAGCAGAGAGAGGGAGAGTCGCCTAGGGCACCCACAATAATTCACCACCCCCAGTCAGCACAGAGAAGAGCGCTGGATATTGTATACCATGCAGCGATCAGAGAGAAAGAGGAAGTCCAGGAGTCAGCACTAGAGGACCAATGCCACAGTCACCACCCACAAGGCTCCAAAAACATGGCCGCCGTTCTATTCAATGGGAAACCATAAGAAAATGGCAGCCAAACAAAACATGGCTGCCGAATATACAGCTAGCCATCCACGGCAAAATGACTGCTCCATGCGGCTCCCAGGACCCACAGGGGACACCAAGGGACATCTGTACAGTAAAGGGGGGCCCTGGCAGGAGCCTCCAACAGGACACCCCCCCGCAACAGACCACGCGTTCAGTGTGCCCCCCCCACCGGCCCCCATAGCCCCCTTGACACCCCCAAAACACATCTGGACAGGTTTGGCCGCCCCTAGGGGGGGGCGCTAGGTGTGAGTAGATGAGGGGTGGTCCACAGGGGTCCCCGACACATGGGGGGGGAACACTGTGTGGGAAGAAGGAGAACATGGGGGTCCGACCGTCCCAGGAAAGGGCCCACATCCACCCCGAAAGGGAGACACTACTTACCATACCATGGAACCGGGTGGGCACCGCTCCAGGCAAACCCCCTCTCCATCGGAATGGGGGTGCTGCGGGCCAGGAGGCACGCGACAACTTAGGCCTGGACCAGGTCGTATGCGTCCTTGCGAGACGTTTAACTCGCAGGCCAGCCCCAGTCCAGTGGGGCTATGTCGCAGCTGACCTAGCGCGGAGCTACCACTCTGCACGCGCTTGCTGGCCGGACTGTGGAGACCATAAGAATCTAGAATATCCAGTCTGTTGCCCAGTCCAGCAGTTGATTGTAGTTCTCACAGGAACAGAAAATAATAAAAGATGAAAAAAAAAAAATCAGTTTAAAAAAGAAAAAATGCTAGGACCAGAGATCCCAGCAAGGAACTAGGTCCTTACTGCTGATTAGGCAGAAAAAAAAAAACTGAATGCCTATAGTAGGAAGTAGGAGAATACCCCTTGGGACTGCCCCACAGGCGTGGTAAAGCTTTTTCCTGCCTATTGTCCTACTCCTGTAGGGGGCAGCATAACCCAATCATCAAGAAGATTCTGGAGCTGTGTCCGTCAATGAACGAAAGAGAAAAGTCCTTTTTTTTTCCAGTGTATAAATACCAGCAAAAAAATATCCAGCCGGTGAATACGACGTTATGAAAAAAATCAATCCACTCTAAATATATAGTCTAAATCCAACACCCCAATTACTCCATAGAGATCCACATGATTACTACCACTGCCAGAGATAGATGAAAGCTTACCGTGCAATTTTGACCATCTATAGAAAGAGAAGTCATAAAGCACTTGTGTTCAATGTATCAAGATAACATCGCCATTTGCCACCTACATCTGATCCAGCCCAACAGATACAAGGGCACCCAGAAGTCCTTTATGATGAAACACACCGGGCGGAGCCTCGTGGTGACATCATTGCATAAACGGAAGTGACTGAGTTTTAGCCCTGTGTGCTGGCCAGATCATTTTATGTGATCTGCAATTGTCTACATTTCAATCTAAGTGCAATATAAATATATTAAAGCAGGTTTTGAAGTTTTTACACTATGTGGAGCATGTTAAGGTTTCCTCTGAGAGTCTATACACTGGGAATTGGAGCGGCTATGCGAGTGTGAAACGGAACAAAGCTTCCTTGGATCCCTTATATCGTCGGTGGATCAGATGTAAGTAGGAAATGGAGATGCGATCTGGATACATTGAACACAAGCAATTACTTCTATTTCTATAGACGATCAAAATTAGCCAGTAAGCTTACATCTGTCCCTGGCGGTGGTGGTAATCACATGAATCTCTTGGGTGTAATTGTGGAAGTTGATTTAAGCTATATATTCTGAGTGGATTGATTTTTTCTTCACATGGACTTCACTATTTGGATATTTGTCTGCTGGTATTTATACACTGAAGAGAATTACTTTTTTGCACTATATGATTTGATTAGTTTATTTAATGATTGCTTAGATTTATAGTGATAGCGCAAACAGGTATATTTGAATATTGTCTTTATTGTAATAAAATATCTCACGGTACTGTTGCAGCTTTTAGATACACATTCTTCTCATTCTGTAGTGCGATTATAATTTTTCTTCTTTTACTAACAAACCTTGCATGTTCTTCTGGAAGTTTCCTTTGACGCTGCATGTGAAACATCAAGTCACCACCATTTACATATTCAATAACAAAGAAAAGCCTGGAAAAAAAAAAAAAAACACAAGACCTAAATGCATCCAAAGGCACAGTATGAAAAATTCTACAGCTGATAAAATCTAATACTCAGTGGAGCTAAATTCTATAGCCTGCAGGTTACTATGAACAATTATTCCATACTTCCTTTCCTGCATATTTTAAACACAAAGTGGATTCTGTTGTCATTTTTTGGCAGTTAAAATAAACTATCTGGGTGAACTCATCTCAGTGCAATTACTACAGTATTTGTAGAAACCAGTGACAGAGACCAGTATACATTTTCAGCATTTAACAAGCTAGTAAAGGTAACCTGATAATTGGGTATCTAATCAAAAGCTGAAAACGTGTACAAACATTCAATAGTAAATGAAAGACTCAAGCTGTCAATCTAATCAAATAAGCCTATGGCCTATAGAACACAAAGCATACTGTATATAAATATTGTTTCAACACACAAACACACACATACTGTACATTTGTGCAGAAAACAAGACATTTCTTGTAATGTTACTTTAATGCCAAGAATCATTGCCTAGGCTAGCACACGAAGCAGTCAATTTATCCACCTCCACTTGCAGTCACAAACTATGTGATCACAGTGCAAATCAGCTCTAAGCCATATATCAACACAGCAGCGAGCAGACAGGAGCGGTGGTCTATGTTTATTCAGTACATTATCTGCACTAGGAGAAAGCCTCAGGTCAACCAGAGGCTGTAGGTATTACCTGCTTTCTGTTTGGAAACAGGAGTGTAGGCCAACAAGGAAAGGGTGGTTTGAGGCTTGCTCAAACACATGTTTCTCTGTCTGAACCCAGTCAATATCCTAGACAAACACAAACAAAGAGATTAATAGTCCACGTGATAAAAAGTAAATAAGGCACAATAGTCACAGTCTAGAAACCAATACAATCATGCACTTCGATATGACAACACCTGGATCCCTAAAGTCTACAGGAACCATAGACCAAATTACTCACTGGATTTTCATTAACTCTTCACTGAGACTGCAACAATAAAAATTTACCCAGTGGAATTCAAGCAATGGAGTCTCGCTCATACTGCAATAGTAATCATTGTTTAAGTCTTCGTGTTACAATATCCACGATGTAAGGAAAATGAAAAACACACATAAAAAAATGCAAGTGGCACTACACATGTGTATATGTGTCAATGCACGCATGTTCATTCATTAAAGTGGTTGTAAACCTCAGACATGAAATATGAACAAAGAATATCCTATAGTGTGTACTTGTCTCAAAAGAGCACAAAGTGTCCTTTTTGTCTGCGGCTTCGCTCCTCTGCAATCAGCATGAATCACTTTTGACACCAAGAGAAATATGGTGACAGGAGGGAGCTCCACCTGATTGACAGCCTCTGCACTGTTCCTGTGTGTTGTGTGTGGGTGGGCTCACTGAACTCTGCAAAGTGTAGCTTCAGCTCTCCTCCTTTTTACTGAACTCTCAGGCAAAATTTAAAATTCTGGACTTTGAATGGATGTAGAGAAGAAAGGGCTGCAGATAGACAGATATAACATAAGTAGGAGGATTTGTTTCTTCTCTGTGTATCACCTAAGGCCAGTCACTTCACTGGGTATATGTAGGGGGTTTACAACCACTTTAAGGTGCACTGTGCTAACACAGGCTATTTACTTTAAAAGGGCTGGACGCAAACTTTAAAACATGAAAAAATGCGCCTGCAGCATTTTCGTCTCTGCAAAACACCACAACAAAAACGATATGCACTGTGGTGAGCTGTTCCGCAGACACTCCCGGTAGCTACTGTACATGCGTTTTGGTGTGCCATTCCAAATGAATGGCACTGAAAAGCAACGCACATAGTATAATGTGTTGCAGTAAAAAACAGAAAAAACATATATCCCCCCAAAGCATAGGTGTAAATGCAGCCTAGGAGGCCCTCAGAATGGCCATAGCAAGTCACTGAGGTAGATATTTAGGCACAGGGTTTTCATCAATGGACTCGTGGCATCAACTTTAAAACAAAAATATCTGTTTCAGGTGCTTTTGTCTCTTTTTATAATGAAAGACTGGGTACTTAAAAGATTTACAACTGCCAGTACCCTCTCTGATTTTCCAAATAGAGAATGCAGCAATTTACTGCGGTTGACCGACTAAAGAAATAAAAGCCATTTACATAGGAAAATAAATGTCCCCTTTGGAAAGCGTATGTTCGTGTGGCAAAGCTATATTCACTTTGATTGCAACTTGCAAATAAATAAATGTAATGTTTAGGTAGACCCTCATACTATGCAACTAGTGATAAATCTAAAGGAGACTGTACAGACTGTGACATTTGTGTCCATTTTTACATCTATAAATTCTGACCTCAGACTAGTCAATTACCATTAAAGTAGAACTAAAGGCAAAACTTTTTTTTTTCATGTTGGATGAAACAAGGGAGGGTTATAACCCCTGTCAGTTTTTTTTTCCACCATCTGTCTCTCATTGCAGAGATTTCCCTTCACTTGCTGTCCCATAGCCAAACAGGAAGTGAGAGGAAATCCCTGCAAATTAAAGGGACTTGGGGGCCACCAGATCACCAGAACTGTCCCCATTGGAGGGTTTCCCTTCCATTATGTTTCTGGTGACAACCCAAATTTGGGATTTTCTTTTACTTTCACTTTCAATGATAATGGTAAACCGGAAAAATAGAGAAGATGAATATCCCTAACGAGGGGCACAGGCAGCAATAAAAAACTGACAGGTGTTCTATTCCTTCTGCATTCTAAAATCTAAAAAAAGGTTTTGCCTTTAGTTATACTTTAAAGCTTGGGAAGTTCACATATCTATAAAAAAAATATGGCATAGGCCCAGTCTTCTGGGAATAGCTTCACAATAAGCTGACCAGGCCACAAAGCTGAAAACCCATTACCACATATGAAAGAAATAGGGTAGCCTGGACTGCTTTGACACTTCCTGGAGGATAGCTTTAGGCCCCTTTCACACAGGGCGGACCATTCAGATCCGCCTGTCCGTTTTTTTGGCGGATCTGAACGGTCCCCCCATGCATTCCTATGGGGCATCGGATGTCAGCGGAGACCAAATCTGGACGGATGGAAACCCTATTTTCCATCCGTCCAGCGGATCGAATGGCATCCAACGGTCCGTTCCTATCCGATTTCCCCTATAGAGATGCATGGCTCGATCCCCCGCTGAGAAAAACGGACTCCATCCAACGGACAGAGTGTGTGAAAGGAGCCTAAAGGTGAAATTGCACTGTGTGGAAATGTGAAATGCTCATTTACACAACACCTTCTATACCTTCCAAGCACACCATGAAACACATGATTATTAGTTCTAATGAGCTGGGCCCTCTAATTCATCCTGTTTTGAAACTGTATTGTCTTCCCTCATATTGTAAAGCGCTGCGCAAACTGTTGGTGCTATATAAATCCTGTATAATAATAATTTCCACCTGTCGAAAAGGATCTCAAACTTATTCCTAAACTGTAAAATTGACAAAAAATTCTCAAACAGCTGCACTTTTTGTCAAGTAAAATTGTCAGCTAAAAACTAGCTATACCAAAAAATGTACATGGAATATTTATAGTAATCGAAACCTTGCCACTGTCAAAAGCTTACAATGGAACTAACCGTTCCAACAAAAGGCAGAACATACTGTATGCACTTACCAAGAATTGCTTGTGCAGAAATTCAGAAACACTTAATGCAAAATGAAGAGGACCATACACTACAATTTGATCGTACACAGAGATTTACAGAACACACGGCAAAAGAGATGACCTTATTAAAGTAAAAAGGTCATGAATAAAAAAAAAAAATAAAAATAAAAAAAAAAGGACACTGCCATTGCAGACTCTCTGAGAACACTATAAGCCAGGCTGTTATGCTAACCTACTGGTGGTGTGAATACGGGAAACGGAAATACGGGAAACCCCGCGATTCAGTGCTGGTTCCCGAATCATACCTGAATCGCACACTGGTTCACACTGACATCTGCGGACCGCTGGGCATGTCAATGTAAAGTTAATGACACCCCCAGATCGGTTTGCAGATCGCAGCGTAAACTGTCAAATGGTGCAGGAATCGCATCGCATAGATGTAAACACCCATGTGATCCGATTCCTGTGCAATCCCAAAAAAAAAGGGCCCTGCACCATTTTGGTGTGAAAGCAATACAGTTTGTATGACTGAATTTGCATTGCACAGACATCACATGTGATCTGCACAGCAATGCGGTGCGAATCACTTGCAATGTCTGATCGCACAAGTGTGAACCCAGCCTAAGTCCCAAACTCAGAACAAGTATTCTGTTTAAGTAATCCAAAGTGCTTATTTGTAACTCTTGTTCTGTATCAGTAACTCAAAGAACTGAGGCAACTGGGTCAGCATGTGAGTGTCGAGCAGCTAGCTTTTTCAGAACGAGAGGTCAGCCATGATAGCTTTCATATGTCCCCCAAGACAGGTTTACTTCTATGGGAAATCACAGAGATTGTACAATTAGATCATAATGTGTATGACCAGCTTTATATGAAACCGAAAAAAGGACACTATTGTCTTATTGAATTCTATACCAGAATGTATTACTACTGTATTCATGCATACATGTATATTTTTTATGCAAAATACTGTTCTAGGTTAAATTGTATTTTCTATTGTGTTGTGCTTTCTTTAAAGTCTTGCTTCTTGGCTCTGCAACTACAAAACCAGAGAGTCCTTGCTGTTAAAT